>NC_056747.1:122984910-123099910 GCF_019279795.1 Protopterus annectens | reverse complement strand
AAGAATGGAAAGGCTGTTGGCCCAGATGACATACCTGTGGAAGCATGGAGGTATTTAGGTGAAATGGCAGTGGAGTTTTTAACCAGATTGTTTAATGAAATCTTAGAAAGTGAGAGGATGCCTGAGGAATGGAGAAAGTGTTTTGGTGCCGATTTTTAAGAATAAGGGTGATGTGCAGAGGTGTAGTAACTACAGAGGGATTAAATTGATCAGTCACAGCATGAAGTTATGGGAAAAAGTAGTGGAAGCTAGTTTAAGAAGGGACGTGATGATTAGTGATCAGCAATATGGTTTCATGCTGGGAAAGAGCACTACAGATGGGATGTTTGCTCTGAGAGTGTTGATGGAGAAGTGCAGAGAATGTCAGAAGGAGTTGCATTGTGTTTTTGTAGACTTAGAGAAAGCATATGACAGGGTACCTAGAGAGGAGTTGTGGTATTGTATGAGGACGTCGAGAGTGTCAGAGAAGTATGTAAGAGTGGTACAGGATATGTACGAGAGTAGTGTGACAGCGGTGAGGTCTGCGGTGGGAGTGACGCATGCGTTTAAGGTGGAGGTGGGGTTACATCAAGGATCAGCTCTGAGCCCTTTCTTATTTGCAATGGTGATGGGCAGGTTGACAGACCAGATCAGACAGGAGTCCCCATGGACTGTGATCTTTGTAGATGTCATTGTGATCTGTAGTGAGTTGGGAACAGGTGGAGGAGACCCTAGAGAGATGGAGATATGCTCTAGAGAGAAGAGGAATGAGGGTCAGCAGGACTAAGACAGAATATATGTGTGTGAATGAGAGGGAGGATAGAAGAATGGTGAGGATGCAAGGAGTAGAGGTGGCAAAGGTGGATGAGTTTAAATACTTGTGGTCAATAGTTCAGAGTAACAGTGAATGTGGAAGAGAGGTGACGAAGAGAGTACAGGCAGGATGGAGTGGGTGGAGAAGAGTGTCAGGAGTGATTTCTGACAAGAGTGAAAGGGAAGGTCTACAAGAGGGTAGTGAGACCAGCTATGTTATATGGGTTGGAGACAGTGGCATTGACAAAAAGGCAGGAGTTTGAGCTGGATGTGGCAGAGTTAAAGATGTTAAGATTTGCACTAGGTGTGACAAGGGTGGACAGGATTAGGAATAAGTATATTAGAGGGTCTGCCCAGGTTGGAAGGTTTGGAGACAAAGCCAGAGAGGCAAGATTATGTTGGTTTGGACATTTGCTGAGGAGGGATGCTGAGTATATTGGGAAAAAGATGCTAAGGATGAAGCTACCAGGTAACAGGAAAAGAGGAAGGCCTAAGATAAGGTTTATGGATGCGGTGAGAGAGGACATGCAGGTGGTTGGTGTGACAAAGCAAGATGCAGAGGACAGGAAGAAATGGAAACAGGTGCTCCGTTGTGGTGATCCCTAACGGGAACAGCCGAAAGAAGATGATGATGATGATGATGATTGTATATTTCATTTTATTGGCAATTTATCTATTACCAGTCTCCACAAAAAATCTTGCCATTCTACTTTCTGATTACTTCATTTGTTTCTTATTTTTATGGCTTATTTTTTTTCATCTGTTAGATTTTTTACTACGGTTTTACATAGTAATGTTTTGTCATTACATTCTTATACCATACTTTTCTACCTTTTTCTGTATCATCAATTTTTATTTTTCACAAAAAATATTCTTCTTGGTAATATTTTATTTCACTTTTACACTCTTTTTACCATATCCCCAAATATATCATACTTATGTTTATACAGTTGTACCACTAATTTCTCATCTTTTTCATGTATTCACTTTAACACTTTGTACAAATGTAAAAAAAAAACAGCATATACAACTGGGCTAATTAACCCTAAATCTCCTTATTTTTTTATTTACATGTAAAGCTCCCCTTTTTACTGGGTTTAATCTAGAACTCCATAAAATGAAAAAAAAAATCTGCAACAATTCCTTTTCCATTCCTTGGCAAAATAAATACACTTGCTAAGTATGCTATTTTTCCCCATCAGTACTGAATTTATAAAATAAGCCTTTTTTTCTGAATGATAATCTATGTGTTCTCCAGAGAAGACAGGTTTGTTTTATTACTTCTATTGTTTTTTCCCCATTGAATTCTACTTATATCTTTTTTTCCAAATGTTATACCTAAGACAGAAATTTCATTAATTGTAAAATATGCACTCCAATGGTTACTACATTACCTAAACCTTTACTTTTCTCTTTATTTAAAGCCATTCCTATTACTTCTACATACTCACATCTGCAAATTATACATTTTTCTCCAGGTCTTGTGTTTTTTTTCCAGTTATTATAATGTCATCTGCATATGTTAACAGAACCAAAATGCTTAAGCCTTAAGGTGTTACATACCGCACCACCTTCACTTTGTAATTTATTTCATATACTATCACATTCATAACTAATGCAAAGAGTATACAACTTATTGGACATCTCTGTCTTACACCACTCTTAGTATGTACTTCTTGGCTTAACCAGCCATTTATACGTAGTTTTACTTTATTATTACTATACACTGATATACATAATTTCGTAACTTTCAAACTTCTATTATATTCTTTCATTATTACCCATAAGATTTCATGTCCAGTTGTATCAAATGCCTCGTTAAGGTCTCTTAGCATGATTTTCACTACTTCTTTTCTATTTATAATATCCACAATTTCTCTAACTACTATTAATTATTCTTGGCAACCCATTATGCTGTATATACTATGTGTTCCATTTTAGTTGCAAATCTCTTTTGTATTATTTTCATGAAGATCTTGTAATAATTATTCAATACTGTTGGGCTCCAGATTTTTAATCGTCTTTTTTCCTTCTTCTATATGAACTTAAATATTGCATTACATAATTCTTTGCACATAAAACTTTCATTTAATCATTCATAGGTAGATACTAGGCTATCGGCCCTGGGCCTATACAAGCCCAGCCAAAAAGGTACCCTGGCTTTTGACACCCAAGAAAATTATTTTCCTGTGCTACTGTTGAGCAGAGCCACAGAGGTGATCCCTGGGGTGAATTTCCTATTTCCCATCCAATCATCAAGATTTTTTCTTGAGGAGTGCTAATGAGGAGCTTTGTTTGATATAGATAGGTAGTTTATTCCAGAATATGGGAAGTCTCTGGGGCAGGAATCTATCCCTCCGGCATGTTCTGTTTATTGTGGTGACAAGGTTTAGGTTCCTAGAGCGGGTAGCTCAGAGGGATTGGGATTTTGTTAAGTGGAGCATGTCCAACAGCTCTGGGTTTGACAGCTTTGTATGTTAGGCAGAGATCACCTCTAAGCAGGCGATATGCGACAGAGTAAAGCTGGAGTTTTTTGAGACAGTCTGTGTAGGACATCTGTTTGAGGCTGGTAATCCTCTTTGTGAGGTTTCTGCAGCCTTTCCAGTTGTTGTCCATTTAAAATCATTAAAAATTCTTTTTACCCTTTCCTTAAATGATTATACATTTCGTACCGTATTCTATCTAGTCTTGCAGCTGAATCTATATTTACTTGTCCTAATACTTTATCTAGCTCATTTAAAGAAATCTCCTTTTCCAACTCTTTATTCTCTTTTTCTGTTAATGTTTTACTTTCCATGTTTTTTTTCACTACCTTCTTTTTTCTTTAAACATTTCTTATACACACTGTAGTACACTTCTTCTTCTTCTTTCGGCTTTTCCCAGTTAGGGGTCGCCACAGCGGATCATCTGTCTGCACACATGATTGGCAGTGGAGTTTTACAGTGTCGAGTTGCCAGCCCGGCGCCCAATCTTCCACAGAAGGTACACACACACTCACACCTAGGGCCAATTTAGAGTATCCAATCCACCTACTGCATGTCTTTGGGATGTGGGAGGAAACCGGAGCACCCAGAGAAAACCCACGCGACCACAGGGAGGACATGCAGACTCCGCACAGAAGGCACCCCAGACGAGGATCGAACCGGAGAACCTCTTGCTGTGAGGTGACAACGCTAACCACTGCACCACCATGGCCGCCCATACACACTGTAGTACACTATTCATAATCTTTTCCTGATTTCTATTTCTCCTTTTACATTATTTCTCTTATTAAACAACCTCTTCCTTTACTAATCTGCTTAAGTAACTCAGTAATTCTTCTGCTTTTCCTTGTAAAATATATATTTACTTTTATAAGAATTCTTGTATTTTTCTTGATTTCTTTCATATAACTCTTTTTATTTGTTAAAGCACTTTCTATCATTATGTTCTAAATCTTCCAGTGTATCATTATATGTTCTTTTATATTTTTCTCTCTCTACTTTTCTCACATTATATTGTCACTGTAAAAACATTTTTATATTTTTCCTTAAACACCATTCAGACATTTATTTTAAATGTTCTCACAGTAAGATGATCTTTCCATAACTGTATTACTAATCTCTTTCCTTCTTCATGCCATGCTTTCTCATTTATCCTTTTTATTCCTTTGCCTATTTTTAAATATTCCTTATTTGTCTTTATCTCCAGACATATTGATAGATGATCAGAAAATCCTGTTTCAACTGCTTCCCTTCCCTTATAACTAAACTTTCATTACATACCTCTTTTGTAAGTCCATGAATTTTTGTGCCATAGTTTTAACTTACTAGATCTTATAACTTCTAACATTTTTCTTATATCATTGCCTTTCTTTTTACTCTTGCCTTTTAAATCACAATTAAAGTCTCTGCTGTTATAATATTCATATTTATCACTACATAGTTTAAAATGAGATGCACTAAGCTTTCCCTTCCTTTACAGATTGTTATTATTTATACAGACTTGTTCTTTCCATTTTAAATCTACAGTGGTTGATCTTCCCATTTTTGCTACAGTTACATTTAATATATTGACTGTATTTTACAGGATACGGCTATTGCAGATCTCTCATTTCCCAAATTCCAAATTATCTTTCCTCCCCATAGTTTCTCTATTTGTAATCTTTCTTCATTTGTTACAAATCATGTTTCTTCTAATATAATTACAATTATATCAATGTATTACATCACGCCAACATCCCTCGTCTTCTTCTTATATCCTTACTACTCACTTTTACAGAACACATTCTAAATGTTTTATTTTCTCTTAGATTCATTGCTTCATAAGTTTGTAGCTAATTACTAGGCTAGCTTTCTTAACAGGCCATTCCAAGCCTAGCCAATTGTCCTTCCAAAGGTGAGAATCAGACACTGTACCTTTTGTATGTGAGTTAAGCATCCTAACCATTATACTAACCTCCCAATCATTAGTTGTGTGTGTGTGTGTGTGTGTGTGTGTGTGTGTGTGTGTATATATATATATATATATATATATATATATATATATATATATACTTTTTCATACTTACCCTTTAAAATGTATTTTTCTGTTCTTTTACCCTTTTAACTATATAATTATTTTTTCTTCTTTTACTACCTTCTTTATGTGCCCGCGGTGGTGGTGCTGCGGTAGCATTGTCACCTCACAGTAAGACGCTGTCTGGTTTGATTCTCAGCTAGAGCGTCTTCTGTGTGGAGACATGCGTGAATGGGCATATGTTCGTTGAAGGTTGTGCATCAGGGCTGGTAACTCGGCAAATAAAAATCAACTACCAATCATTAGCGGATCGGAGTTCTGCTGTGGCGACCCCTAACCGGAAAAAGCCGAAAGACACAACAACCACCTTCCAATTTATGTCTTCTTCATCACTTATTTCAGAACCTTCTTCTATGTCCTCTATATTATTTTTATCTAATTTTTCTTCTATTTTAACTACTTTTAAAATCACTTCTCTTTGTACGTTTTCTTCTTTTCAATTTCTTTTTCCTTACTCTTATTTTCATTTTTGCAATTCATCCATAAATGTCCAGTTTTGTTACATTTATAACATTTCTTTTCACATTTATTTTTGCATCATGTCCCATTTCTCTACAAATATAACATTTTCTTTTGTAGCCACATTTAGGAAGGAGCAGTCTTACACCACACTTCAGAAGGCCAATGAATCCAATGAAACTGCAAAAGATTTTTTCTTCTTTCTTCTTTAATAAAAACACCAATAACTCCACACAGTAAAAGACAAGTCAGCTTCACTAGCACCTTGGCTTTCACAGCCTTTACAGAGTGCATTTTAACAATACAAGAAACCCTTTTTATTAAAAAAAAAAAAAAAAAAAAAAAATTAAAAATCCCACCCATACAATATTCAGTTAAACAATAAAACATTTAAAGGCCATTTTCAGTTGCACTCTTTGCTGAAGCCTCTAGGGCACAATGTATTATGTTTTAAATTAAAAATGGATTATTTCTTTCTTAAGTTATATTTTTCCGCTTCTGATGTCAAATAATTACTCTTACATTGTTCCAATATTGTTGCCTATAACCTCACAGGGTCCCCATTGTGATAGTTAAAACATGTTCTGCTACTGGGTTAACTAACCTGCTTTTTCTTATCTCTCTTACATGTTCTTTAAGTCTAGTAGAGAAATTTCTCTTACTCTGACCTATATAATATTTATCACAAGGGCATTTAAGCCCATATATTATTCCTTCACTATTACAGGTAAAATAACCCTGTTCTTGATACCTTTTGCCATTAATATTAGAAAATGTTCTCACAATAAACTTGCAAACTGTAAATTTCCACAAGGAGAAGTTCCTTTCAACAACAAATTTTGAGTGTTTATATTCATGGGTCTCTTAAAGGTCTCATGCACTAACATATCCCTAATGCTTCTTCCTTTCCTATATGAAAATTTAAATTTTAAGTTTTTCACAACCTGCTCTTCTCTTCTTAGAATATCCCGATAATATTTTACTATATCCTCCAATTTCTTAGAAAAAGGGGTATATTTTGATGTAAACTATATATATATCACCATCCATTTCTTTATTATTTCTACAATAACTTTTCCCTCTCTTAGTAGTAACATTTTCATCATTGGCCATGATTACTTTTTTTATAACTTCCATGATTTGTTCCTCATTATATCCTCTCTTGAAGAACATATGTGCTGCCTTCTCTATTTCAAAATATCCATCCTGTTTGTCACTACACAACCTTTTCACCCTTAGAAACTCCCCATATGGAATTGACCTTATAGTATGTGGGGGATGGCAACTAGTGCCATATAACATATGCTCCTGATGCTCAAATTTCCTATAAATTTTGGTCTTAACCATTCCTTCATCACCTCATTCTATATTAATGTCCAAAAATGTACTATTGAACCTTTCTGTAACCCATCAAACCTAATACCAAACTTATTCTCCTCAAGACTAACTTTAAATTCCTCCACTTTATCAAAAGCCACTCTACAGACAAAAATAAGATCTGTAAATCTGTAGTCCTTAACTACATGTTTCCTATAAAAACCATTCCGATAAACATGCAAATTTTCAAAATAACCTATAAAAAGATTGGCATACATAGGTGCAAATGCTGCCCCCATAGCAGTACCCTGCATTTGTGTATATAATAAACCATCAAATTCAAAAATATTATTTTCCAAAAAAAAACCAAGGCAAGTTCTTTAATATATTCAGTTTTTGGGCTATTACCTAGGAAGAATTCTAGGGTCTCCATCCCAAATATATGTTTGATATTTGTATAAAGGCTGACGACATCTGTCACAATGAAATACATATTATTTTCCCATTTAATCCTTTTTAATTTTTCCAAGAAGTCAAATGAGTCTCTAATATAAGATGGTAATTTTATTATCTCCTTAACAAAATAACTATGTAAGAAATATGCTAAGTTTTTAGTAAAATAACAACAGGCCGACACTATTGGCCTTCCAGGAATGTTAATTGCATTTTTATGAACCTTAGACAACAAAAAATGTTGCCATTTTACAGTTCTTGTTGCAAAATTTTCTTTCCACATCCATAGATGTAAAATACTTGAGTTTAGCCCCTTTATACAAAAGTTCATTATAATGACACAGAGCTTTATTATAAGTCTCTAGCTGTATTTTTATATATATATATATATATCATCACTCAAATGTTTATTACACATTTCCAAATATTGTTTAAAATGCTTGACAACCCATTTCTCTCCTTTATCAGCTGGTTTAAACATCAGCTCATGATTACCACAAAATTTCTTTAAACTTAGCCATTCCTGTTTGCTTACATTCTACTCAATTCCTTTTTTGTAAAAAGCATAATATTCTTTTTCAGCATCATTTAATATAAAGTAAAATTGTTGTATATTTTCATTCCTAAACTGTGGCATAAAATTACTATGTACTTCAATGTCAGTTGTATCAAAGGCACAATATGCATTAATTTCCCTTTCTATTTCAGAACGACATGAGAAAAAGCTAAACTACACCAGACACTGAGTCTTTACCATCCAAAACATTTTCAAATTTGACTTTTTCATTTTTTAAAAAAAAAATCATGTAAATGTAATTTCCTAACTAGCTTAAAGATGTCACCCTTTATCGCATATAGTCTAAGCAATGCAGTAGGGATGAACTTTAAACCCCTATTTAACACAAGCTTTTCACTGTCATTAAATTCAACATGAGAGAGATTAATAATATAATCATTAATTTCAAGAACATTATTCGCAGTTACAGATTTATTAAGTCCATTTACCTCTCTTGTTGGAATGAGGGCCATGCCCTTGTTCCTTCTGATAGTCCTGTCCATACCATTTTTTTCCTCTATAATAGGTGCCCTGTTTACAAAACGTTTTTTTTAAAATACTCTCCATTATTCGGTCTAGGCAGAGCTGAATATTCATATTTTCCTAATATTCTCCTTCCATAGATGACGCTGCACTCTCTGCTGAAGTATAGCATTGTTGAGCCGTTTTGGCTTCCTGTTCTCCACTAAAGCTAACGTGACGATGTGGTGTTTGTTGATTAGTAGAGACCATGAACGCCTGAACGCCTCCTTACATTCATAGGTCTCTATTAAGTTTTGATTTTTTTCTATTAACTAGTTCTTTCTCATAAGAAGACAATCTATCTTTCAAACCATGAAGAAAGGAGTCAAGCGACTCATTACTACTTTCTTTCAGGATATCAGTACATATTTTTTTTAGCCTCTTTCTTTTTAATGCATCCCTTTCGGTAAGAATATTCACCCATTCTGAACTGCATTTGTGTGGTGCTTTTTTACCCAGTGGTCATAGAAAGCCTTTTCTTCCTCCAAACTAAGATTGAATGGAGTAGAAGGATTTTTAAAGGCTCTCAGACCTCTGGGGGTAATTTCAAGTTCCTGATACCGTTTTAGGCTTCATAAATTCAAAAACACCGCATTTTCTTTAAAAATTAGTTTATCCAGCTGTTCAAACATTGCATGCACTTCCAGAACTGCTGAAATTTCTGCTTTGTTACCCACAGTAGTAAAGCAATTTATATATTTGCCGTTTCTTTTCACCTCCCATTTATTATATACATTATAGCAAGAATTAGAATGAGTTGTTGACATACCCTCTGCTCCAGTGGATGTATTGGGACCATTCGGTTCACCCTGCTGCATCAAAAAACTGTGCATCATTTTTTGAGATAAGTCCATTCCTGTTTCTTTTTCCTTGCTCTTATTTTCATCTTAGCAATTCATCCATAAATCCTCAATTTTGTTACATTTATAACATTTCATTTCACATTTTTTTGCATCATGTCCCATTCCTCCATAAATATAACATTTTCTTTTTTTACTGTTACTTATCAAATGCTCTTCTTCTCTACACAAAAAATGTTTTTAGTAAAAAGAAAATGGTGTTAGTTGTCCCCAGTATTTTACGGCACCCCCTATTCCCCTCCACATTTATAATGTGCGGTATATGTATCATTTTTCTATTTTTAACACAATATTACAATCCCAGCCACCAGTCCATAAACTTATTTTGTCATAAAGTTTTGCAATGTCCAGTACTTCTTCACATAACATTTTCAAATGTCCTTTCAAAGTCTTTCTACCTCTGTTTGAAAATGTACATGCATTTTCTTTTTTGTTTCCCTGTTAAATGGTTTTATCACAAAGATTCCATGGGTTGCAGTCTTTCTTTTTTATATATTCTCCAAGAAAATTTTCCATTGAAAAAATAGTCTCAAATATGTCACAAAATGTCTCTTTGTTAATAAGAATAACGTCACTCACCTTGTGTGCTTTTACACCCAAAGGAGCTACTAAAGTCTCCCACACTTCATACTTGTCCATTTCTTTGCCTTCTTTACTTTGAATCCTTACCACATAATTCTGTTTTTCATTTTCTCCTGCCTTTTTTCTGCTACTGCCCTTCTGCCTTCTTTTACTTTCTCTGCATATGTTTTGTTTTCCGTCTTACCACAATTGTTCAGGATTGTCTGTCCATCATCCTTTTGTATTTTCTCCATAATGTCGTCCCCCCCCCCCAGGAAATATCTCCTTCATTTTCTGGCTCACTCTGCATCACCACTTCTTTAAATAAATCATCCCACAACCCTCCTGACTGAAGGGCTATAATTATACATCCATTATTTGCCGACTCATCTCCATCAAACAGATTTCTTTGAAAATCTCCTCAGAATCCTGAACACATTCTGTGCTCTTGATATTTGCTTTCTCCTCCATTTTTTTCACCTCTCCATCATCCCCTCTTCTCTGCATCTGCCTACCTGTTTCTCTGGGCTACCAGTATGCCTGTAATGGAATCAGAAAGTCCTCCTGTAAAACGGGTTCCACTCACAACATTGATGAGTAGGGGAAGTTCCCCAATGCCCTGGCCATATTTCCCCTAATAGTATAAATACCACTTTGTGTCTCCCCTGTAAAGAGGCTACTAGCTGACAAGGACTAACCCAGTAAATAAAGGATAAATCCATAATTAAAATGCCTCAGATGTAATTTAGCTTGAATAATTACTGCAGTTTGTTATACTGTTCTAAGTCGGCATAACATTATGACAGCTTCTGTGATACAGGCTGGAATATAATGTCTTTTTAAGCACAACACTCAGCAGCTATGCTGTATAATATAACATAATGGTAACAAAAGAGTCTGCAGAGACCCAACACATCAAGAGACACTTACAGAACCTGTCCTGTGGTGGTGTGTAGTCAAAATAGGTTATATTACATGTGGAGAAGTTAAACGTGCTTGCTTCTCACTTTACCCAGTGCATCGTTTTTTTCTTTGTTTTCACTGATGAGCAACACTGACACAGCATTTTTTGATGAATTATAACACAGCCAAGTACAACAAATAATGAAATACTCATACTGAGAAAAATCTTTCAGCATTGTTTTACCTAGCTTACATCACTTATTCTGAAACAGAAGCCCTTGCATTACAACATTCAAGCATATTCTTTTAGAAAGAGTGTTGTTTTCTTCTGAAGCCACTAAAGAATGAGGAAAGGCAAGCCATTACTGTGAAATACAAGTTTCATGTAATGACAGTCTCAGAGAAAATTAAAGTAAGTTGTAGGGTTGGTGGGGTGGTGGTGGGTGAAAGTGTGTGTGGGAACTTGACCTCACATAAAATGATAATGTTCGCCAAATATTAATTCATGATATGTTAATCATTCACAATAAAATCTTCTACATTTCTCAGTAAACCTAGTTTACTATTCATGTATTTTGCTTATTGATAATATTTCAGGAAACTGTGACTTAAGTTTAAATAAGTTATAAAATATCCATAACAAAGTTTTTGTAACTGAAGGACGGAATATTTTGTTAGTCATTTATATCTCATATGTACACAAGGAATTGATTATTCATGTATGTCTGGTAAATGTATGGAATGTATATTTGAAATTTCATAAGATTCCCAAAGTTAGAAAAACTGAAATGATTGCAACAAGTGAAATTTTACTGTTAATCCATAGAAAGACCATATGAATGCCATTATTTTGCAAGATGGATTTTACCTTCTGTAAAAAAAAAAAAAAATAATAAATAAAATAAATCATTCATATTCCCAAGTAGACTGATACTGTGGAAATAACAGAATAACTTTGGTTGATTTAAATTGTCATCAGTATTAAAAACACACTAGTATTGTCTTTCAGCTTTTCTCGGTTAGGGGTTGCCACAGTGGAACTCCGGTCCGCTAATCATTGACAGTGGATTTTTATGGTGCTGAGTTGCCAGCCTGATGCCCAACCTTCAAAGAAGGCACACCCATTCATGCACACACCTACCTGCATGTCTATTGTCATTCGACCATGGGGAGGACATGCAGACTCCACACAGAAGGCACTCCAGTCGAGAATCGAATGGGAAAACCTCTTGCTGTGAG
Source organism: Protopterus annectens (assembly GCF_019279795.1). Classification (NCBI taxonomy): domain Eukaryota; kingdom Metazoa; phylum Chordata; order Ceratodontiformes; family Protopteridae; genus Protopterus; species Protopterus annectens. The sequence goes on along the minus strand of NC_056747.1, from coordinate 123,087,691 downwards.
GCGACAATGCTAACCGCTGCACCACTGCGGCCTAACACACTACTAAGATCTCACTCACCATTGCAGAAGAGTATGTGGAACCCTTTTCCTCCTAATTATCTTATGGCAGTTTGATTGGTCTCCAGAGAAACAGCTATGATTGCAAGATAAGAAATCATTGGTCTGGTCCGTCTGTTTGCTAAATTGCATTTTGAAAAGGGATCCTTTGGCAAGTTGGTCTGCATGTTGAATTGTATGCTGAATATGCTGTGAATTATGTTGAACTTCAGAACCAGTGGTTTAATTTTTCACCTCTCTCACAATGCTTCTGTATGTCACTCTCACTCTTTGTATGACCGTGATCTAAAATCTGCATTTCAGAAATATAGATATTTATGTTCAGACTGCACTGTACATGAAAATAAAGGTTTACCGTCACTATCTAGAATCACTTGCACTCGAGGCCACCTGTGCAATGTCCTGCATCCTAAATGATAGAATGCCAAACACAGACATTCATGACTGATCAATCTTGCCCCTTCTGGACCAACTTTAACACTTGTTCCTAGGTCCATAGCAGTAGGGAGTTTTGAGGTTTGGTGTTTATGTTGCGTTTACCAGAATTTGGGATTCCGACTTTTGAAGTATGTCAACCATAAGATTTCAAGCCCACGTGATTCTGGATAATGGTAAACCGAAATTAAATACATTTGAAAATTTCAGTGGTGTGGGAATAATAGGTTTTGTGGATATTTTTCAATAAGTATGATGATTTCAGACTTGGTTATATCATCTAAGCATACTATATATAAGGGTCTAACTGAGCTCTAGAAATTCTCACTGCTGTTTTACTAGATGCTATACATTTTAGATTTTCATGCCTTTCTGCATTATCATAAAACTATGCTAGAAGTGTAGTGTATAGTCAGGAGTGGCATCAGTCTTGTACTGTTCTGTCAGTGAGGTATGGTAAATGACAATTTAATTTATAGGGTTCCATAGCCTGTATGGACTACATTCCAAAAGAGCCACATTGTGTTTGTTTAATGGCAGAAGGAAACCATTAGTTTTTCTAGCTTCTATTTTTTAAGTGAATTTGACATTCTGCCTTCCCTCCCACCCTTCATTAAACCTCACCTTTTCTCCACTGATTCCATGCTCTCTTCAATGCATGCCCTTGTGCATTCTGTATGCACAGTCCATTTATTGGGCCTACAACCCTTTCAGTGAAGAAGAGCTTCTGTAGAGTGAACAGAGTTGCTGTTCAATATAATCTGTTGTCTGTTCCTCCTGTTCTCACCTCTCCTTCCTTTTCAGGGTGATCATTTACAGCTGAGTTTAGTCTGATCCCATGCTCCCATGAGGGCTTTGCAGAGAAGCTAGGACTGCAGATGTTTTCATATAATAAGTTTCTTCTTTTTATCATGCTGTTTTATAGCTTGTTAATTTAGCATGCCTCTCCCTTGACATTCCTCTGATGTAATTCTTTGCATGCATAACATATTACACACTCCCTTCTGCACAGGCTGAAATAAACACTGTAGGTTTATAATGCAACCCTTTAAAGCTAGTGTAAGATCTGAACTGAACCTATAGGTTTATAATGTAACCTTCTAAAGCTAATGTAAGATCTGAACTGAACCTGTAGGTTTATAATGCAACCTTCTAAAGCTAGTGTAAGATCTGAACTGAACCTGTAGGTTTATAATGTAACCTTCTAAAGCTAGTGTAAGAACTGAACTGTTTTCAGTGGCTCTCTGGTCATACCCTTTGTCCTTAGTCTTACACATTCGTAAGCTGGCTATCCTCTAAATTTCTTCCAGCAATATATTGTTCCTGTTTTAGTATAGCATTTAGAAGTACACAGGCTAAGCAAGGTGAACCAGGGCTCATTAGGGTGGAACCATTTTGAAGTCTAGCCCCTGAAGCTTACATGCCAGCATTTTACTTGTTGCTACCACCACTGTCTTATTCTGCTTTTGTGTGTCCAGTTCATGTGTGATAACCCTGCCCATGATCCCTTTCATGTTCCATCACCATTAGCATGTGCACACACACACACACACACACACACACACACACACACACACACACACACTAGCTGATTACACTGGAGTAGTTATAGTCCAATTGCAGCACTTTATAATAGTCCTCGTCTATTTATTTTACACTGCTAACAAATACTCAGAAATTTATATTTTTGGGATGCTACACACCTAGTTTAACTAAGTATGTTTTACTAAAAATTTCATTGCAAGAAATACATGCATGAATGCAATTTACAAAAATAAGATGCAGTCATCAATATGAATCTTCTTTAATTTTTCGACCCTGATTGCAGTGAATTGTAGAAGGCCGAAACTTTTTTCCAGAATGTAGAACAGATTGACGATGTATACATTTATTGCATGTCTGAACGTGCAGAGAACCAAGACTCTTAGTACACCCCCATGCAGAACCTGCACCCCCTACACTCCTACAGCGAGGTCTATATCGAATAGCCAGTATGCATTAGATCAGCTATTTCATATAACAAAACAATTTAAATAAATATTACCCTACCCAGACTCCATGTTGAAACTAAAAACAATGTTTTTTGGAAGAAGGCAAGCGGCTCCACTCATCACATTGTGGCTTCACTCCATACTACTTTATACCACCTCCAAGACTGCATAACAGTGGAAGAAACACATTTAAACATATCCCATTCTGTGTGATCTTGAAATCACATACACTGTGCTGTAAACTGCTAGCATGTTAAGCGAATTCAACACTAAGATTCACTTATACTGCCAATGCTAAAGATGAGCCATACATAGGCGATCAAATGCATACATGAATGTGATAAACGTCGATGTAATACAGAATTTTGATTATGTGCATCTCAGCCAAACACGTTAGTACCATCCTAATTCAAAGTTGCAATGCCTCAAGGAGAGGAGGCTCTGTTGTTTTGTCCTTGGCTCTTATGTAATGTAACCACTAAATTAAAGTATAGCATTGACAATTTTTGGGCATGACCACCTACTTGGGAGGTATGGGACATTGCAGCCTTACAAAATGTAATGTTTGTTCTGTATGCCTGAACATTTTCCTGTCCTGGCATTTTGATCTGATATGCTTTCAGCAAGACACTGCCATTCTTTTGTGCTCCACTGCAGTCGATTCAATATGGTGAAGCAGAACCATCCAGCACACCTTTCAACCTCTTAGCAGAAGAAATGTGGGCAGAACCTAAAGTAATGGGGGTTCAAAAGCCCCAAAAGAGGAGCAGCTATTAAATATTAATATTAAATATTGCTCCTATAAAATTAGAAAGTTGCTAGATAACATGATTTGTGTTAGCTCATACCTCTCAACTGTACAGATTTTCGCAGAATTTTTGCCTAATATTTTTAGTCTATTGCTCATAAAGTTGTAGCTGTCTAGCAAAACATTACTAAATCTTTGAGGACTGAAGTCAGAAAATAATGACATACATTAGAGATTCAGACTGCCTACTCTTCAGAAAATCCATGCTAATGCAAAACCTTTTATTCTATTAACTATCTAAGTTTGTAAGAGCAATATTTAAAAATTGTGCCTATTTTTAGGGCTTTGTCCCCCCCAGTATTTATGACTTTGTCCAGATTTCTTGCTCTAATAAGTGAGAGTTATGGTTAGCATGCATTTTCTGAAGGGTATATGTAGTCTACAATTCAAATGTATGTCATTCTTTAGTGACTTCAGTCATCAGTGATTTGCCAGAAAACCACATATTTTATGAGGAACATACCAAAAACATGAGGCAAAAATCTGGACATTCTGTGAAAATCTGGACAGTTGACAGGTATGCCATATACTCAGCCCCATCCTCACATATCCTTCACATTTCTCCCCACTTCCACACTGTGCCTCAGGTATAACTCACTCCTCCTGTATACATTTAATATCAATTACTGAAAACCCATAGTTAGTCTTTGAATAAAAGGTTGGGATGTTTTAATGGTACATCTGGTGGTATATATGCTGCCTTGCATAATATAGAACGACTTAATTTATTCACTCTAATTTCAGAGAGAGTTTCATATGGTCTTTAACTTATCTTTTGTTTTTTAATCCAGAAACAAATCATTTCACAATAGAAGCTAAACAATACGTCACTGGGCTTCACTGTATAGAAAGTGGAGAATGGGGCAGGTCTTCAATTTCAGCACTACTATTACACTAGACATTGATAATGCAGACATACAGTAATTTCTTTGTGTACTAATACTATCTGGTAATAGGCCAAAAATGTAGATTTGTAATGTAACCTTCTAAACCTAGTGTAATGTTTGCATTGCTTTCAGCGGCAATATAAGTTAAGTTAGTGTAACTTAATGTATGCATTTGCTAAACAGGTAAGAGAGCTGGTTATGTTGGACCTTTTTCAACAACATCATGGGTCACAAAGACAGGAATAAGTACAATATATATGGAGTTTAGAGGAACCAGTAAGCCTGCATGCCCTTGTTTTTCATTGAACCTCAACTACAATTCCTGGTCATCTTTTTAAAGTCCGTCATTGGACTCTGCCCCATCCTGTACTGCTGCACCTGTCTTTGTGATATAAGGAATAAGGCTAATTGTATTTTTGATTTCTTAATATACTGAAAATGAACACAGTGATCATTACTGGACCCAGGAATGATCTCCAGTATTGCTGTTCAAGTCACATCCCTTTTGCCTTATAATCCACCTCTTACCACAGCCCATGGTGTTCTTCCGTCTAACCTTTCTGCACTCCATCAGCAATGATTCTGCCTCAGTCCCCTGCAGTTTTCACACCAGCTGAGGTACAAGACTTAGTCAACGTCCTACGTGAGTAAGATTTAGAGCACATCTGCTAGTACTCCCCTAACACACAGTTTCATCTGACAGCTTTTAGTGGCCATGAACCTGCACTCTTTGTTGCCATGGAAACTGTTGTACTGTAGGAAAGGACCCTTTTCCTTATTATTCTCCCTGTGACTTTCCCTGCCGGTACTATTAGGTTAACAAGCCTGTAGATTATTACATTTTCCTGCTTACTTTTATACATTATCTACCATTACTCAGAGACTTTTGCACTGGCCAGAGATTTTCCAACATCTCCCTCCCATTCCCTCTCTGACCTCATCAACTTTCAGGCCCATTGGAATAATCAAGATAATCTCCTGAGTAAATACATTGTATATAATAAAATATTTTGTAAATAATTACATTCAGTAGCAACTATTTATATACTCACGTACTGTAGCTCTACTGAATCTAACTGTAAACACTTTAAATATACTTTAGATCACTCATGTAACAACATAACTAGTGTTGTTTACAAACTGGTTTTATGTTATAATTCTGCTGTTATCCTTCTCTATTATTCTGTTTTGTTCAATAAGTAGATGGAGGCAAACTGTACAAGTTACCACCACTGAGTCCCATATATTTGTATAGGTTTTTAAAGATTTTGCTTTATTTTATGTTTCAGATTTTATGACTCTGTTTGATGTATTATTGTAAATCTGGAGCGTTTTTCCCTGAGCCTCCCCTGACTGTTCAGTGCCCAATAAATATGCAAATAAAATAAATTGTTGATGATCTCCATCAGGGCATCTGACAACAAACTGGCCATTTCTTGAGGACTGTCAGATGTAGCACACTTGGTCGCTGTGCCTTATCCACCTTTAGAAATGACAATTCCTATTCCAACTTTTTCTTCTCTATCCTGATGTTTTTCCACTGCTCTCTCCCGTTCATCTTCTCTCCCTTATAACATGGCACCATTTCATTCCTTTATGACAGAATGACTGAGGCAAAGTATTCATTTGGTACCTCAGCCTTTTCCTCATCTTCCATGATCTCTTTACCATCCTTACTGAGTCTGCTCTGGTCTGTCCCTTCCTTGTTTTTTGTTTCTTTAGCTAGTATCCCAAAAAATGCATTTATTTTCCTTCTTCAGCCATACTGCCAGCTTCCTTTTGACTTGCAGTTTTGTTATTTCAACCTCCTTTTTTTTACTTCTTCTCATCTCTTTCTACTATTTATCCTTTATCTCCCTACCCACTCTCTTGTATTTTCTGTAAGTCCTTTCTTATTGTTCAGATTACCAGCATTATATTACTTCACATCCACATTGGCCGTCTCATCTTTTTTTCTCCTTTTAGCCTGTTTCTCAGACTCTTGTCCCAAGTCCCGAATATTCTTTCTCTATTTCATTCTCATAGCTTTATATCCTTGATTTGCCTCAGAACTCTTAACCCATTTGTTACCTCCTAGCTCAGACTCCTAAAGTCTCTTATCCTCATATTTGACTTTCAATTCCTAGCCTTCCTCCAAAGACAGAAAGATAGAAAAAAGCCAAAATAAGAAACTGAAGGATCAACCTCCATAAATGAGTGAAGTACAGTGCTGACTTATTAATGCTTTTATGCTAGAGTAGAAACATTATTGAAAATGGAATACATTTTTTCTTTTCTTTATTTTAGTATGTTGACACCTTTACAATTATATCTGGACTGTATTTAATCTACAACATGAGTGCTTCCTATTGCTGTAGAATGTGTATAACCATGTAAACTTTTCTTTTTTCTATGTAAAATGAGATAAAGGAAACAAAATGTATAAAACTTGTAAGTGAAAATTAAAGTGTGACATTATGCAATTTCTCAGGATGGACATATTTCATTGTAGTTAAATCACACAATGGTTTGGAATTTGGGAAAACCAAGTGTCAAAAAATTGTAATTACAGTTTACTTCAACTGGTTTGCTGTGAAAGTAAACAGATATTGAGTAGAAACATTTAACAACCGTTTCCTGTTTGCTGTTAGAATTAATGTATTCTGATGTAATTTACACCTGCTTTTTCTGTGGAAAGGAAATTATGTAATATGATGATTCCCGTTTTGCGTGGGGACACAGTGATGAGCTGAAACTGCCTTATCTTCTCTTGCCATACCTAGTCCTAGCTTGGGAGGTGATGTATATCTAAAGGTTTGTTTTTTGATTTCTGCCTTGTATTTATTTTTTTACTTAGAATACTTATGGCCAGTGTTCCTTCAGTAATAGGCAGCTATCTGTAAATCAGATTTACTGCTAAATATTTTGTCTGTATAACTGTTATTTTCGTATTCTCTGTGCACAGTTTGACCTCTGCATATTTCATTTTTTTAGCACTGAATTTGCTATTATGCACAGTTTTATATATTTACTTTTAAGGTCTTGTAACTTGTATTAATTGTTTATTTATGTAATGTATTTTGTTTATTACCTGTGAATGGGTTGTTATTTTTTATTTTATTTTTTATTTTACATTTGTTGATGGATTATTATTATTTTTAAGCTCTGCATTTTGTTAAAGTTGTGGTTTACTCTACCAGTGTAATATTAATTTTTATATGTTATATCTGGCTAAATCAAGAGTAAAAGTTATCTGGTGTGATTGGGTCCCTAACCATATCTAGGGTAGTGTCAGTACTGTGCTGGAAAGAAAGTTACATGGAATTGAAGAATTCTGTGTTTGGAAATAATAATGTGTTTGAAAAGAAGTTACTAGAGACAAGGAGAAATGGAAAACACTGTGGTCCACAGACAGAATGCTGAGAAAGGTGACTGGGGTGCTAGATAAAAGACTCTAAGTAACTGGAGTACAGTTCTAGTTAAGATGTGGATAATGGAAGCCCATACCCATGATACTATAGTCCTTTTATCCTGCTGGTGCAAGGTTTAATTTGGGGACTTGATTATTGAATTAGGTATATGTGTACATTTCTGTTTTTACTTGGCTTGTTGGGTACCAGTGGTATGAGTCAAGAAGATCTACCACTGGCGGCCAGCAGACATATTTTGGGTAGTGGAGCTGATCAAGATAGAGTAGCTCCTCTCCTTTATGTACCCAGGTGGCACACTGGTTGGCAGTGGTGGGATTCAAAACCATCAGTGCCAGTCATCTGTCACATATCAGTGGCAGTGGTGCCATCTGTGACAAACAAACCAAACACATTTACATAAAATACCTAAAAGTTTCTCTATAATGTCTCTTACACACACTGATTCCACTTCATGTGGTGCTCATTGCATAACCTCAAGGAAACCTATTCTTCTTCACAATGCAGCAAGACTGATGACAGATACAATATTTCATCATGCTGAGTTTTAGTTCTGGGTTCAGGCTTTCTAAATTCAAAGCCTGCTCAGCCTGTTGGTGTAACATTTATACAATCCAGATCCCTAAATCAAGAGAAAATAAGAACAAATTTCCCTATTAATTGAGTGTTCCCATCTCTCCCAACCAAAATATTTCAAAAACCACTCCAGTTTATACAAATCACAAGAGAGAGTCTCAAGGATTTTCCTCATAGCTGGTACAGTCCTTCTGTCACTTTCATAGTTTGCTACAGACTAAAATAACAGAATATGTACATCAAGTATGGAATTGCAGAATTCTGTCAGCTTTCCCTGGGAATTCTGTGTTCGTATACAAGAAAATAATAATTTGTTTGAAAACAGTTACTACAGATAAGGGGCTTTGGAAAACAATGTGGCTTTGACTTATTCTTTCATGTTTGTAGTCAGTATTTGGAATATCAGAATGTCAGGCCCTCACAGTAGAAATACTTGATCTACAGAATCCCAAGCTACAACTTAACTCACATTTTGGGCATCAGGAATTTTCATTGTACCCAGCCACTATGGCTAGATCTGTGCATTGCCATGCATGGATTACCAGATGCTACAGACAAGACACTCAAAACATCCAAAAAAAGTCCTGTAAGATAGCCTATCAATTCAGTAAGGTAAAAATAATGTTTAATTTTTTTTGTACAATGGCAGCCAAAATGTTTGCGGATAACAAGTGATTCTCCTGGGTCTCCAAACTTCCTGCCAAGCCTAACTACTCCTGGCTACAGTCCTATCAACCACAAAATTACAGGATGACTTAATTTTCCCTAATTAACAGTTTGACAAAAAGGGAGAGGAGATTAGAGCTTCCTGACCACAACACCACTTATGCCACCAGAGGCGTTTCAATTAATGCTGGGTTCACTTTAGAAGGTGGGCATGCAGTGGTGTAATGTGTGAGGTCCTCCCACATATGTGATGATGTACTCCTCATTCCTTCATTCACCTTACAATTCAGCAGTGACCTTTCTTCATGACTGGAGCATATGACTAGGCACACACTAAGCACATGCCCACAGCCTCCTCATCACTCTTCTTCATCAGCATCATCACTCTTCTTCATCAGCTAGCATACGAGTGGCTAATCAAATGTATTATCTTGGTTGCAATCATGGCTTCAGCCCTCTTTGGGTGATAGAGTCAACAGGTGAAAATAAATGAACAATTCGTTGATCAACCATGACAATCTACAAATGAATCAAACTTTGCTAAACACTAAAAAAACTGTTGCTCATTGAATAACATTCTTTACATAGTTGTTACTGATGTTGTCACTGAGAATGTCATGGTGATGATTTACAGGATATATTCTGCCATTTTCAAACTTTATTGAACAAGACTTTACAGACAGTGCAGTTCTCACGCATGATGCACTTCTCTCCATCAAGGACCAGGTGAAGATATCCTTAACTCCCTGTTAGTCTTTGAAGCTTACTCCATCTATTACATATCACCCTGAGCCATTATTGATGGTTACAAGTTAAAAAATTACTTTTCTAAAAAAAGATACTGGTTCTCCCACTGTCTGAAGAGAACTGAGCTAATAATTATAAAACTAATTACAAATGATCAGTCATAATCTTTCTCAGTTTCCTATATGACCCCTTATTAAGCCCACTTCTTTTTTGCTTTCTTTTTTCATCAGTCCCTGCTAGGGCTCTCACTGCCTATGCTCCATGTCAACCGCCATTTTGACCACTTACTTCTAGTTGAAGAGCTCTTTGTCTGACTTACTGTCCAAAGGACACATTCCTAAGAGTCTCCATAATCAGCCTGATGTCTTCCACCTCTTGTTTGTTCCGGCTCTTCCATTTCCAAAGTAATAACTCTTTTTTACTGGCAATAAAATTGAGGAGACTATTAACTTAATCTAATTTAGCTAATTAATGTCGACCCAACTCAAAGGCACATTTTACATTGTTAATTCAAAATCTTGATCTATAATTTCCTGAATTAAATTCTGAATTTCTTCCTTAAATGCTACCAGTTCCATATACTCCTACAACTTATGCTCCCAAGTCCCCCTTTCTCCTGCATTGCACCTGCAATAATTCCATATGACCTGTGGGAACACCTTTTGTAATTTCACTGGTGTGCAAAACTGTTTATGCAAACATTTCCAGCCAAATGTCTTAAATTTTCTGGCTTTTTCTGGCAAATCTAGGGATTAAACATATTTGTCTGCATTGTTGCATATATTTGTTATGCAAGTTGTTAGCCTGTCTTTGTATAAAACCTAACCCTACCCTACCATTTACTTTTTCAAATCCAAATAGGTCCTTAATATTATTTTTTTTCTCCAAGCCTGCTCTATTTGTGTTACTATGAAAAATTGCATAAAATCGGGAATCTCCTATTCTTTTTCCCTTCAATTGTCTCTTCATTTCTGGCTCTATTAACCCCCTTTACAGAAGTCAGCCCCTTGGTTTAAGTCTAAAGTCTCCATTCATTTTTTTCCATTCCTTCAACCGCCTTTTGTTTTTCTTAATCACTCCCAATATTTGGGTTGTGCTTTTCATCATTTCTATATTTTCTCAGCTTCTCCCTCTGTCATTCCATGATAAAACCAATTCAATCCCTAAGGGAAGTAATTGCCTCCTGTACTCAGACCATTGTTTCTTTTTAAATATTATTTTTAGTATTTTCTTAATATAGTCATGCTTGGGATATCTTTCTCCCCCTTCCATAAGCAGCCAAAATTTGCCTAATTCTCTCTCCCACTTCATGTCATTTCTGTGTCAGATCATTTTTTTTACACTTTTGTGGGGCCAAATACAGTTCTTTCAGGTCAGGTAATGCCAACCCCCCCCCCCCCCCCACGCAATCAACTGGTAACTGCATATAGTCCCATTTTATCCTGGCTTTTTTATTATCCCAGGCAAAGTTCTTTATTTCTTTTGTTAGGCTATTCCAGTTTTCTTCCCCCTGGATCAAAGAAATATGCCTGTCCTACATATAAGATTAAGGGAACGTAAGCATTCTTATTGCTTGTATTTTGCTGTCCAGGTCCATATAGACCAGTTCCCCGGTTCTAATTAAACTTGCTACTTTTAGTCCTGTATCTGACCATATTTTCTTTGCTGTCTGTTGAGAGTCTCACACTAGTCAGAGTCTAAGCATCTCATCTTAGTGTGACTCCACAGAGAGGGGTATGTTTTTAACAAGGTTTTATGAGGGGATATAATTTACCATAATAGCCTTCATTTTATATTTATTTTATGACAGACTCATCTTCTATAGTTTTCCAATATCATAACAGATAAAGGAATTTCTGATTATGGCCACATATACAATCAAATAATCTGCACAAGGAGCTATTGTTTTCCCTAAAATCCTGCCACTGATACTCCTGCACTATTGGCCGTCTTATTTGCTCTGATAATGGGTCCAAATAAAGTGGAAACAAAATGGTAGACAGTGGATAGCCCTGTCTCCTCTAGATAATTAATCTCAACTATTAGTCCCCTCTCCATATTTAATTCTGGCTCTAGCATTGCCATATAGGTTCATAATTAATTCTGTCCAAGTCACTGGGAAGTTGAAAACCTTCCTTGCTCTTTGAAAAAATCCCCAACTCAGCCAGATAAAGGCTTTGTCCGCATCCATACCCAACAGTAATTCCTCTCAACCTGCAGATGGCAAAAATCCTGACAATAAACTCATGAAAAATTGGTACGTTTGTCCAAAAATCTGGATGATAATTATCATAACATTTGCATAGCTAATACTGTAACTCTACCCATTCCATTAGGATTGTGGGGTTTAGGCATAAGGCAAAGAACTTATCCTTGAAGGATACTAGTCTTTTACAAAACACACACACACATGAATGTATGCAGACACACACATATACACTCACAAGCATAGCAAGCATACAGCATACCTCATAACTTCAGGCAGATATATATACAGAACTATTGGGTCTATATCACATCATCAAACTCTTAATTTATCGAATACCTAATCGTCAAAACCTAATTAGTGAACGGCCTAATCATCAAAGTAGAATTCATTGGCCATCCTGAAAAAAACATTGTATGATTGACATGCTGAGTGGCCATGATTTAGCCTTTACCTCATTGTAGTGTGATCTCAAAATTGGTATAATTCATTTGCAGGGGTTGTGGGGGGCTTTTGTGGTGTTGGCCAAGTCGAATTTTTCAGTGAATTCCACGTAGATGATTCAGTCATTCGCTGAATAGGTAGTTCGACAACTAGGGTTTGATGATTAGGTATTTGATAAATTAAGAGTTCAACGATGTGATACAGACCCGAACTACCAGGTGATAGATACTAATTTATACTGATCTAAAATAAAAATAATTCCAAGTAAATGATGAAAAAAAAAGCATCAACAACATCATCGCACATTGCACTCATGCTCCAAAACAGTCACCTACCAATGCAACACACGCGTGTGCACACACACACACACACACACACACACACACACACACACACACACACACACACACACACACAAATACACTGTATACTAAAATGAAATACCCCAAAAATTCACACTCCAACAAAAGAATTCTAGATAAAGCCAGAAATAATTGGTGACAAATGCCCAAAATCAGAGGCACATTATGTTTTTGCTCTCAGTAAGTTGGTAGGGTAATAGCTTTTGCATCAGCATGCATTTTTTGAAGGATATAAAGTCTGACGCTGAAACATCTGTCATTATTTAGTGACTTCAGTCCTCAATGATTTGCCAGAAAACTAGAAATTTTATGAGGAATGGACCAACAAGAATATGAGACAAAAATCTGGTTATTCTACTATATTCTAGAGAGTTGAGAGGTCTGAGCTATCTTCTTCTTTTAGCTGCTCCCGTTAGGGGTCACCACAGTGGATTATCTGTTTCCATTTCTTCCTCTCCTCTGCATCTTGCTCTGTCGCACCAACCACCTGCATACCCTCTTTCACCACATCCATAAACTTCATCTTAGGCCTTCCTCTTTTCCTGTTACCTGGCAACTTCAGCCTTAGTATCTTTTTCCCCAATATACTCTGCATCCCTCCTCAGCACATGTCCAAACCAATGTAATCTTGCCTTTCTGGCTTTGTTTCCAAACCTTCCAACCTGGGCTGACCCTCTAATATACTTATTCCTAATCCTGTTCACCATTGTCACACCCAGTGCAAATCTTAACATCTTTAACTCTGCCACGTCCAGCTCTGACTCCTGCCTTTTTGTCACTGTCACCTTCTCCAACCCATATAATATAGCTGGTCTCACTACCCTCTTGTAAACCTTCCCTTTCACTCTTACTGGTACTCGTCTGTCACAAATCACCCCTGACACTCTTCTCCACCCACTCCATCCTGCCTGTACTCTCTTCTTCACCTCTCTTCCATACTCACCATTACTCTGAATCATTGAACCCAAGTATGTAAACTCATCCACCTTCGCCACCTCTACTCCCTGCATCCTCACCATTCCTCTATCCTCCCTCTCACTAACACACACACATGAGGGGTCTGAGCTATATAAATTCATAAAAAGAATGAGAAATGCTAAAGATGCCAGCAACTTTTACTTTATTTATAAAGTAGGTTTTCTGAATGTTTTTGTTTTATAGGCTTTTTCAGAACAAGATTAAAAGCTGATTGACAAGTTTAAATAAATTAACGGCAGTTCACATAACATCAGTTCACCAATCACATATCCCTTTACTCTTGCAGTATAGCAATGCGCCAGTCTAATGTCAATTTATCCTCAAAAAACAATTCTTTATACTAATGGATGAAATTCAGCTGGTCATGAAAATAAGTAAATAAATAGTGCAATTCTTAATATAGCACTACTGATTTACTTTACTTTTATATTTCAGTCATAACGTTAGTGGTGATCTGTTTCCAGACAACAAATAAAACAACAAATATTGCCACACATTCATTTTATAATTGACCGATCATCATGGCATGATATTTGTGCAAAAATACCCCTTAACTTTTTTTTAACTTATGAAAAGTGGATTTGGTTTTGGATGCTGTCAGTTGTTATCCTTCCTACTAGTTCCTGGTACCCACTGGTGACTGCAGTGCTGCACTAGCTGGGGGGTGGGGGTGAACTGCTGATGCTATTTCATCCATTTCCTAGTCCCTTTCTGTTCCATCCCTTGGCTACTCTCTTTTCTGGTTCTTTCCGTGAGACTGGAGATCGTATGTTTGAATCCTGGCTCTGTCTATGCAGAGACTGTTTGCTTTGCTCAAATGCTGATCAGTCACAGTAAAATTACAAATTTCAAACCTTTCTACCTCCCACCCCTCTGAGTCTGATGCTTCGTGCGGCTGAATCATGTCACATGCAAGTTGCAAAGGAAAGCTTGACGTTTGCTTTTACAATGACTTAAAAACTCTAGTAATTCCTGCTGATTGTATGCTGATGTAAATGAGCAAGCAAAAAGTACAACTAAAAATTAAAAATAAATCCAAATTTAAAGGGGTCAGTTGGAAATCCACAGCACTCTCTTATTTTGAGCTTCACACCAGAATTTTCTGTCAAATTCGGGACTGTTGAGAGGTATGCCAAGAACATAAGTTGTTTTTCTTTTTGTCATTTCAGCATCTTTCTAGATCAATAGCATTTTTATTATATTGTTAAATGTTTGTCTACCCTCAATGAACCCATGCTGATCTTAATTAATGAGCGTCTCCATTACATGGGTTACCCCTTTATTCTGTAGTTCTTGTTGTTTATTGTAAAACATTTCCAAACACTCTTGCATCTCCACATTCATCCATTTTTTTGAAGTCCTGTTTTTTAAAATTTGTGAAGTGCTAATATCTATGCCTATACTCACTATTTTTAAACTCTCAAAAAATTCCCACAGGTGCATGATCTGATGGCAGGATTAGGAAAGTGGAAATTGACCCATCCATTTCTTCTTCTTCATTTTTAATATAGCATTTATTCAGTCTAGCTTAGGTGTTATATCTTCCTGAATATAATTTATAATCTACTTAACCATATGACTTGTTCATAGTATCCACTAATCCAAAGATTTGTAAATATTTTCTCAAAAATCATTCTGTAGCTTGCAAGGAATGTGTCTCAGCTCTCCAGATGTGCCTCTTGAGCCTATTATCAAATTCCAATCCCATAACACCAGGAGCACTTACTGTAAAAGTAGAATGTTAAGTACTTCCTTTATCACCTAAACTTTTATCTTTGTGAGAAGATAGATCAAGGCAAACGTAACCCTTGTCCCCATCCAAATCCCCTTGAGAGCACCATATCTTCCCTCCTTGTCTTCAAGTACTCCTTCCATGTCAAATTATTTATCCTCACTAATTAAAATATCTCTTTTCCTTTCCCCTTTTAGACCTGCATAGTACCCTTCCCACTTGCGTTCCTTGACAAGACTCTGAACCTCTGTTTCTTTCCAATGTGTTTCTGGGAGCATGGCAATAAGGAAACACTTTTAATAAATAAATAAGTTATCACTCTAGCTCTGTTTTGCATCTCAGCTACACAGTGCACATTCCAAAAAACTGCTGTTCTATGTTCAAAATTCCTGCATAACTTGAATGCCCATACCTGTCCGTCCTGTAATTATATCCCTTAATAGGGTCCTAAAAGTTATATTGTTCACTACAACTCCTTTTCTTGTTCTTTGAAATTACCCTGTCTCCTTAATACCTCCTCCTGTACTACAATCACTACATACAAAGGACACTCATGCCATCCGTTCTTGGCCTATGGACTAAATTCTCCCTTCTTGCTGTCACTCACATAAATGATTTTGATCTTCTGATGAAGGACCTACACTGGCGACAAGCTTTTCTAACTCTATAACTTGTCAAGGCAGCTTACAACTGTTTTTTCTTCTCTCTGATATTCCTTTTTATTGCCTTAATCTCAACTATACTTATTGATAATAGGTTCTAGCTGTTTTCATTCCGACCCTTTCTAGCATTTTATTCCCTCCAGTTTGTCATTCTATGAACTATCATAACACTACTGAAGATGTTTAAGTTCTACACATCTCCCAACAAAACATAGTTCAGCACTGAGATATTCCATCATTTTACTTGTTTACCTTCATATTTCTGAAAGCAAATCCTATGAATGTGCAGATATGTGAACCATTTCCGTGAATTCTGTCCCACTGACTTCCCTTTCCTTCTTCTTTCGGCTTTTTCCCGGTTAGGGGTCGCCACAACGGATCACCTGACCGCTCATGATTGGCAGTGGAGTTTTATGGTGTCGAGTTGCCAGCCGCACACACACACACACACGTGCACTCACACCTAGGGCCAATTTAGAGTGTCCAATCTACCTACAGCATGTTTTTGGTATGTGGGAGGAAACCCATGCGACCACAGGGAGGACATGCAGACTCCACACAGAAAGCACCCCAGCCAAGGATCGAACCAGGGAACCTCTTACTGTAAGCAGACAACACTAACCGCTGGATCACTGTGGCCACCCCGTTCCACTGACTTACCTAAAGTGCGAAAAAACAGAGAATGTCGACATCTCTGATCGCTCCATAGCTGAAACAAATGCTACCATGGGTCAAAAAGGGGGCAAGATTTTGTTATTCGGAACATCGGTGTTCGCGGTTTTGTGAAGTCGCGGTTTGCAGTTTGCAGAAGCTGTTTCAAGGATGTGGCTGTCAGAATTATGCAGGTAAATCTTTTACTCTTATTTAAGACTGAAGTTCACTCTGCATTTCTTCTCTGTTAAGTCAAGACTGTCTATGTTTGATTTTTGGTTTGCACCATGTTTCCTGTCACAGGACGGTCCTTTAAGCAGCTTCTTGTAAGGCCTGCTAACTTTAGCAAAGGGATTTTTTTCTTCCACTGGAAAAAACTGCAGGAATATTAAAAAAAAGTAAATCAGGTTCAAGTTAACAATCAAACTATATTTATTAATCACTTCTATAACTGTTTAAGCAGGAGAGTCATATATTTAGCACCGTGTGAATTCTGTCCTGTTTTTTACGTGTGGTTGATAGGAAGAGATTTTAAAACTCGAGTTCATGAGCATCTGCTTGATGTAAGGAATAAGAAAATTACAAATGCCTCATATAAGCATATTAATACAAACCCAGATCATTGTTTTAAACTTTTAATTGTGGATCAGATTTTAAAAGATGACAGAGGTTTTGTTACTAATGCACATTTGTTCAAAAGAGAGTTAGAATGGCAACTTAAATTAGATGCAACAACAATACCTTTGCTTAATGAGGCTGTTACAATCAGTTCAGTTCTCAAGGTAAATGGCTGCTTTATTTTTGTTATTTAAAGAATTTCTTGTCTGTGTTAAAGTCAGTTCTGATAAGTCCTCGTTAAAAAAAAAAAAAAAAAAAACTGCTTACCTGGTTTGAATAAAGTATTTTTTCTACCAGTCTCTACAAATTGCCACATTGTTTTACTGCAGCAGGATTGTTTTTACTTGGGTCTGTTTTGGCTTCCTCTGGTTTTCCTGGTTTGTGTTTTGTCATGCCTTCCAGCTCTGGAGATGAACTAAGCGATGGGTTCCTTCACAATACTGAGTGCAGGAAGCCTACAGGAGACCTGACTATTTCGGTAAAACGAATGACTCAGTACATGGCCCTTGAAAAAGATGGGCCTTTTGAATCAACAGCAAGTGCTGGCAGGAGGTCAGCAGTCTTGACCTTCCACTAACTGGTTACATTACATTCTTCGCCTTTGTTTGAACCTCATCTGGTTACAGCTGATGCTAACTCAGCCTCCCGTAGTAATGGGAGTAAGTATGGCTAACTTGGACTTTCAGGCTTGGAAAGCTAACCAGTTAGATTTTGGTTCTCCACCATCAATTACTTCTTCCTCTAATAAAAATAAGAGGGGGGGGGTCTATATTATATGAACAAAAGTTCATATACACGAATGCTCTAATGAGCAAAACTCCCGGACATCGACGTGCGTGTTGCAGGATCGCAGTACAGTGGTAACGTATCAAAGTTTGTCTTTCGTTTTAGTCTAACGTTGTGCTGCTGTGAGACCTACATGGTGGTTTTAAACTGTTGAAAGCACATTGTCACACTAAAAGGTCGGTTTATGTTTTAAAGCAGGTCCATGCAGCCTCTGTTTATGTTTTATTAAAGCAGGTCCGTTTGTTTTTTTAAAGCAGGTCTGTTTATGTTTTTTTTAAAACAGGTCCATTTATGTTTTATTAAAGCAGTTTATGTTTTATTAAAGCAGGTCCATTTATGTTTTTGAAAGCAGTTTATGTTTTATTAAAGCAGGTCCATTTATGCTTTTTTTGAAGCAGTTTATGTTTTATTAAAGCAGGTCCGTTTATGTTTTATTAAAGCAGGTCCGTTTATGTTTTTGAAAGCAGTTTATGTTTTTATTGAAGCAGGTCTATTTATGTTTTATTAAAGCATGTGTGCGTGTTTGTGTATCTATGTAAAATGCCCGAGTTACATATAACTGGTGGTTAGGATTGCCCAGGCTCGACTCTTGAGCCTTAGGTAGAAGTACCTGTATTCTCTGTCCACACCCCCACAGAATCCATAGCTCTCTACAGTCTAAATTTTTACATACATTGGTCTGTTCCTCTTAAAATTTGTGGTTTTGTGTCAATTCGCTAAATAATGATAGCCCTTTAAGTTTCAGTCTTCCTATCTTTTTAACATCGTCCTATCTTGTAACACAAAACGCTATTTCAGCAACTTTCTAAGATTATACAAGCAATATTTAAAATGTGTCCCTGGTTTTGGGCCTTTGCCCCCACCTCCCAATAAAATTTTCCTTTTTCCAGATTTCTTCTGTTGTGAAATTGTGAGATTTAGTTGTGTTAAGACAATGGTACAGTGGTACTATTGTTACCTCACAGCAAGAGGTTCTCTGGTTTGATTCTTGGCTGGGGTGCCTTCTGTGCAGAGTCTGTATGTCCTGCCTGTGTTTGTGTGGATTTCCTTCCATGTTACAAAGACATGCATCTGGAGCATTTCTCCCTGAGCCTCTGCTGAAAATTGTCTTTGTTCCACATCAGACTTTCCTGGTAAACAAATGTTAAATAATTTTTTTTTTCAAGGAGCTGAGAGCTTCAGGGGAAGAAGTTTAGTGCTGCTTATTCCAAGTCAGTTTGCATTGTTAGTAGCACAACAGGTAGTAATTACCTTTACTTTAGATACAGAAGGCTATAGGTTCTACTCCCAGTGTTTCTTAGCAGCAACCTGTTCATTAATTAGAAATCCCCTTAATGTGGAATTATTTAGATGACTTACTTCTGCAGAGACGTTGTATATTTACTGATATTGGTGGATTGTAATGACAGACGTTTGAGTGGCCTTTTATGGTTGAAATTTTCTGAAGTGGGTAGTTTTGTCATTATTGGTTCATACATTTTGTTTCATTGCTTACTAGAAGGCTGTTCAAAACTACAGATTTAAAACACTTTGTGGGTAGGATTTGTTTAGTAGTTACTGTCCAGGTACTAGCAGGACAGCCAAGCTGTCCTGAACTGCTAGTTAGTAATGGTAATCTTAGTTTTGTAAACGTGAGTCTTGACTGTTTAGTGTGGTGGGTCCATTGTCTGAAGGTCTAGTTTTTGGTCTTGTTGATTAGGAAGGTACCTTGTGTGAAACAACTGGTGCTGTATTATGCAAGGAATATAATTTACTGCAATCAGGAAGGTGAATCAATGAATGCATACATGTATGCATGGCCCTAAAAATGTGTTTGAAAACAGGCCAGAGGAAAGTGTGAAAGGCTCATAATCATGGGCAAATTTTAAGCTTTACTCTTGTTACCAAAGCAATGGATTAAGGTAAAACAGTTCACACCACATTACTTTGACCTGGCCAAGCCTTTTGACACAATCCCCTACTCAGGTGTAGTATAAAAGATGAATCATGTAGGAGCAAACACCTGCATCACTAGCTGGATTGTCAACTTGCTCACAGGATGCAGGAGATCAAAATAGGGGAACAGACCAGTCACCAATGGAGTCCTCCAGGGTTCGGTGCTGAGACTTCTTCTGTTTGGCATATACATCTCAAAAGTAAAAGTAAATGCTAAAGGGCGTTGGCCGGCTAAGTCTGAGATGACGGCAAGCTAGGAGCAGTTATAGAATCCCCAAATGACTTAACCATCCTACAGGAAAGGTTTGTCCCAAATAATAACTGGTGTCAAAATCATGACAATGCCCTCTGAGAACTGACCCAGTTGTTTGGCATTTGGGAACTTATGTGTACAGTGGCCTAACTTTTGACCAACATGTGCCCAGAGTTGTAAGAATGCTTTTCTGTATTGCATATCTTATAAACAAATTGTGACTAGATCTATAGATGTTGTTGTCCCCCTTTACAAAGCTCTCATTAGGTCAATAATTTTGTATAATGCCCACTTTGGCATGTTGCTGTCCAGCCCCATGAAACAACTGGAATGACTTCAGAGATACTTTACTAAAAGGATACAAATCATAAACAACAGGTCTTGCATGGACCACTTCAACGATTTATTCCTATACTCAGTATCCTACAGAATGCTTAGAGGTGACATGCCTGGCATACAAGGCATCCTCTGACCTAATACAGATGGACATACTGATCATCAGCAAGTCATATGGCATTAAAAATACTCGGTCCAGTTATCTAAACTGAATGTTGTGGAGAGATGGATATATATCACAGAGGCTATCACTGTTCCAGAACAGACCGTCCATAAAAAACAAAACAAAGCTCATCCATCCATATTCAAATGCCACTTGGATCTAGGGATGGGTAATAAAAAATGTACTCCAGAATTGCCCCTCATGCCACTAATGGATACAGGCAGTTCCTAAATGCTGCATCCCTTACATGGGTCCCCTCAAATTATCTATGGTATGATCACAGTTATTCTCACTAGGGCTAATATACAATCAGCCATGGGATAGGTAACACCAATCTGAAAAATGTTAATTTAAGCAACAAAAGGGAATTGGCTAAGCTTAAAATGTCCTCCAGGTGAACGTATGTTGTGATAGTAAATAGTTATAAAAAATTGCCATTTTTAATCGCAAAGTGCCTCTCTCACCCTCTGCCCCCCCCAGTCTTCAACAGCTTCCGTTCTAGCACCTATGCAGAGTAATCCTTGCCAAACTAAAATTCAGAGTTACTATAGGTGAAAGACCATTCCTAGAACAGGATCTGTACTCTAGAACAACTTATCAACTGATGTTAAAATAATGAGACCTTGGAAATTTTCAAAATTTCTCTGATGAAACATCTGCATAATAAAGTTAAGTGTAATTGCCTTCTGGATGTGGGTTAAAAGGCTATATAACAAATAATTTGCTTTACTCAGTTACTCAGCAACATATAAGTCGTCTTTAACTTAGCTGCATGTCTGTGAAGGTTTTGTATAATGTAAATGTTTAAATGTTATCATTTAATATACAATGTAAATGTTTAAATATTTATTGAAATGGTGTTGCATTAGTTTACAATGTAAATGTTTCTTTAAATGTTTGTGTATTAAGTTACTGAGGTCATGACTGAAAAAGGTCAGTAGACCAGGTGACTTATCTGGTTAACAAACTGAAATAAATAAACAAATGACAAGTTTAAAACTGAACCCATATAGTAGAATTCCCACATTTGTAATCTTTATAACAAAAAGAAGAAAATCCTGACTGTATATAAAAGACCTGTACACCACCATTATGACATGGATTTAAAACTATAATTTAAGACCCTTAAACTTACCATTAGGAAATGGGGTCCAAATAGAACTTAGGGTTGCAACCAATTCAAAAGACAAAAAAGTTGTTTTTAAAGACTAGGTTGTCCAGAAATATCTTACTATTTATCTATAGTTATAAATATAGATATCTAGATAGATATAGATATTTCTGCTGTTAACCATGGATAAACAGTAGCACTATTTTACTGAAACAGACAGGACTGGTTTGAAAAATAAAAGCATGTAACACAATCTTACATAATTAAACTTTTAAGCGTTGGGAACAATTTGCCTTTTGTAAATTCAAGAAAGATCTGTACCTCATCCTGTCTCACCAGAAAAGGTAAGGAATGTCCTGGTAATTCTAAAAATAAGATATCTGTAGCTTTCATTTCAACCTTGTACCACTGTAGACATAAACCTTTACAAGCGTGTACTGTATAACCAGTCACAGAGGTCAAAGAATGCTTTGAAGAGCACTAGTAAATGGTTTTATGCACATGTCAAATAAACTGGTAAATCTAAGCTGCATGAGTCATTTCATAACTCACTCAAACTAATCTTTAGCCATGAAATCTACCATGTCTACTATATTTTATAGATAATATTGCCGCCTCGTAAAAAAATATATAGTCTTACAAGATTAAAGTTTGTTTTAGGAGTATGCAATTTCATTTGTGATGCTACAGATGAAAATCGTCAGCAAAAAACAGGTGCTTATGAAGGGGATTTGTAACAAAATGCACAAAGGCATATGGAATTTTATACTCTTTCTGTGAAACTTGAATCTGTTGGCTTTTGCTCTCTTTCATAAATTACTCCCACACAGATATAGAGTAGTCAGTCAAGCAAGCAGGATTAATTCTTAAGCAGGTGTTCCAATAGGATGATGGAGCAGGAATTTGTGTCTCATTTATTTCTTTTAAATATGCTAACAAAAATGTATTTTATGACATGAACAGGGGATAGCCTGGAGTCTTAGAGCTGCACACAAACATTAAGTTTATAACCTTGAGTTCAGGTATGCAATTTACTTCTTACTGGTTTGAAAACACATCTTTCCAGGCTGGTTTTAACCTGCAGGATTGATCCGGTTATCTAAAGTCTTTAATAAAGATTCCTTAAATCCAAGTTGTTTTTGTGTCTTTCGGCTTTTCCCGGTTAGGGGTCGCCACAGCGGAACTCCGGTCTGCTAATGATTGGCAGCAGATTTTTCATGAATGCCGAGGTGCCAGCTCGACGTTCAACCTTCAACGAAGGCATGCCCATTACGCATGTCTTTCGAATGCCCACTCAACCATGGGGAGGACGTAGACTCCACACAGAAGGCACTCACCGCACTCCAGCCGAGAATCGAACGGGAGAACCTCTTGCTGTGAGGCAACAACGCTACCACTGCACCACAGCGTTATACATTCCTTAAATCCAAGCAATTTTGCAAATTACCAATATGCTCCAAACTTACATTTTCTTAGCAATATTATTGAGATGGTAGTGTGTGCACAGCTTCAAACATACTTAACAGCTTATGATCCCTTGGACTCTTATTAGTCCTGATTTTGAACTCCCCAGAACATTAAGCTCACTTGTTATAAGATTCTAAATAATCTCCTTATAAAAGAGATTCAATACTGCTACCCACTTTAGGTGCCACTTGATGTCTTGGCATCCTGATGAAATAGCTTTGACCTTATTGGAGTCTCTGTTTTACAGTCCTGGAATAATTTGTCACCTCTCTATTGGGGTATACTTTATAATGTATATTACTTTGAACATCGAAAGTGTGGAGGGCCATCGGAAGTGCAGAGGGCCTCAGGATTCTCATTTGGAACTGCTGTCCTCCATTGTGCATATAATGTCACTGGGCAAGATGACGAGAAGGCGACGTCTGTATTATTACTCTAATGCAGATGATAATCAGACTTCCTTCAGCCTCCATCAATAGTATATGGAAATGGCTGATTCTCTTTCATATGAGATGGATGTTGCAAGTGTATAATTTATTTCTGATGAAACTCACATGCTACAGCTTGGGCATTATTTGTTTATGACCCATCACGGGGCTGCCACTCTCCAATTTTGATACCTTATATTACTTGTGGTATGAATCCACTGGAGTTTATTTCCAAGGTGAAAACTTCATGTGTGATTCTCAGTGATTTACTGACACTTCAGTACAATGTGTCAGGTAGAGGATGAGATCCTCTTTTGTCATTTGTGGAATATAGTTTTGCTTATGAACTTGATTCCCGTATCCACCCTTCAAGGGTCCCTGCTTGATGGCTTTACTACCTGACCATATGGCGGGCCATCTTTAATCTTTGCAAGACCCCTATAGCTCATTAGGAAGCTCTATCTGCTTATCTGTTTCCTCAGTGGCAAGAATCCGATAGCAAGGAGTGGGTAAACTTGTTGGTTCCTTGGTGCCTGCAAACTCACCATTACTGCCTGGTTAGGGGATGTTTTGTGCATAGTCCCACACATATCTCCTATTTCCTGGTTGAGCAGGAAAAGTCCTTCCTGGTGAAGTACGAGCAAACCCAGCCACCATAGCAAGTGAATATTACACCTAGCCACTGCAAGATGTCACCAGTATTGTGGGCCTAACAGCCTCTCTCACTTTTCTCCACTTTAACTCTCAGTCAGCCATAATTCTAACTGAATATGGGTCACCTGGGCTATAGTAAGGGCTTCATCCTTCTTTGTCATGTGGCCTGGCATCCTTGTGAACCTTTTTGTCGTGCTCTTTACCTTGGTCTATTCATTTCTTGATGATTGCTGTGTTCTTTACCTGGATACTGAGACTGCCTGAGTAAATCTGGTGCAGAATTCTGTGAAATGGCTACTTACTACTGCTTCCTGTTACCATCATGTTACTCCTGTGTCCCAATACTTCTTGTTACCATTATACGATTCCCATGTTCCAATATTTTTTGTTACCATGCTATTACTCCCATGTCCCAGTTACCATGCTATTACTCCCATGTCCCAGTACTGTTACCATGATATTACTCCCATGTCTCAGTACTGTTACCATCCTATTATTCCCGTGTCCCAGTACTGTTACCATCCTATTACTCCCATGCCCCAGTACTGTTACTATCATATTACTCCCATGTCTCAGTATGTTATCATCATATTACACCCATGCCCCAATACTTCTTGTTGCGCCATCATGTTACTCTAGTATCACAGTACATCTTGTTACCATCATGTTAGTCTAATGTCCCAGTACTTCTTGTTACCATCATATTACTCCCATGTCCCAGTACCTCTTGTTTCCATCATATTACTCCCATGTCTTCTTGTTACCATCATATTACTTCCATTTCCCACTAGTTCCTCTTACCATCATGTTACTCCCATGTCCCAGTACCTCTTGTTTCCATCATATTACTCCCATGTCTTCTTGTTACCATCATATTACTTCCATTTCCTACTAGTTCCTCTTACCATCATGTTACTCCCATGTCCCAGTACTTCTTGTTATGATCATATTACTCCCATGTCCTAAGGACTGTAGTGGCTGCCTATTCAGTTTTATACAGTATGTAACATCTTGGTGGCAGTATTTTTTGTCCTATAAGGAGTCCATCTTAGCTAACAAAGATGATAGTTCACTGTTGTTTTCCTTGAGGCTACATGCAGTATCTCTGTGGGTTCTGGTAATTCCCAGGCCATTTCTTGAGACTTTATGTTTGTTTGCTTGTGTCTTTCGGCTTTTCCTGGTTAGGGGCCGCCACAGCGGAACTCCGGCCCGCTAATGATTGGCAATTGATTTTTACATACCGGCTTGCCAGGCCTGATGCACAACCTTCAAAAACGTATGCCCATTCACGCATGTCTCCACGCAGAAGACACTCTAGCTGAGAATCGAACCGGACAGCATCATACTGTGAGGCGACAACGCTACTGCAACACCACCACCTGACCATTTATTAGGTGTCACTTCCTCTGAAAGCTACTACCATAGAAACTTTGAGAGTGCTCCACTTTGTCCTGCTTTAAACATTTATTTGACCTAGTGTATTCTGAGCTAACATTGTTTGCATTAACTAACATTGTTAATGCACTGTGCTTTTAATCTTTCTTCTGCTTTTTTACTATTTTTTTAGTTTATTGTACTGTGCTTAGTTTCAATAAACACATTAATAAATCAGAATTTGGCTTTGTTACATAGTGCCATCAGGAACACATTACTATATGTAAAAGTACGTTAAACTTATTTGTAGTCAGCAAGTAAGAACATCAGCAGTTCCCCATGGTTTTATACTTATCTTTAGCCTTTAATAAAATCTTCATCTGACATGAGGGGCACATTATCTATTTGTATCAAGACCAGAAAAGGCACCACAAAGTATTTACATGCATTCTCTGGACTTGTTTGAGGTACTTAAAACATTCTGTGATGATCCTGCTCAGCCTAATTTTCTGCAGAGTCTGCTTGTTAAGACCTTTTAGTCTCTCTCTCTCTCTCTCTCTCTCTCTCTCCTTTTTGTCATTATACGCCATCTGATGCAAACCAGAGAGCATTTCCTGGTATGCTCTTCTCACGCCTTTTAATTTAATGCAATCATATGTCCACCAGGTAAGTGAACATGTCTATTTCAGCCACAAAGGTAAGAATAAATTCAATACTTTATGTAGACTTTTTAGAGCAGCATTTCAGGACAGACTAAAGTAGCCAGATAAAAGACACAAAGGGATGGAAACTCCACAAAGAGCATTTCTGGAGGCAGGGTCAGCCTTAGCATTTGTAGCTCAATTTGAACCATCAGCTGATACCTACCACCCTGATTCTCTCTCCAATTGCTAGATTACTAGACACAATAATATTTTAGATTAGATAAAAGGAATATATGCTATTATTGCATATTAAAAATAAAAATATACTTATTAGTTTATAGTTTGTCATAAGACATGCTAAAACAGAAATAAACTGCTGAATTCCTGGATAACCCCCGATCCAACATCCTCAGTAGTGCATTTTTCAGTGTCTGCTTAATTCATTCCGTCACACTATAAGGGGCCTGTTTAATAGGTCACTAAGTATGCATGGTACTTCATTGGGAGGCTACCCCCTCAGTTACCAGTAGCCATGTTCACAAACTCCTGGCCTGATCTCATGTACCTGAGTAGTAGATCGCTGTGCACATCTCCATCGTCACATGCACACCATTCCTTTTATTGAGTAGTAGATCGGTGTGCACATCATCGTCACATGCACACCATTCCTTTTATTGAGTAGTAGATCGCTGTGCACATCTCCATTGTCACATGCACACCATTCCTTTTATTGAGTAGTAGATCGCTGTGCACATCTCCATTGTCACATGCACACCATTCCTTTTATTGAGTAGTAGATCGCTGTGCACATCATCGTCACATGCACACCATTCCTTTTATTGAGTAGTAGATCGCTGTGCACATCTCCATTGTCACATGCACACCATTCCTTTTATTGAGTAGTAGATCGGTGTGCACATCAACGTCACATGCACACCATTCCTTTTATTGAGTAGTAGATCGGTGTGCACATCATCGTCACATGCACACCATTCCTTTTATTGAGTAGTAGATCGCTGTGCACATCTCCATTGTCACATGCACACCATTCCTTTTATTGAGTAGTAGATCGCTGTGCACATCATCGTCACATGCACACCATTCCTTTTATTGAGTAGTAGATCACTGTGCACATCGTCACACGCACACCATTCCTTTTATTGAGTAGTAGATCGCTGTGCACATCTCCATCGTCACATGCACACCATTCCTTTTATTGAGTAGTAGATCACTGTGCACATCTCCATCGTCACATGCACACCATTCTTTTTATTGAGTAGTAGATTGCTGTGCACATCATCGTCACATGCACACCATTCCTTTTATTGAGTAGTAGATCGCTGTGCACATCTCCATCGTCACATGCACACCATTCCTTTTTATTGAGTAGTAGATTGCTGTGCACATCTCCATCGTCACATGCACACCATTCTTTTTATTTTTTTTCTGTTCCCTGCACAACTTTTCTATTCTTCCTCATATTTGACTCATGGTTTTCTGTCTTTAGCATTCCATGCCCAACAATTGTACCCCTTTCTTCCTTTACGAGCTTCCAATCATCTCTTGATCTTGCTCTAAATAATAGATCCTGATCAACTTACTTCTTATACTCTATTACAGTCAATGCATTTCCATAAATCACATGAAATTGTCGAACTTCCTCAGAACGCTCAGCATTAATGATAGCAATTTTGTGCCTTTTCTCAGAAATGATACAGCTCGCTCACTGCTCCTCTTGTAACAGAGGGTAAGTATACTAACTCAGCAGTTATTTCCAATCATATCCCACATCAGAAGGGCAACAATAAGGAAGACATGCAGCTATTTCCAGTCATATCCCATGTCAGAAGAGCAGCATTATGGAGTATATGCAGTTATTTCCAGTCATATCCCACGTCAGAAGGGCAGCAGTAAGGAAGACATGCAGTTATTTCCAGTCATATCCCACATCAGAAGGGCAGCATTATGGAGTACATGCAGTTATTTCCAGTCATATCCCACATCAGAAGGGCAGCAGTAAGGAATCATCATCATCAGACCCCTTTTTCCCATTTTTTCTACATGGGGTCAGGGTATCGTGTTAACTGTCGCCAACTCTCACTCCTGCCTTCTTCGACACTTATGCCTGACTGTCACACATCTTCTCTCATACAATCCATCCACCTCTTTGCTGGACGTTCTTGCTTCCTCTTATGTTCTTCCTGTCTGTCCCAAACCTTCCTCACCAGATTGTCTTTTGCATTTCTACACATGCCCAAACCACCGTAATCTGTTCTCTTTGACCTTTTCTGCAATTGGAGCTACTTTGGCTTCTGCTCTTATGTCCTCATTTCTTGGTCTGTCCTACAGTGTGCATCCTACCACCTTTCTCAGGCACTTCATTTCCATCACCTCTAGCTTCTTCAACTGTTTTGCCTTTACTGCCCAGGTTGCTGTACCATACAGTAGTACTGGTTGCACCACTGTCTTGTACACCTTACTTTTCAGCTTCTTTGGCATTCTTCTGTCATATACTACACCTGACACTCTATGCCAGTTGGCTGCAGCTCCTCTGATTCTAGCTTTGACCTCTTCATTCAGACTACCCTTCTCCTCAACCACCCCTCCCAGATACTTGAAGCTGTTTACCTGTTCCACTATCTTCCCTTCTATCTCTATTCTCAGCTTCTTCTGATTTCCCCAAATTTGCTGCCATTACCAGTCTTATCTGTGCTCAGTAAGGAATGCATGCATTTATTTCCAGTCATATCCCATGTCAGAAGGCCAACAGTAAGGAATACATGCAGGGATAATTTAGACTAGTCACTAACCATCATGTTTTAACAGATGGTAGCAAATCAAGTATGACTTTAGGAAACCCACATTGATGTAGAAGAAACCATAACAATTTGCTCAACTTTCTACAATATACTTCCCCAAACATTCTCCCTAATCTAGTCCGGCCATTGTCTAGCTTTAAGTTTCTGCTGCCCCATTTTGTATGCGACTCTGAAAGTGATGCTACAGCAATACATTCATGAGTCAGCCAAGTGAATCATTTTCTATCCACCTGTGACTCCCACCACTCAAAACACACACACACACACACACACACACACACACACACACACACACACACACACACACACACACACACACACACACACACACACACACAAACATGCACGTTATGTCTCACTTTTCTGGAATTGTTTTGCTCATATTTCTGACTGCATCAAGCATTTCTCTGCCATTTGACCGATTTGGTAGCATCCTGTTAAAAGTCTTAAGTAGTCAGACATTACCTCACATCAAAGTATATACTTTTTTTCTTTTTGTATGATCACTGGTGTTCATTTTAATACTGCTAAGCCTAACTATTCCACTTTTATTTCTTGTAATTGTATTCATTAGCAGCCATAGATCCATTGTCAGCAAGAAAAAAACAATACTTCTCTATCAGTCTTCAACTGTTCTGCCTTTACTGCCAAATTAAGTCAGCTGTTGTCTTCCAAGGCCATAACTGGAGTGGATCACAAAACCAGGTGGTCAGTTCAACCAGTTTTGGGGTTAAAAACCCTGAATGGCGCTCAATGATAGTCACTGACCACTATGGAAGTGTGAGAATCAAATTCTGTGAAACATTCAAGAGGTGTGCAGTTACTAATAATACTGGACTAACCACTGCTGCAGTGCATGATAGGAAATGTAGTCCACACCACTAACAAGACGTAACTACAAGGGAGCAAGAATACAAGTAGGAAAATACCTTTCATTTTATTGTAGTGTCTCTCAAGCAAATCTCAGGCCACATAAGGCATAATGAGTCTGTCATGGACTAGTGCAGCCCCCCTCCCCCCGAAGGAGCAGTGCCCTATTTGGCCAAATAGGTCTAATTGGCCTAAAGCTGGCCATCCCTGAAGGACAGGATCAAACCATGACTCTCAATACCTTAGCACAAGAAATCTGAATAAAGCCTAAAATGGTAGGACAAATGCTCAAAGACAGGGACAGATTTTTAAATATTGCTCTTTTAAACCTAGAATTTGATAGCATAACAGATTTTGTGTTAGCATGCATTTTCTGAAGGATATAAAGTCTGAAACTCAAATGTTAGTGACTATAATGCTCAGTGATTCACCAGAAACCCACAAATCTTATGAGGTACAGACAAAAAATATGAGTCAAAAGTCTGGCATTCTGTGAAAATCAGGACAGTTGACAGGTACGGATTAAACCCAATATCCTATAAAGCTGAGAGAGATGTCTTGCCTTTTAAAACACCTTACTGCCTGATATAAGGGCCAACAAGTGTTGTGGTCACCTCCAGTCTAAATAATTACATTGATATATTCTCTAGAGGTGTACAAAACTTTGTAAATGTGGTGTTAAAAGATGTCTATAAAGATCTATAATAATTTCTCGTTTCCTTCTGGTGGTGATTTGTTGCTGCTTTCACATGCTACATATAGGTCATCGAAAGAACGGAGGGAAGAGAAAGAACGGAGGGAAGAGAAAAAACAGAGAAGGAAAAAAGAAAGAAACCAGAAAATATGATAAAACTGTGGGATTGTCATTTAAACGTCTTGACAATGAATGAAGATAAAAAATAAACTACAGATTCCTTTTGATACTGTTAATTTTGCTGGAGTTGTGGACTTCACCCATTTTGGTGGGTCAGCCCTAAAATACTGAAACCAGTCTTGCAAGTGGATGGAGGGCTGGTCATCTAGCCAGAATTAGAAAAGGTAGCTTTTATAGGTTCATAGGTAGGTACTAGGCTATCGGCCCTAGGGCCCATACAAGCCTAGTCAAAAAATGTACCCTGGCTTTCGCCACCCAAGAAAATTATTTTCCTGTGCCCCTGTCAAGCAGAGCCACAGAAGTGATCCCTGGGGTGAATTTCCCATTTCCCATCCAATCATCAAGATTTTTCTTGAAGAGTGCTAATGAGGAGCTCTGTTTGACATAGATAGGTAGTCTGTTCCAGAGTATGGGAAGTCTCTGGGACAGGAATCTATCCCTCCAGCATGTTCTGTTTATTGTGGTGACAAGGTTAAGGTCCCTAGAGCGTGTAGCTCGGAGGGATTGGGATTTCTTTAAGTGGAGCATGTCCAACAGCTCTGGGTTTGACATAGCTTTGTATGTTAGGCAGAGATCACCCCCTGAGTAGGCGATATGCGATGGAGTAAAGCTGTAGTTTTTTGAGACGGTCTGCATAGGGCATCTGTTTGAGGCCATTAATCCTCTTTTTATCTGAATGTCATTCATGCATTCATTCATTCTCCAGTTACGTGACTAACCGATTTTCCATTTCAAGGTCATTGAGGATTAGCAGCCTATCTTTGCATTCACTGGATGAAGTAAACTTTGGAGGGGGGTATTAGGGTGGTATAGTGGGGCAGCAGTTTGTGGGGTTGCCTCACAGTGCTTGATTATGCAACTTGACTCTTGTTTGGGGTATCTGTTATGTGGAATCTGCTTGTCCTTCCTAGGATTGGATGGGCTTTTACTAGGTGCTTTGGTTCCTTCCATAACCTAGAACTATGCTATAGGTGAAATGTTGTTCCTCCAAATTACACAAAGGTATGAGAGTGAGCATATGCTTCTTTTTCACTAATAAATATCAACTTAAAGAGAATAGTTTATTCTGCTGCTTATTTAATTTGCCACCAGGAACAGGAGAGGGCTCCAATAAGTGTTGAATTATACTATGCTGTATTTGTATAGACTTTTGTGTGAATATTAAAAAAGAAAGAAAGAAAAAAAGGAACTGTAAGGATAAAATCATGACTATTGGCAACAATGATACAGAAATACAGAAGTACATTGGTGGTACAATGATCTTGTTGACACAGTGCTAGCTAATGAAAAGGCTGCATGTGTCTCTCTTTCCTGTAAGTGTCGACATTCGTTAAATCAGATACCATTGTTTTTTAACAACGTTTTGATAAGGTCATTACAGCTGAGGGGATTTTTCTTACGTTGTGGGCTATATGGAATTATTTAATACTTACATATGTTATTTCAGTCTTATATTTGCATTAAGAGCTGTATAAATTGCAGTATTGATGCACTGTAGATGATTTTAGTTTCTGTAATTCGACTGTCTGCATTTGTGCCTTAACAGCCCCCCCCAGAGTACTAAGATGTAAATCAGCATCTATTTCTGAAACCGTAGTTATATGGAAAGAAGTTAAAACATGTCATATGAACAATTCATATATGTGGATTTTCTGAGTCATAACTTAGTCTGTCTTGCTTCAGCAGTTTAATTTCCTCTTGTTAAAAGAACTTCATATAAGTGTTCTAATGTGAGTTAAACAAACTGTAGGTGCTCACCACCGTCATCATCATCATTATTATGGTTTATTAAAATTAGAAGATGCACTTTGGTTGTCTCC
Organism: Protopterus annectens; assembly: GCF_019279795.1. NCBI lineage: Eukaryota > Metazoa > Chordata > Ceratodontiformes > Protopteridae > Protopterus > Protopterus annectens. The sequence goes on along the minus strand of NC_056747.1, from coordinate 123,054,930 downwards.
CACCCACTCATCTAAAGTTATTTCAGTTTCCATATGTACGTGCACTTTCCAAACACCCCTTCAGCTGTTTATTGCAGTTCTTACTCAGCTACATTTTTATTGCATTTTGCAAAGAAAAGTTAAAGAACAGACAAAAAAGTGTATGCAGAGGCATATCAAGTTTAATAAAACGAGCAGCTATTGTAACAGAAACAACAAAGCTGGATTACAGGAATAATGGAACAGTCCAAAGGCTTAACGTGGAAGGAAAATTGCTTTCTGCATGGCAAGTCGTACCTTTTGAACAAACATCTCCAGTAAGAGTGGTCTGTCATTGCTTAATCCTGTTCTGTAGCCTTTATTTAGTCAGCACATCATTTTGCTGGCAGTGCGCACCCTGTTTAATAGAAATGGATAAGGAATGAAGGAAGTGATGCTGGAGTCGTACAGAGGTCAGGCTGAGGATCCAGTAACCTTTGGTGTGCTAATTTCAGACAAGTTTTAGAGAAGTGTGGACAAGATCAGCTTCTTTAAGGATGACACAAAAATAAGTGCAAAAGTGGGGTATGGCAGCTTGGGAAGGTAACCGAGTGGGGAGAAGCATGCAGTTGAGGTTTATTGCAGACAAGTACAAGCTATTGCACATGGGCCACAGAAATCACTGGTATGAAGTATGGCTTCATGTTTACAAGTATATAATTAATGTGTGATAACAGTGCAACTCTGAAAATCAGACTAGAAATGCAAGGCATCTCTAAACTGACTGTGATAACATCAAAGCATTTCTGAATTGCACCACCCACCAGACTTACTGCTTATCTATCTATCTATCTATCTATCTATCTATCTATCTATCTATCTATCTCTCTCTCTCTCTCTCTCTCTCTCTGTGGGATATCTGGAGTTAACATGAAGCTTGGATGGTCAACTTGTGTATTATTGACCTGCACTGGTCAACAAATGGAAATGGTTGACAGCTGTGTGAGACTGACAGTCCTTATGGTAGGGAGATATGCCTTTTCCCAGGGGATTGTGAGATCTCTATAATTCGAAGGGGGTGGAGGTACAGTGGGAGGGGGGTGTGCCCCTGCAAAACACACTTGGGGTATACTCCAATGTACCTTGGATTTAATATCTATTATTTATATTTGCACTTTCAATCTCCATCTTCTCAGGACTGCATTTATGGTTCTTGGAATTTCAAATAAAATCCTCAAAAAATAAACTGTGGGGGGGGGGAGTGTAACCGATGGCAAAAAATGTAGGAAAAAATCTGCAGTGTAATGATCAAATTGGGAGTAGAATAACAGGCGCAAAGCAATAGGGCTTTGCCAGAAGCATACAGAATGTGTGAATGTATCCTCAGGAAGATAGACTTGCTAAGGAAGGAACTAATGCTACCACACTGCAGATTCCCCAGTCAGGCCACATGCTGAATACTGCATGTATTTGTATTGGCCGTTCCAGGAGAAGGTCAACGCATTACATGAAGTAGTACACCAACAAAAGAGTGTGGGATGGAAGGGGTATGAGCAGATGTTAGAGAGGCTGGGACTATTTTCACTAGAGACCAGAAGAGACATGATGCATGTGCACAAGTCCATGTCTGGGAGATGTTAAGGGGTCACTCTGAATAGAAAAGCTTGCAGGGAAGAGGAGGCATAGACTGCAGGCCATAGGAACCAGTTCCTTAATGTATCTATGAAAGTATATCCTCATTGAGAAAGTAGTGGTCCTGTGGAATGGCTTACCAGCAAGGAATCAGAATCCACTGAGACATTCAGAGCGGTCAGGGAAATAAGGAGAAAGAGAAGAGGTCAGATGAAAAGGAGGCAGAATGCTAAAGTCAATAAAAGGGCAGATTAGACAGTCTGCATTTCTTCTGTCATGAGATTGCTTTCTGGGTATATTATTCTTGGATGTCCAAATACAAACACAAAATACATGCTTCTATTTTGAGGCCTGCTCCAAGAGCACAGCAGCATTTAAATCTTGACTTCCTAGATTATATTGTCAACATTTACTTCTCAATTACTAGTTGCTGAGAAACTCCTGTATTCTGTAAACTCTTGGCAGTAGACATACGTCTCAACTGTCCAGATTTTTGCCTCATACTTTCAATCTGTTCCTCATAAAATTTTATTTTTCTGGCCAATCTTTGGCAAATCAGTGAAGACTGAATACAGAAAATATTGTCAGATGTTTAAGTTTCAGACTTCATACCATTCAGAAAATTCATGCTAATGCAAAACCTATTCTATCAACTTTCTACATTTGTAAGAGCAATATTTAAAAATTGTCCCTATTTTTGGGCCTTTGTCCCCCATTATTTATGGCTTTGTCTAGATTTCTTGCTCTAAGAGGTTGAGAGGTATCGAGATAGTTAATACCAAACTGTATTAAATGAAACCACCTTCCTGTATTATTGAATACTCTCACTGAAGGAAAATGTTACAACATTCTTAGTTAACCTTTTCACACCAATCTAATGCACTTACTGTAATGTAAGATGCACTTTGAAATAAAGGCATATACATTTTAAGTAGTGGAATATCTTTGTCCAACAACAACTAGAAATGACAATAATAATAATGCACAGAAAATAATTTTGTTAAACCCAGCACCTGATAACCCTTGTGTTTTTTCATATCTTTTAATTATTGTGACTATAAATGATTTGTAGAAACATATATTTTATTGATTGTTAAGCATTGCTTGGAGATCTTTCTAACTTGTTGGGTAAATTGCAGTTTATGTCTTTTTCCCATCCCTTAGAATAATTTCCTGCTATCTGTCCTGTGTACTTTCTAATATTCCTTTTGACTCTGCTTTTTCTTCAAGAAGGGTGCTTAAACCACCTGTCACCTTTTCTATGAAACAATAGTTCTTTATGCCTCACCTGAACACTCTGCCCTATAGATTTACATGTGGCCTCTTTTTTTAGGTATTATTTTTGATGTTAGATACCCAGTTCATGCTGTGTAGTCCCTTATGGTACTTAAATGTTTCCATCACTCTTCACTCCTGCTTTCTTTCCTTTCTTATGTCATGGTGTTGTGTGTTTTTACATTGTGTATAGTTATCTGGTCTGCATTTCTTTGGTTCTTTCCATACCGTTATGAACACGCAGTCTTCAGAATATCACACAGGACTTTGCTTGGAATCCTATCTGTTGACACAGGGAAGTAATACTTCCTTATTTATTACTCCTGAAGTAATACTTCCTTATTTATTACTCCTGAAGTAATACTTCCTTATTTATTACTCCTGAAGTAATACTTCCTTACTTATTACTCCTGTTATTTCATCTCATGGAGCTCAGGGTGCCCTCAAGCCTTTCTTGTTCTGTTTGCTCCCTCATACTGCTTGCTTACTCTTAGAAGATTATCATATCAGATGACCTAAGTGCCTTTCTTATTTCTTAAAATTGTTGTGACTGCTGCTTCTTCAGGAGTGCATTCCTTTCTGGGATTTGTTTTTCATTCCAAATGTAGCATTCTGATTTTGTTTTTAATTATCCTGCCACATGCGAGACCACTCATTGAGCCGTGACAATTTTCATTTTTAAATATGCTAGAAGTACATGTAACCCCATATAAAAAGCAGGAGGAGGTTGTAGGAAGCTCCCTCTTGGTTAACATCAAAGACTGAACCAATGCTAATTTCATGAACTAGAATTGTAGCATGACTTAGGAATGGGGCGCATTCACATCATGGTATCAGAAATCCAAAACACTTGGAGAAATTAAGTTGGAAGCACATCTCTGTAATTCATTTTATGGTTTGCAGCTGTTTAGTTAGCATAGTTGGGTACTGGGGGAGTTTTTAATAATGTAGTACTATTAGTAGTTTATGTTCATTTTAAATGACTCAGTAAAAGGTATGAGTATGAAAATAAATAAGATAGTACATGGTGAAGGACTTGTAATTGTTTGTATTGTTGTGATCAAGAAGACAGCAAATTCTTCATCTGTCCTGCAATCAAGTTTGAAATTGCATAAGTGATGCGTTTTGGGATTTCTTTTATTGTGAATGGTAATTGGTTGAATTAGGTTTGATAGTAACTGCGGATATGGACTTATGACTAATTAAATAAATCAAATATTGGGGTGACAGGGGTTGGGGATAGCAAGGGAGTAAAGCAGGCCAATCTGTGAGAGTATGCACACATCAGCTGAGCAGACTGGCAAGAAAGTTTGTACTTATGTCATTTCTTGGTTCTCATCATGTGAACAGTGTATTTGTTTAGGAAAAAAAAAACAAAACAGAGCTTTAGTGGTGCTCACATCAGCTCTATTGCATATACTAATGTGTACAAAATCCATGCCTTATATAAGGAGGAAAGAATAAAGCCTGCAATACGATATACCACTGAGATCCCTCTTACAGTAGCTAAATGTATTATTCAAGTAGTCTCCTATAATGCAGAGCTAAATGAGATTGATTAGATAGGTGAGAGGCTCCTGCTTTGGGTTGGGGTAGTCACTAGAAATAACGCCACTTATCAGCAAGAAAAAAATAGCCCAAAGTTAATTTGCAGTTCTTCAATACTTAGTCAAGCTACTAAGCAGGCGAAACTGCAGGGTAGGGCTTCCTTGGAGGAATGAGGTGGCCCTAGGCATGCAGTGAGAGCTCTAGCAGCGACTGACATTTTTTTTTTTGAAGTGTGCACTCATATGCTTGGGAAATGGGATAAGAGTAAAAGTGACCCTGTACTAAGCTACTTGCAGCAGAGGTAGATTTGAGTTAAGATAACAATATCATGATGTGGTTACACAGAGGACAAGCCACTACATCTGGCTAAGATGGAGATGGCAAAAGAGGAAGTAGGGCAATGCTAAAGAGGAGGGGGCTCAGCACAGAGGCCAGAGGGTCTGCTGCAGATACAGTCACACAGAAAGGATGGAAGCAAGTATGTGTAAGAGAAGTCTGCCGCTGCCATACGGTTGTATTTATAAGATGTTAAACAGCTCATCCAAAATATACTGAGCAATCACACCAACAGTATTTCTTCTTCAGGGCAAACAGTTAAAGATTCAGTAAACACATTAGCTATGCTAGTTTTGGCACTAAATATATAAAGTAATTTTGTTAGTAGATCATCAAAGCAAAACAAATAAAATGCCTCTGCTACGTGTAATTTGATGAGAGCATTTGGACTGCAGCATGTAAACACATCCAAAAATACTACATTACCTAGAACATTCACAGAGGTGCTGACTGGTATTTATACAGGTCAGAAAGAAAGAAAATGTAATGAAAAATTGTATATACATATTCTAGGTCGCCAGCCTCAACATGCTTGCTAAATTAACATCAATCTCAATCCAACTACTACTAATACTAAACCTTATTTATATCTATCACCTCACCCAGCCCAACTCCACAACTCACACACCACTACTTCACTCAACCAGCTCACTCCCTTCAACCCACTCAAGCTCATTTGCCTCAATCTCCCCTGCACTGTATCCCATAAAGACCCATCTATTTTTTAACTACAAACTAATCTCTACTAATAAACCCTTTAGCTCCTCTCTAACCTCCAATATCCACATAAACCCAACAAAACACATGATACAAATAGGACAATCCAAACACCACACCAACTTTTCCCAACTCCTATCAACCATACTTCTATCAGGAGATATACACCCTAACCCAGGCCCAAACACCACTTACCCTACATCTAAATCTATCCTACTAGCTTCGCTAAATGCCCGAAGCATAGTTAACAAAATCCCCGATTTTCATGCCTGGCTTCACCACAACAAGCCTGACATCCTAGCTATCTCAGAAACCTGGTTAAAACCTCATATAAAAGACGCTGAAATAGTACCACCAAACTACTCCATCATCAGAAAAGACCGGGTACAGAAAAAGGGTGGGGGAGTAGCTCTACTTTACTCATCCTCCCTATCCATTACTCCCTACAACAAACCCATTCCACAATTCTCCAATGCAGAATTAGTTCTAGCTCTTTTTTCTTTAAATAAACACAAACACATTTGCATAGCGTCACTTTACATCCCCCCTGGAGACAATATCTCAGTACTTGAAGATATACTATCCTGGCTTTCTACCAACATCAGCAATGAAACTATTATCATGGGAGACACCAATATTAATTGGTCTTCCATTCATTCACCTACACACCGCCTAAACATCAACCTTTATAAGTACTCTCAGCTCATCAACCTCCCTACTAGGCCCTCTAAAGACTTCTCCACTGGAAGTACCCTAGACTGGATCTTAGTCTCTCACCCTCACAACTACAATGATAGTGGAACTCTTCCTAATTCCCTCAGTGACCACCTTCCCATTTACACCAGACGTCTTCCATCTCCATTACAAGTTACCCATAACTACATCAGTACTGCTATCTAAAGAAATTCAACCCAATAGCCTTCTCTGACTCCTAAAATCAATAAACTGGAACCCCCTAAAAACTCTACCCCTAGATAATGCTGTTGAACACTTCAATACAACTTTCCTAAAACTACTAAATAGTTTTGCCCCGATAAAAACCAAAAGAATAAGTAACAAAATCACCCCCTGGCTAACAAAAAACACAAAAACCACTATGCGACTCAGAGACAAAACATGGTCTCGCTACCAAAGAAACAAAACTCCTACCACCCTTAATGAATTCAAAACACTTTGCAATAGAGTTAAAAAGCTTATCACAATTGATAAACAGAATTATTTCTCCTTACTACAAAACAACCACAAAACCAATCCACAAAAATTCTGGAAAGGCATCACTACCCTCCTAAAACCTGGCTCAACAGAAAACCCAAGCCCAGACCCAAATGCACAAGATATTGATCTGGCTACCCAATTCAATTCATTTTTCATAGACTCTATTTCCAAGCTAACCTCATCCTTCTCTAATAACACCTCATCCCCTACTGCTGCATCTTCCCTATCATCACCCCCTTCATCTCCAGCCTCCCAACTCCCATCATTCTCCCTAAAACCCATTCCTACTTCTACCATAAGAAAACTCCTCCAAAAGCTAAAACCATGCTCCAATGCCCCCGATAACATTCCATCATCCTTCCTCAACATAGCTGCCGAAGCCATTGCCTTCCCCATCAGCATCCTAATCAATCGCTCTATCCAAGAAGGTCTTGTACCCAAACTCTGGAAAAGGGCTTTCATCATTCCCCTGCACAAAGGAGGCAATAATAACAATATTACTAACTTTCGTCCCATCGCCATCCTCTCTCCTATATCAAAACTCCTAGAGAAATGTATCCATCTTCAACTCCTTCCCCATCTCTTAGATAACAGCTTACTAACTTCCACACAACATGGATTCAGACCAGGTCACAGTACCATGACTGCCCTCCTTTCCTTCTTGGAAACTGTAAATAAAGACAGAGATTCTGGCTCCACTGTATCTACCCTCTTTCTTGACCTGTCTAAGGCCTTTGATACTATCTCTCACAACCTTCTCCTTACTAAACTATCTAACTTAAACTTATCCCCTTCCTCTCTCAATTGGTTCACCAGCTATCTCTCTAACAGACAACAAGCTGTCAAGTGGAAAAAAGCCATCTCCACTTTCCTTAACACACCCACTGGTGTTCCCCAAGGATCCATCTTGGGCCCTCTCCTCTTCAATATATTCATAAACGATTTTTTCCATTCAATTCCCCAGGCTAAACTTATTCAATATGCAGATGATTCTACAATTATCTGTGCAGCCAGATCCATCCCCACTCTTTTACATCTAACTCAAGATGCATTCTCTACCACAGAACAGTGGATGAAGGACAATCATCTAGCACTCAATGCATCAAAAACCAAACTTATGGTATTTACCCCCTCAAAAACCACAACCTTTGATAGTACACTATTCTCCATCACTAGCCAAAATAATACACCTCTCGAGCTAGTATCTGAAACCAAACTACTAGGAGTCCAGATTGATGACCAGCTTAGATTCAAAAGCCACCTATTACTAAACATAAAAAAAAACCACCAGAAACTCGGCATGCTGTACCGTAACAATAAATTCCTCACTACATCTACAAAGATCACTCTTGCTACTACATTTCTCATCCCCTCTCTACTGTATGGTGCCCCTCTCCTAACAAACCTACAATCATCTCTCAAAAGTAAACTGTCCTCCTGTTATAATAAGATTGCCAAATTTGCCACCAGCCACAAATCATCTACCCATCACTGTACATCTCTGCACAAACTCAATTGGCTAGAGCTTCCTCACTATCGCTCATATACTCATCTCACTTTTGCTCACAAACTAATTTTTCAACCCTCACTCTGTCCCTCTCTCGACTCTACCTTTAAAATGCACATGCCACAAAGACTCCTAAGATCTAATAACCAAAACCTAATAGAACTGTACAAACCCCTTCACTCTCCAGGACAAAACCTCCTATCCTATGCCCTGGCACGCATATGGAACTCACTTCCTCCCTCTATCCGTACCACCACCAACCTCCCTGCCTTTAAAAAATCACTGCACTCATATTTAACATCCTCATGGGAATGCTCCTGCACCCACCCCTCATAGCCTATTCCTCACCTCTTACAAACAACCATATCTTATATTACGAAAAACCAATTTAGCCAACTGTAACAACATCTTATCATTTAACAATCCCTACAATTCCACCCATGGAACTATATATTTACACAACAGCAATGCTTGCTCCTATCCAGAACTTAACTCAAGGATCTTTATTTCATCTACTTATATCTTAATTTTCCGACAAAATAAAACCCATAACTTATCACTGTAACTGCTTAACCTTTGTTTTGTTTTTTCTGTAACCCACAAATGATTTAAATTTTAAACTGCTGTAATCCTTTTGTTACCATTGTTAAAGATTTGTCTCTAATCTACAAATGATTGAAATTGTAAACTAATGTAATCTTTTTGTAATGTTTGTTTTGGAGCTTTTCTCCCCAGGACTCCATTGAAAATGGGTTCTTTTTGGCCCAATGGACTATCCTGGTAAACCAACTGCAAATAAATAAATAAAAATAAATATTAAAGAGCCATGATGTGTGGGCAAGTTTTTTGGGAGTGTGAAAGGTAAGGGAAGGGGTCACTGCAGCAAGGCTATGAAAAAGATTTTGCTAACAAAAGGCTATATGCATAAGAAATTAAATCTTCTAACAGTATACTGTAAAGATAGTTGAGCCATTACATATCAGACAACATTGCAGGATCGATCTTTCTTGAAGAGGTAAGGTGGTCCTGGGCAGACAGTGAGAGAAATTCATCAGAAGTAAAACTTTTGTTTAATTTCTGAAAACATTTGTACTCCCTGTCAAGCTACTACATTTGCAGCACTGCAGGAGAGAGCTTCACTGAAAGACTGATGTGGTCCTGAGCAGACAATGGGAGTGCTTCACAGCAGTAAATACCACCATCTCAGTTCAGCCACCCAAAGACACAGGAGGGAGAAAGTCCTGTGCTACATTAGGCCTCAGAAAACTATGGTGGTTGGAAGTGTGAAATGCAGAGATTGATGTACCTTGTGTAGGTCCAGGTGCTGCCAGAAAGTGAAGAAGGCGAAGGGCAGTCATGATAATCAAAAAAACAAGGATGCACCAACGGCTGTAGGAAACTCCAAAAAACTGCAATAACCAACGATGTGCTTCACCATTTATTGACGAAAACAGCAACAAAAGAAAAAGTAAGGGCAGTCATGGATCAAGTCCTCCTGAAACTAAGTCTGTCCCAAGATAGACGCCATCTACCAAGTCTGCAACCACTTCTTTGGCTATAAACGACTAGATTTTGCACATTACCTACTTCAGTAGACTGTGATGGCCCAGGCAGAGGTACGTCCTTCACAAACAGCTTGAGGGTCAGTTCTGGGACACAGAAACCACCCATCTCTCCTATCCACTACTGGACTTCTTCTGGTGTGTGTGATTCCACAAGTAATCCTGCCTGTAGCTCGCTGGTGTCTCCATCACACTTTCCCCTTTTTGGATCTAGGGAAGTTAAATGGCCCAAAAACAGGAGTGCTGACCAAGTCTTTTTGCACTAAGATCTGCATTTCTTTTTGGTGGAATCTGCCCCTGCAGATACAAGAGTATACTGTTAGGGATTAAAACTTGATAAGAGCACCAGTCCAGGTACACACCTCTCAAGTCCTTGCACTAGCACTGGTAGGCATGCTGCATGTTTTGTAACCCTGTTATTTAACACCCAGTGCTTGTTCATTGTGTGTTCAGTGCCATGCATGTCATCTGTATATCAGTGTGCCTAGTTCTTAGGTGAGAGTACACAAGGCTCTCCCATATGAGTCAGAGAACCTGGATATAATTATTTCCAAGATAGACAAAGATATGAAATATGCATATAGCTCCTATGTGATGACACCTCATTTGGAGTAACCTTAAGGGCCACGGAATCTACCATGAACTAGGTTGCCCCTCTAATCCCATTCCCATAGTTTTCCCAGAAATGCCTCAATATTTTTCTGGGGGAGAGGGAGAGTGAGTCCTGTATCATTCCTCCAATAAAGCCTGTAATCAAAGATGACATTTATGGACCTGGAAGCACTTGAATACTACTTACTCAGCCCAAACAAAGAAGATGCCCTCTACAAATCCCTATCTGAGTTAAATGAGAACCTATCCAGTTGTCCAAGAGTGGATTCTTACATGATCTCTTCAGTCCAGCAGGGGACTCAGAAGACATGGTATCTTTTCTTTGAACAAACAAGAAGGTATTCTCTGTTGCCATTTTGGAGTTCAGATACATCAGCTATCTTTATCACCTCTCCATATTCCAGCCCTCCATACGTAGCTGGCTTTAGGCACCAGCAAACCCTGTGGTCGCTGGGGGCCCCCTGTTCCTGGGGGGCCCCAGCCATAGCAGGTTGCCTTACCCTGATGTTTCGCAACAGGTCTGTCAAACCAACAAAAGCTAGTACAACAATATTTTATACTTAATAAACCAGATGGGTGATACCTTGTATTTGTATCTACTTTAAAATTCAGAGACAACAGTGTTTTATTAAGCAACAAGCTTCACAATTTAATTAAATATTTTACCACTGATATAATACCCCTGGCTTAAACTCTGATAGTGGAGATTCACTCCACTAAAACTAACAACAAAGCCAACTTTAGGTACTTGCAATACCCGTGGTTGCAAGGGTGGCCCCTTAGTCATCCTTGACTGTGTGCGGGGGCCCCACAACAGCTGTTGCTGGTTGGGGAAAAATGAGGACAAAAAAGTATTAATTTCCTGATTATGCTCTTTAACCTGAACAGGTCTGTGATATGACCCCATTAGGATAGAGCTGATAATGAACATAAGCAATGTCAGCACTAGAGAGATCATCAGCCCAGAGTGACTGTTCTCAGTGCAACCCTGGATTTTAAGAAAAGCTGATGCTTCTGATCTTCAGGGAGGGTTTTCTTTCTCGGGGAGTTTTATAAACACTAACAGAGCACCAGCTACTGCAACTTTCAACTTCTTTGCAGAAGAATTCATTGCAACACCTATAATAGCAGAATAAAGGCTCAAAATCATGAACATGTTCCAGATATTACACTAATTCAATTAAAAAGTTAATAGTATAACACCTTTTTCATCAGCTTTCATTTTTTTGGACAAATAAATATAAAACTCTGCTGTGTGTATTTATTGACGGTCTATAATCCTGAATGATTTGCAAGCAAATGAAACTTTTTTCAAAGGACAGAGTGAAACTACGAGAAAAATCAGGGAAGGTAAATAAAAGTGACTTACCCCTGCTGCTGTTTGACAACTGCTAAACGGCAGTCACTGATCTGGTGTGGCAATACTAGTGTTGAACGGTGTATTATTATTTGTTGAAATAGGTACAAAACTAGTACTGCTATGGTGTGTGTGTGTAAAATATCAGTGATTTTTATCTGTGCACACACCCAGTAATGCCAGGACACAGACATCATTCTTCTGGGTATCAGTTAAAAATGTAGCTAACAAGTAATTATATTTCAAAAGTAATGAATAAAATATATCATAGAACATTCAGATATGTCGATCTTTTAAGAGTATGGGAGACCCACTCCCCAGACTGTATAAATGGAAACACGGGGCTCCCTTAATCATCCTTGGCTGTGTGGGGGCTCCACAAAAGCTGTTTCTGGTTGGGGAAAATGAGGACGAAAAATATATTAATTTTCTGATTATGCTCTTTAACCTGAACAGAGCTTTGATATGAGCCTGTTAGAATAAATATGATAATGGCCTCTGCTCTCAACTGTACCCATTCTAAACCAGCTCTGCTCAGATGTGTGTGTACAGAAAACTGGTCTAGGTTATGTGTGTGTGTGTGTATGTGTGTGCGCATGTGTATGCGTGTGTAGACAGCGGGTGGATTGTGTGGTTATTACTTCTTTAATTGTCATCAGAGTCCAATCTTTGAGGTGTGCACATGAGGTTATTATAGCTTGTGTGGGGCAGTGTGTTCATTCTTTTCTTTAACTTTTCTGACAGACCTCAGAGGTGTTCAAAGAGAGTTACTATAGCTTGTGCAGGGGCAGTGTACTGTCTAGGAGCAACAAAGTTATTTTTTTCACTTTCCTCACAATCACACTTCAGGAATGTATGCAGATAGCTGTCTTTGACAGTTTGGGTTGAGGAATGAGGAGGCATACTATGTATATGTATGGCAGCAGTCACTTGAAATACAGGACTGTAGAAATTTGAACATCTGCTTTCAACCCAGCCTAACACCAGAGAGATGCATAGGCAGTCTTTTATGGGGTGTTAGGGAGGAAGACGGTTGCAAGATAGGACCTGTTTATCCAGATAACTGGCTTTTTAGTTTATTATGAGTTACTATTTTGTCATCTTTGAACATTAAGCCTATGGTACAACCTGGATTAAAAAGTTGGGAAAATGCTCTAAATGTATTTCAGAACATGCATAATCCAATGGCTTCTGGTGGCTCTGGCTTAACTATTATTTATTTCCTAAATTATTACTGTGCTGACTTGGTCAGGAAAGGTGTGTTTAAAGGATGCAAGGAAAACTGAAGCTGAACAGCAACACAATTTTTTTCCTTAATCAAATTTTCTGTTCAAGACATCATTGGATGAAAAGTTGCGTAAAAAGAGAAAATAAATGTTAAAATGCACTTCAGAGCATATAGGAAGATATGGATTTTTGAAAAAGCTATAGAGTAAAGCAACATTTGAGAAAATAATATGCATAGCATGGAAAGCCCAAGATGGGGGGGTGGGCAATCAGGGGAAGACTGTAGGGTGTGTGTGTTGGGTGGCTGAAACAGTAGGCCTAGGGTGCCATTTCACCTAAGTCCAAACCTGTACATAGAGTTCCTACAATGTATCAGTGATGCAACTAAATTTCACTAACTGTAAATGTCCCTTTGTGAGATGGGCCAACATAGTGTGGTACACAGGCCTGTTGTCATTAAGAGCATTGCAGCTACAGGTCTGTCGGTTCGCAGCATGAACTAAAAGATTGCTTAGGAGGGGTATCAGCGATAGGGTGATTATATAGACTGGAAGTGCCTAGGGGGCCCCCAGATTAACATCTGCTGGGAGCCCCCAAAATGCTAACAGTGGCCCTGCCTCCATAGGAGATAATATGCTGCAAAATATTCCAAATGTCCCTGAGCCTGTTTTTTCAGTGGCGTTAGTTAAAATTCTAACTATAGTTTTCTGCCAAATTGAATGCGAGTCTCCCTTTCCTATAGCTGACCCTGTTGTAGATCTTGACAGAGAAGGCTTTGTTAGTATGTTGAGAAGTCCTTTTTTCTACGGTCCAAGGGAGGTGTTACCCAAAGATCAGGGGTCTTTACACTGGACACCTGTAGTTATGTGCAGTCCCCACACTCATGGAGGCTCTGGTAGAAAAGCTACTTTATGTACATTCCCTTGTATGGACTGAAAATCAGTCCATTGTCTTCATTCATTCTACAGTTACTACTTAATCCAGTTCATGGTCAAATGTGAGTCAGGATCTATCTTAGCACACAGTTAGCATAGTAAAGAGAAACTACTGCTGTATGGGTCACCAGTCCATTGTTGGATGGAAATAATCACTAATACATGACATGCATACTGATCGAAATTTGAAGAACTAGTTTTGGGTTGTACAATGAGTGCGTTAACTTACATTTATTTATTTAACATTTGTTGACTGAGAAGGTCTGACTTGGGCAGAGCCTATTTTCAGCATAGTCCTGAGGAGAAGTACTCCAAATGCAAGTCTTTGGAATGTGGGAGGAAACTGGATTACCCAAAGGAAACCCATGCAACATGGGGAGGACGTGCAGACTCCACACAGAAGGCACCCCAGCTAAGAATCGAACCACAGAACCTCTTGCTGTGAGGGACAATGTTAACCACTGCACCACATATAATGCCCGAGTGGGGTATTGTATCGAAGGCTTTTGCGAGGTCCAGGTAGGCTGTGTGGACCACCTTCCCCTCGTCAATGGCCTTGGTGACGGTTTCAAAGAAATCAACCAGGTTTATGAGGCAGGATCTGCCCTTAACAAAGCCGAACTGGGTAGGATCCACAGACACTGGATCCTACCCAGTTCGGCTTTGTTAAGGGCAGATGCCTCTTAAACCTGGTTGATTTCTTTGAAAACATCAAAAGAGGCCAAGGACGAGGGAAGTGGGTCCACAGCCACTACCTGGACCTCCCTAAAAGCATTATATACAATAAACCTATATGGCTAAAGTACCTACCACTATATGGGCCAAATAAACCCCCACTATGGGACTGGACTTGGGACAGAACCCAGGGAGCAAACCAGCCACATGTTAAGGTGTTTGGGAGCCAACCCAGACAGGAAACCAGTTACAAGTCCAGCACATATACCTCTTGGTGACAACACTTGGGTGTTGGGACTATTGGTTGGACAGCTGGAATGAGGCAAACTGGGTGCCATGCAAACCTCGACCAACTCACTTCTCAAGCTAACACGAGTGCTCACAGGGCCCTCCACCAGCCCAGCCATACGCCAAAAGTAGAAAAAGTATGCAAATTGAAATATAGTCATCCCCAATTACCAAAATGAAAAGTGTCATCCCAGGAAGTCAACAGGGTATTAATCACATTTAGTTTAAGTGGGGACTAACTATCATGGAAACAATTTGATTGCACCCAGATCAATGAAAACCAAGTGGTTAGCAAATGATTCAACATCATATACAGCTAGACTAATCATTTTATATAGCATCTCTAATCATGGGTCATCTTGTTTCTTCTTTACTACCTCATCTTTTTGGGATGTACCTCACTAGACACAGCTTTGGGATGTACCCCAAAGCCCACCCTCAAAACTAAGGAAGAGGTAAAAACCACACTCAGACCAGGTTAAAACTTAAACAGAAGCCATAGTGGCATACCTGATAAAGCCACTCCAGTTACTGACTGATGTATAAACACACTGTCAGAGGCACCATCTGCAAGATGTAGAAAATCAAATCCAACCCGACCTCATGTTTAAATAATGCCTCAGGGACAGAAAAGAAATCCAAGCCCAGCCGCCTTCAGGACAAGACCTGAACTCAGTTTAACAGGAGAATAAAATCCCACTGAGGAAAGACCCAGTCCTCACTTTGACTTCAGGTGGAATAAAATCCCAGTTAGGCAGAGTCCTCACGAGTCTCTCTTCATTCGGAATCTCTTGATGAGTGGAGAGATGGCAAGTGTACTCGGTGTCACTTAAATACACATTTAAACATAGGCACAGTAGGCAGGCAGAAAAAACACAGGTATAAAAATTACAAAATGCGGCTAGCAACAGCCTACACACTCTGGCTAGGCTTGCTAGGCAGATAGGCAGATATGAGCCTGATGTGAACTAATGAACATGCTTTCTTTCTCAGGATGGCTTACTTTGAAAGGAAACTGCTTTACTGGCATTTCATTGATGTGTGTGTCATCTTTATGTTGTGCTTTTGTTGAAATTCTCATCCATGCAATGTCATGATTTTATTTTATAGATGATCAAGATGGCTTTTAATTCATGTATTGCTTGATGTGGCATTATGCCATTTCTTATATTATATATCTGTAGAAAAATAAATATAGTAATACCCTGTTGGAATTATTGGATACTTCAATAGATAAATGTCTGAAGCATTATCTGCAGTAATTTTGTGTCTAAATTTTGTTTGTATATTGTAGACCATGTTTATTGTCTTTTTTTATGTTCTTTATTTGGTTATCCAATATTTGGACATATTTGGCTGTATTTTTGTTTTTTAGTTTTTTGTTGTGCATTTTTGTTTTGCATTTTTGTTGTGTTTAATTCTGGTTAGGTATTTAAAAATGTTGATGGTTAAAAATTGTTTTAATTATTGTCCTGGAATTGTTCATTCAATGTGTTGTGGTAAATTTGTATTCTTATAACTGTTGTAGAACTCGTGACTTCTGCTACTTTGTGTCTTACTTTTTGTGCAGCTGTGTGCACTCTTGTGCCTGTCTCGTCCTGCTATCTGTGTCTTTCTCATGCGATTGGCTCTCTTACTTTCTCAGCTCAGCTTGTGCTTAATCTGTTCTCAGCCTAGTGAAGCAGCATCTGTTTCTCAATGATTTTATGAAGAAACCCTCTAATAAATATGGAGTTATAATATGACATCTCTGCCAGACCTCTTACTTCCTTGACATTGTTTGGTGAGGTATGCCATGTACATGTATCCCTTATCTCATTTGGAGCTGGCGATATTCATTTGCTTGCAAATACAAAACTATAGAATTCATGCACACTTTTGCCAGTTTCACATTTTTCTTTGTTTAATCTTGAACCATTTCACTGTTAAGTAACTTTCATAGTATGCCACTATATTCTTTTTTTATTCTGTAAAACATAATTATGACATGAATATAATTTTATTTATTAATTTTCTTTCAGCTGATATCTAGGTATGTGAACTCTTCTGACAGGCCCTTTCAGCTATGACCTGGGCCAGAGAAATATAGTAAACATCAAAATTACACAATTCTGAATAGCCATTCAATATTTAAAGATTATTAGTAATCAGGATAGTGTGAATGTAAATGTATTTATAGTTGATCACATATTGAACATATAAATGGTATTGAATCCAGTATACCTGACCACTCCACAAACAGAAATGTTTTGGTGATTGGTGGCTCCATAGTGAGTGTGAAGACTGGTAGAGAACGGTGAAGGCTGCCAGCCTAACCAGATAGAATTTTATAGATAATTCTGTCATTTATAAATATGAATGTTGAACTACAGACTTGTTTTCCTAATTGAAAGAATATAATGTGAATCACAGGCTTGTTGTCTTAAATGAAAAATATGTTGTTACAAAAATGTGGCAACAGTGCTCTCTACTGACCCAGTAAAAGCACATTGTGACCCTTTGATCTAAAGTCGGCTCCAGTCCATCTATATGAAGACATTCTTTCTATTGTATTAACCAAAAATTAAATTGCTAGATTTAAACATGCAAATGTATTTTTATTGCTCTGTTTCCTGACCAGCTGCAAGATAACAAAAGGGAGATGTTAAGAATGTAAATGCAGTTAATGTGTAGCCTGGGAACTCCAGGAAAGTGTAAAAGAATGATGTAATGTTTATCAGAACTACAATTTCAATTTAAACAGATAGAACCAGAGATTATTAAGCATTTTTATCTTGACCATCCAACTCACAGCACTGTCTTGCTCATATGTAAGTTATCTTAGACTTGTATTTTCTTTTAGAAATAATCAGGAACTAGAAAGATTAGACAAGTGTTTTTCTGTGATGTTAGAAATGTTCTACTGAATTATTTTAAGTATTTCTGTGTGATCTCTGAACTCCTGACTAGCTGTGTAGTAGAAAGTATTGTCTTGTAGTTTATTTATTATTAAATATTTTAAAAACATTTAACTGTGGCTGGTTTGTATAGAGATAATTTAAGCTCTAGAGTACATTGCATATTTATAGAGTTTACTGTCCAAGCCACTTCAAATAAGCTTTGACTGTTTAGTCACACTTACCAATTGGATAATAATATTGCACAGTAATAATTGGACACCCTTTTAAGGGCCTTTGAGTAGCTGATAATTATTAGCTGGGTGGTGGCAGGGTACTACCATATAGTCTGGAAAAGGGGGCACAGCTGGAGAACCTATGCCAGCTTTCCCCAGGAGTGTCTGTGTGGTTGTATAAACTTATGTCAAAGTGTGTGTGTCAGCTACTTGGGCAGGGACACAAAGCACTGGTTGGACAGAAAGGGTGCTGGAGATTTTAGCTTGCCCAGCTAGGCTGAGTTCTGGAACTTATAGCTGTGCCAGCGGGGAGTCTTATTGGGAACCTGGAGAGCAAGGGAGCGACCAGCCCCGGACTGACTGTGATCTCTGTGTGCTCTTAAGGGAAATTGAACTTTACTGTGTGTATTTGTTATCCTTTCCTCATATATGAGACGCCCTCTCTGGTGTTAGTGGTGAGGATTGAAGCTCCTTGATTGCTGGGCCAGGGCATGGGCATCACAGTGAGACACACAGATTCACCACTCACTAGGTCAGGCAAAGACAGGGTGACAGTGAGTTTTCCTTCAGCTGCAAGGATCTCAGATATCTCAGTGGCAATTAGGACTCTTTTGCCAGACAAATATAACTACAACATAGTGTTCGGAGGGTCATTTTGGAGTGAAAATTCATGAGAGAAATGCAGAAATTAATGTCCGAACTCTCCATGCATGTCATAACTGCAGGCAAGATTCTGGAACTTAGGGGAATTATTCCTTCTCCAAGAATGAGGCCTTGTTACAAAGTAAAGATAATTGGGTTCAGTAAATGGCTGAATAGTTGGTGTCATTCTAGGAGGATCCAGTATGTGTCAGCATGGCACAACATGGTTGACAGTATTGTATGTTTTGCAATGGATGGCTTGCACCTCTTGTTAAAAGGATTCTGCATCTTGCCTACACATTTGCTGCCCTCATACTGCCTTTTTCAGGCAGAGTCCAGTTAGTGAACATTTCAATGTAGCCAGCATATCAAAGCCTAAACTGGATCAAATCAAGTTTGTTCTGGTAAGTGCCAGAAATATCAATAATAAATTAGCTGACTCTGAGGCGCTTCTCATTTGGAATGCATTCATATCTGTGTAATCAATGAAACTTGATTTAAATGTTGAGAAAGCACTTCCTCTATTCCTGTTTAACATGCAGCTACTTTTATTTTCATTTTATCTTTTACAGTTCATGTGCAGATCACATACAGGGTATACATATTTTTTCTTGGCGGTTAGCCAATATTTTTTTAATCATACTAGAGTCATATCGTTTTTCATATTTTATACATTTAGCACAACCTAATAACAAAAAATAAATAAGTTGACAGAAGGAAAGACATTTATCACCAATCTTTTAAAATATAAACATAATGTTGCATTGCAGGATACATTTCCATTGCTTGTTCCCAAATTAACCATTTCCTCATGTGATATCTACTGCTTCTTTCCTGTTTCATCATAGTCTGTATCAAATCTCACACTTTCTCAAGTTTTCCATTTCCTGGTTATTACTTTTTTGGATACAATCCAAGTTAATGAAACTAAATCTTCTCTCTGCCTATGGATCATTCTAATTCTCCTGTAATTTAATAGACAGCATCCTTCTTTTACCTGTGTTAGCTCCCCTAGTGTCTTTTCTGTTTATATCTTGCAGATCAGCAAGAAACTTTCTCAGCTTGCTATATCCCTCAATAATGTGTCTCCCGTCATCTACTAGATTTTGCTGGCATCTCTGGCATTTATTGTCTACTCTAGGCAGCATCTTGCTCAATTATTTGGATGTATAAAATCATTTTTGTAGCCACGCACATGAAAGTATGGCATGGACTTCCAGCTAAGATACGGAGAGAGGGAATGGAAAAAATAATCCAGCACTGGCAGAATTTATTTAATAGGATATATGAAATTAAGAAAATTCCAAAATCCTAAAAAGACATGGTAATTACAGTACTGCCAAAAAAGGGGAAAGATTTCAGCAACTCATACAGGCCAATCGGTATACTTAAAACCTGATTATAAAATATTTGCATCAATAGTAGCAAACAGATCAGCCAAAATACTAACCCAAATAACGCACTGGGACCAATGTAGATTTGTAAAAGGGAGATAAACCTTTGATAACTGTGACAGTGACTAATACAATCCAGATGGCAAGCAAGCACAAAATCCATTGGCGATGATGAGGTTAGATGCAGAGAAGGCATTCAACAGAGCACATTGGAAATATCCCTGGGAAATCATGAAGGAAATGAACTTCCTCTTCTAGGTAAAACAACTAATCCAAGGGATATGCAAGGGAGCACAAGCTAGAATAAAATCAGGAAGGTTAATTAGAACTTCCATATTTAAAGGGGAACATGACAGGGATGCCCCCCTTCTTTGCCCTAAACGTTGAACCATTATTGAGCAGGATAAGGTAGGGTAGCAAATCAAATACAAGGAATACAAATTAGCAATATTCACTGAAAGTCTCCTATTGTTCCTAGACAATATGGATGAAGATATTAGGAAATGATGTATCTTAAGGCAATTCAAGGAAATTGTGAGTTACAAGACAAATGAGGGTAAAACCAAAACAATCTCTGTAAACTATGTCCCCACCCACCACTTAGTCCAAAAGCACCCCTCTCTTTGGGGATGTTTTCAAATGAAGTGCCTAGGAGTTTGGATAACAAATGAATTATAGTACTCTCCAAAAGAGACACGGAGAGATTTAGCGAGGAAAATGTTAAAAAGTGGACTATAGTACGTGCAGATACAAATCAGAAAATGTGGGCAATGAAGACATATTGAATACCTTTAATATTATTCATAGGCCAGACATTCATATATAGACCTAAATGAGAAGAACTGATATCCCAAAAGAGAGAAATTTCAAATTATCTATGGGAAGGACAGAGGCTGAGAGAGCAGGATGAGACAGAGTGGTAAAGCCAAATAAGTGAAGAAGGCCAAGCTATGCCAAACCTACAGGACTATAATATAGCTACGCAGATTAATTTATTTTGTGCAAAATCTAAAGGATGTCTCAAACTGGAAGGAGATACTTTTAATGAATGGGACTCCAGGGAAGAAGGATAGTTTAGAAAATTTCTAGACGAAACTAAGTCAAATATCACAGGGAGTGAGGAAACTGGTACTGCTAAAGAGACTGTTAGAAATAATTTTGAAGTGAAATTTGGTAGAACTTTGAATCAATACTTATTGGATTAGGTAGCTGCAGTTCCAAATAGACATATCAACCTAGAAAGATTGGACAGAAAGAGAAAATAAAATAATTTCCTGGGAACAGGTATGACAGGGAAACAAAATAAAGGAGTGAGATGAAATAAAACAGAAGTATATGGTACTAGAAGATATAAGTGGATGCTCTTTAGAGGCCTACTTGAAATTTTAGATAAATATGATAGGGACAGATAAGACAGGACAAAGAAAAACACTGCAAAATGAGAATATTAATAGAGGTGAGAACAGAAGAGGTGGAAAAGACAAAGTTAGTTAGATTATTCAAGGCACTGAGTGATGAAAAAGGAGAAAAAAATCAGGTAATAACCTAATCACAATGGGAAAAGACAATAAGGGAGGTAGGTCTGCAGGTACGCTGGCAGGAAAGGTTGTATAATAGGTTCATAGGTTCATACTAGGCTATCTGCCCAAAGGCATTTATAAGCCTAGCCCAGAGTTTTGTGGCTTTCGCCACCCCTTTAGTTTGGAGGATACTATGCCCATTATTTTGCTGTGCCTCTGTCAAGCAGTGACACTGAGATAATCCCTGGGGGTATATCTGCGATCTCCCATCCATTGGTCAAGATTTCTCTGGAACAAAGCCAGCGAGGTGCTCTGCCTCACATGTACCGGGATTTTGTTCCACAGCATAGGGAGTCTCTGGGTGATGAATCTGTCCCTCCAGCACGTCCTATTAATAACCGTGTCAAGGTTTAAGTCTCCCGCCCTTGTAGTTCTGAGGGATCTAGATTTTTTGAGGTGAAGCATGTTCATCAATTCTGGGTTGGACATGCCCTTGTATGTCAGGCACAGGTCACCTCTGAGCAGACGGTGGCGACCTGAATAGAGCTGGAGTTCCTTCAGTCGGGCAGCATAGGACATATTTTTGAGACCCTTTATCCTTTTGGTGAGGAACTTTTGGGGCCTTTCCAGTTGCTGCAGGTGTCGTGTCAGATACATTCCGAATGGGGCATTGTACTCAATCATTGGTCTGATAAGTGATAAGTACAGGGGGACGATGACCTCCCTTGATCTAGATGTGAATCCTTTCATGATCAGGTGGGCAATGTAGAAGGTCTTCCTAACTACTTTGGCAACGTGAGTGTCAAAGGAAAGGTTACTATCAACCTGGGTCCCCAGATCCCTGATGACCTCTTCTGTGCTTAGTGGGTTGCTGCCTATATGGTAGCTAGGGGTAACCTTGTTTTTCCCGAAGGGTATGACTATGCATTTTTTGGCGTTTAACTTTAGGCCATGGCTTTGGCACCAGTTATCCGTTTCTATAAGACCCTTCTGAAGGATATCTGTGTCAGATGTGTTCTCAACTATGGCGCCCAGTTTGCAGTCATCTGCAAATTTTGTCAGCCATAATCCTCCTGTGTTTGCTTGTACTTCTGAAAAGTAGATGCCGAACAGGAGTGGGCCCAGGACTGAGCCGTGTGGGACACATGGCGCCAGCAACTCTGACCCTGTGGGTTCTGTCACTTAGCCAGTTTGCAACCCATCTTGTGACGTATGGGTTTACATTTAAGCTGATGAGTTTTTCAATGATACCTGAGTGGGGTATTGTGTTGAAAGCCTTTGCCAGGTCAAGGTAGGCTGTGTGGACTGCCTTTCCCTCATCAATGACCTTGGTGACTGTTTCGAAAAAGTCAACCAAGTTTAAAAGGCATGATCTGCCTTTGACAAAGCCAAACTGGGTTGGATCCAAAGTCTGCAAGTCCCCTATGTCTTTATTTATGAGTTCCATTATGATCCTCTCCATAGCTTTGCAGATCAGGCTTGTCAAGTGATTTCCAGGGTCAGTGGAGGCACCGCCTTTGTGAAGTGGGACCACAGTTGCCGCACGCCCACCCTTTGGGCACGATCCTGAGGTGAGGCTAAGATTAAACAGCTGCCCTAACTGCAGGTTTAATTCCTCATTGAGTTCGTGGAGCACACAACTGGGGACACCATCTGGTCCCATGGATGCTGTGTTTTGCCTTGAGAGAGCAGTTCTCACCTGAGCGTCGAGATGTTTGGGGAGCTATAATCCTCCGGTATAGATATCTCACCTTTTGGGGGGGAGTGGGGGGAGAAGTTTGCACTGAACCTATCAGCCAGTATGTTGGCAATGTCTGTAGGTTCAGTAATTTTTACATCATTTTGAACTAATTCTGAGCATATCTGGGAGTTTCCTCCCAGGTTTCTAACATAGCTAAAGAAGGCCTTATGATTGTCTTTTGAGTCCTTAGCAACTTTTCTCTCAAAATTTGCCTTGGATGATTTTATGAGAGATCTTAGTTTTTTACTTATAATGATCAAAAGTGTCTTCCCTTTAAAGGATTTTGCTCTATCTTGTAGTAGCTTCCTCCTTTTGTTGTAGAGCTTGTTTATGGCTGGGGTCCACCAGACTGGACGCTTGCCTTTGGTACAAAGAGTCTTTGTTTTGTTTGGGATTGCCTGATCCATGCAGTCCTGTAGGTGCTGGTAGAAGGCATTCGTGATTCAGCAGCTTGAGTAATGGTTTCCATGAGCTCGGGGCCTTAAAAGAGACCACACCAGTCTTTAGAAGTGTGAAGTCGGCTTTTGAGAAGTTCTTCACTGTGGTCATTTTATCTCAGGTGGGGGCGGATGTGGACTTCCAGTGAGATTAGTTTATGGTCTGATCTCACCAGTGAGGGGTATACTTCCGGTGTTGAACATTGTGACCCCATGTTCGTGATGATGAGATCTAGTATGTTTTCTCCTCTTGTGGGGATGGTGACTAGTTGTTCCCTGGCATTTGAGTTTATGAACTCTAGGAACCTTTGGGCTAGAGTGTTGGGGCTTGAGTAGTGATCCCAGTCTATATTCGGGTAGTTGAACTCACCTAGTATGATGGTGTTTGGAGATACATTTATCCCCTACAGTGTTTTCAGGAAAGCTATGTGAGGTTCCTGAGATTGAGAGGGTGGCCTGTAACATGCTACAAATTGCAGAGCAGTCTTGCCTATGGTTAATTGCACCTGGATGGTCTCCGATGCATCGTGTGTTGCCACCAACCTTGAGGTGTGGGTGTCCTTGATGAATATAGACACCCCCCCCTCCTTTCTTGGTGTTGTCCGGATTTTGGGGCCGGAACGCATGATATGAGGTAAAACCTGATAGTGCCGGGGTGCTCTTGGGAGCCTTGAACCAGGTTTCAGTCACAGCACAGACATCGATGTTCTCCATACTGAGAAGGGCCTCGAAAAGTGCATCTTGAGGTTGAGACTTCTGGCATTGAGCAGCATTACCCTTAGTTTTTCCTTTTTGTGTTCTAGGGTGGTAGGTTTAGAATTTGAGCCTTGCCTAAAAAGGCACTATGGGGTGGCAAGAGCCTTTGCCAATATCCGGAAGCCCAGGGTGACAGGTGTAAGCAGCGTGGCTTGTCCAGCATGTCATCCCAGGCAGACAGACATTGGATCCCCTTTGAATGACACCAGAGTTTAAGCCAATTATTAAAGCTGATCATCTTGTCTCTGTATTGTGGCATCATTCTTGGTGAAGGTAGGATACTGCTCAAGGTTAGGGTCATACCTGCCTGGGCTACATAATCAGAGAGCTCCTCTATGTCTCTTTTCATGTAGTCCAAGGACTAGGTTGTTCACACCAGCGTGGACAATGACAGAGTCGTACTTGCACCTGCTGTTGAGAGACCTGAGTGCTTGCGTTATGTGGCGGATTCTAGCGCCCGACAGGCAGCTTACTGTGACCTTCTCCTTACTCAATCTGGTCAGCGGGACGTCAGTGTGTCTGACTATGGATTCACCAATGATGAGTGTGTCTGGCATTGTGTTTGGCCTTAAGGGCTGTGACTGTTTGGCACACTGACTATGTGGTCTATGTGTTGCATGTGTTGTGTCCTGAGGTGGCAGTTGTTTGGGTGTCTGCTTTGGTGGCCTCTGCTGTTTTGGTAGATTTTTGATCAGAGCCTCCGAGTATGTCTTTGTGTATTTATGTGTATGATTTGAAGTTGTGATAGTACTATGTGAGACTGGGTTTGTGGTGTGTGTGGTTACCTTCTCCTCCTGTCTGGTCTTGCCAGTCCTATGTTGAGAGAGCTCAGCCTCCGGTTTGGCTATATAGTTGCATCTCTCGCATGTATTTGTGTTTTGTGGGAGAAGGAGAGGGTTGTCCGTGTACATGAGACAATTGTAACATTGCCTCAATATTCCCAGATTCACCAGCTGAGCAGGAGAGGACACTAGCAACTGATCCCTCAACATGCTAGAAGGAATAGACAAAGACTTTAAAAAGACTCTGGGGGATGTGGGTGATCGAAAAGGGGTTTTTGGCTGGTGGGGTACTATGTATAATAAAAGTGCTATATCAAGTAAAAAAATACTTTAGGAGCAAGTGCTAGGCTTTACAGATAGAAAATAGTCTACTTAAGGATCAAGTAGAGCTGAACTTTTTAGATATAGAATACGCTGGTTTGATCAGCAGTACAGTTCAAGGAAGGCTGTTTTAAGGGAAAATTTGAAGAGTGGACTTTAGGTAGCCCGAATAGTTTAACCTTGATTAACCGCCGCTGCTCTTGTGTGTGCTGTAGTAAACTCAGCTTAAAGCGTGCTTTATAGCAGGGGGGGCTGCTCTTGTGTGTGCTCCTGTAGCAACTCCAAAAAAGCTTATTTTATAGCAGGGGAAAAGACAGGAAATGACCCAAAATGGCCAATAAACTGCAAGTTACTGCCTTAAACCACTCCTCTGAGGACAAACAGGCGGCTCAGTACTCCAGCTCGCATGCCTCACTGGTGAGTAAAGAAACTTCCCTTGACCAAACAAGGAAAATGGAAGAACAGGAGGAACTAAGACCCAGAAAATGAGAAACACAGGAATCTAAGAAGCAAGGATCAGCAAAATCTGATCACTGGAACAAACTATTAGGAAAGTATGGAAAACAAAACTATTTTTTGTTTTTCAAGTTTTTCAGATAGGCAGAAAATACAATAAATGCTGTGTTTTTCGACTAATTGCTATCAAAAGCTAGTACACTGAGTGTGTATAGCCTGTTGTTTAACTTTTAAGCAAAACTTAAACAAGGAAGTGCAACAAACAATTCAAGCTATTAAAAACAGTAAAAACAGGTAATAACTGAATAAAACAGGCAGAAATAGTTGTCGAAAGGCTAAAAAAGTCGAAAATGCAGAAAAAAGCGATGTTAGAGATTTACTAAGATGAGGACATTTCTATACCTGTGTTTTGTGCCTATCTTGCCTTCAGAATTGTTGGCAACTGTGGTGGTGTATCCATATTTGTTGGGAATCTTACCACCTCTAGACAGATTTCTATAGATGCACAAACAGAACTCAATTAACATCAAATCATACTAAACAAGAATCAGTTTAATGTCTGTTTCAAGACACCATGCATGCCTTTGGGGGTTCATGAAGAGTTTTTAAATGTACTCCTCCATAAATAAGAGCTCCATCATTCTGGGAGACTTTAATTACCCCTCAATAAAATATACTTATACCTCCAATATAGGATTACATAAATGTTTTTAGATCAAATAAATAGAAACTTCACGGATCAGATTGTTGCAAACCCTACCACAGGACATAATATTCTTGACTTAGGAGTTATGAATATAGCTTTGTTGTACACAAATCTTGCTATGTCCTTCCTTGGTTAAGTCAGATCTTTAAGTATGCAATCTTTTTCCTCAAAATCTCGGAATGTAGTGGAACCGACATATTGGAATTTAAAAATTTCAAATGCAAAAATCTCATCAAATTCTCTGAAGTCTCAAAATTCACTTACATACACCAGAAATTGCCTCAGCAGAGAGGTTTGCAAAAGAGTTCTATACCCACTAAGATAAATGTATAGACCTGGCAGTCCCATACATATCCAAATATAATGGAAATTTAAAAGCAAACTACCCTGACGGTCCACAAACATAAACATAAATAAAATTTATAATTAAAGGAAAAAGTTCTTTATAATATACAGAAAAATCAAAAGATCCTTAGTCTCCTTGGCCTATCAGAAACATAACTAAAAATGTAAATAATACTTAGTAAAGCAGCTGATTAACTTAGATTAGCACCTGAAGCCAAGAACAATTACAAATCCTTCTTCAGCTGCAACAGCCAACATTGTACCAACCTTATACAAAATGGCATCACCTACTCAGACCCAGAAAACATTGCTAATGAACCGGCAAACAAATTCAGTGTCAATTTTTCTTCAGAGATGACAATTCAAAACCCTCATATCTATGAATCTCTGAACGCTCCCTTTCTTACTAAAGCATATGAAAGTGCTATCCAAGGCCAACACTCCTCCCTCCATGGGACCTGATAACATGCCAGGTTGTCAGACAAATAGTACTAAACATGCTCTACCCGAGTCATTCTGTAACTATGTAACATGAGCCTAGCAACAGGCTGCAGTACCACCCCAGGACCTTAGAGTGATATGCCCAAACATGCTCTACCTGAGTCATTCCGTAACTATGTAACATGAGCCTAGTAACAGGCTTCAGTACCACCTCAGGACCTTAGAGTGATATGCCCACCAACATAACGAGTTACATTTGTAAGGCCATGAAACATAGTATAAAACTTTAACATTAAAAATCCTATCAGGCTAGACTTTATAGCAATTTAGCTTTTTAAAAAGTAGGTACTAGCCAATGAATCTAGTAAACTTCTTTGAAAGGATAACTCAAGCAGTTGCCAGCATTCACACTGTAAACAGGGCTACCTTAATTTGGCCACGGTATTTGACACTACCCCCACATCTCCCATGCTAGCATAGTTAGTAAGCTTAGTGCATTGCAAATAGATCCCTATATGTTGGTTAAGAGACAAAACCCACATGGTGAGGGTCACAGGTGCAGCATAGGAGGGTATGACTGTCACCAGTTGTGTCTCACAGGGATCCGAATTTGGAAGTGCTTTATTTAGTATTTACAGTTTTGCCATTCAAACCAGCAACCAAGACCTCTAGCTAGCTTAGATTTGGGGATGACTGTAAACTGGGAGGCATTGTCAAATCTCCCTCTGATGCCCATGTTGTCCATCAAGAACTTGTATGTATAAATACCTAGTTTACTAAAAATGAGCTCAAATTAAATGCTCAAAAGTGCAAATGGTCATACTTTGATGACAAATCCTTTTCTAAATATGTATCATAGATGATACCTCACTTCAAAATGAGAAGGCAGCTAGAGACCTTGGATCTCAGGTGACTAATTCTCTATCCTTTAATCAGCATGTAACAATAGTAGTTAAGAAATGCTTCTTTTTAGCCCAGCTATTTGCCAAAGAAATAACATAGAGGTCTTAGGTCATTGTCTCCTTTATTCAAAGATGATGAGGCCAATTATTGAATAAAATGCCCCCTTTGTAACATACCTTACTAACTGGACAATATAACAGGCTGGATTCTCATCTATGCCACCTATGCACTGTCTGATCTACTCTATAAACTGTTTACCCATAGCCTGTCTACAGGTTTCCTCCTGATGCCTGTATAACAGCCACTGTGACTCCCCTTCACAAGGCTGGTCCTTTTACAGACCTGACTAATCGTAGACCTATCAGCCTCTCCAGCCTTACATGCAAAACCATGAAACATATAGTCACAGACAGACAATTTTAACTGATCTAGATCCCAGTCAGTTTGTTTTTATGAAGAAGCAGGTCCTATCTTCTGAACCTAGAAAGCGTCTTTGAAAAAGTTAAATGTGTTGTGAACCATGTTCATTCTGTGCACACTGGTTATGTATACCTGGCCTAGGCTTTTGACACTATTTTGAATGCTGGCATTACTGAAAAAAATATATAATCTTAATGTTCATCCCTGTATTGTCCACTGGAATACAAGTTGGCTATCCTAGTTGTGAAAGCTGATGGTTTCCCTTCTGAATGAAAAATTGTAACTAGTGGGGTGCCACAGGGATCAGTTCTGGACCCTCTCCTGTTTAGCATTTATTTTGTAAACATCCCAGAAGTTTGGTTAACCAAATTTGCTGATGACTGGAAACTGGGTACTGTTATCTGCTCATTCAGAACTCCAGCAAGGGCTGGAATATGCACATAAATGGTGTATCAAAAACTGTCTCATACTAAATGTAAAACTGCAGCATGGAAACATTTGTCAGAATACTTTCTCCTACCTGTTATGCTATAATTGGTACTCCTCTTCGGACAGATGCAACCATAAGAGACCTGGGTACTGATGTGGATGACTCTCTCTTGCTCTTATTCGATCATCATATTTCCACCATAGGTCATGAAATGTTTCTATCTGGCCCAGATGATTTCCAAGGGATATCTTCAAGATCCAGAGAAGTTGTCTTACCAATCTATTTTCCTTTATGAGACCCATCATTGAATACAAAGCACACATTAATATGTACAAATCCAAGTTTATTGCTTAATTGGGAAGGCCCCAAAGATGTCGAACCAAGAAATCTAAAGATCTACAGTCTTTTAACCACCCTGATAGATTACCATGGCACTCCTTATACTCAGTAGCCTACATGCTGCTGCAAGACAATCTCTGTCTTGCTTTTCAAGTCATGAATGACCCAATCTTATTTGACCTATTTCGTTGCAAAACCAGTGGTTCCACAAACATCCACACTAAGGACTTAAATCTTTACCAACAAATAAACAATACTAGCTGAGGGCTAAGTTCCTAACTCAACATATTCCTAGCCTGTTGACTAAATGACCATCATGGCTCAAAGTACTACTTTAATTATCTTGAAGGATAGTCTTGATGACCAGATGAGTAGACACAAATTTCTCACCAGAGTTATCATGTACAGCCCTATTTAATTTGGGAGGAGAGTACTACTAAGGCTTGAAAAGGGTCTGCTTAAAGGTTTATATGGCTAGGCATCTTTTGGCCCCAGTGACCGCTTGCTTGTATGTTCCTATTAACAGCAGCACATATTCAAGTCTGTGTATTAACTCATTTTTGCCTTCCGTCACTCCTAATAATGAAGTCGGATTTTTTTCTCTGCTAGCAGAAGCAGCATTGATTGCCTTGAGCTCTGACTCAGTCACTCATTTTTCTAAATGCAGGAAAATTCCTCTGAAAAGAACAAAAGAGCACTTTGATTTACTATATAATTTTAAATAATTTTCTCACTTTTCAGCTGTTTAATTGAAGCAATGAATGACAAATTATAGTGATTAAGAGCTACATTGTGTCAACAGAGTTATATGTTGTTCTGGTAGGCAATAGATGTACATATGTCAGGTGTAAGAAGCCTGGTGATTTTACACACCTATTAGACTTCTTCTAGTGTCATTGAATGATCTGCTGTATTACATATTAGAAAAACATTTCGGGTGCAAAGCTGACATCAAAGGCACCTGCATGTCAGATTTTCAACACACCTAGGCAATGTGTTATTTCCTTATAATGCCCACACTGTTGGCCACTTCTGGTTATATATATAGTATGATAGCATTTGGAATTCCAAGTAATGCACTTACGTATGGTAAAGTCTGGGTTTCAAGGGCAATAGTTTAATGCCAGTAATGCCAACTTCAACTAGGCAATATCTGCATCTGAGAAAGTGACTTTAAATGTATAATATTAAACAATCACTTACTGCTTACACTTATTTTGTTCTCTTTCCCTAGGCTAGAAAAGAGGTAATGATATATATGTTAGTGATATATGCACAGATATGTTGGTGAATACCAGCAAGGTGAGTCAATTCAGTAGTAACTGCAATAAGCATAAGATAAATATATTACAGCTCTGTCTCTTTGTGTTTTTGAATGTATTTGCCTGTAGTATAACTACGCAATGCACATATAATTATTTTGATACCAGATGTCCAATTAACTGCAGAAATCTCTCTGATCTTTGCAAAGCTGTTATTAGGGTGGGATGAAGAGGGCAGTTGCCCTACAGGTGCAAGCTATTACAGGTGTAATAGGCGGATACTAATGGGGTGGGAGTGCAGGACTGACACCGATATCACAGTTCCACAAATGAATGTTAATGCTGCGTTCAAGGTTACAACCTGCTTCAGTTACAGGATCACATGAGAGTCTTTTTTTCTAGTCCTCAACAACTTTTTTTTTTTTTGCACCTTAATTTGAGCTGGGGGTGTTCCATAATTGGGGAACTGACTTGACTGCCAGATGACACAACAGTTCTGACTTCTAGACGTCATCTGATGTGTTTTAGCAGCAAGTGCTCTATCCCTAAAACCAGATATGTCAATCAGTCCCCACCCATCTGGCAATGACCACAACTATGTTTCCTACTGGGTGAGAGCCAATAATAGAATTGCCATCATTAAGGCAGCCATAACTGTGTTTTTTATGTTCTAATGTCCTCTCTTATTTCATGTAAATACACATGGGGAGGGGTATGAAATGGGTATTAGACTACAAGTCATAAAGCTTTTTATAATATGTGAAAAAGGGGTACAATCAGAATCTTTAGCATTGCTACTAAACCCATCATCTGGGATAAACATTTGTTTCAAAGCCTTTTAGTGATGTCATTGAAGGTACACGTAGAAAATAATGTTGGTACAAATCAGTAAATTAAAACCGCAAAAAGGCATGCCTCAGTTTTCAAAACATTTTTAAAAACTTTAGCAAAAATACCACATAAAGATGAGTGGTCTATAGTTTCTGAGGTCACCAGTTTCCATTTCTTAATAAATAAAAATTATGTCCACAATCCTTAAGACCAAATGACCATATCTTCTCTAGAGTGAGAGAGAGACAGAGATATACAGAGACAGTGTGTGTGTGTGTGTGTGTGTGTGTGTGTGTGTGTGTGTGTGTGTGTGTGTGTGTGTGTGTATATGAGAGAGAGAGAGAGAGCAAGATCTAAACTCTGGTGAAAGAAATCAAACACATTCTTATATTAATATACTTCATCATGCATAAATCCACACTACCCTTAACTCCACATACATACACCCTTACCTGCATACATTTAAATCACCAAAACATAAAGAAGCACTCTCATTTAAACCTGCATGTGACATCTGCTGTGTCTAAATACACAATTCCTAACGACTAAATGTTTCAAAACAAAAAAATGCGACCATTCCAGTTACAGTGAAACAATGGCTTGGTCAAACTAGCAAACCACTAGATCGATCTGTCTGTCCGTCTATCTTATCTATCTATCTGTATATCTGTTCATTTTATCTATCTGTCTGTATATCTGTTCATCTTATCTATCTTCTGTGATGATGTGAGGTATTGCCAGCTATGCCAGATGTAGTAGGGCAGTGGATGTATAACATATGCCAGCATAGCTAGCTGGAGTTTTGTGAAGAATCATATGTCATTTGTATATCAAACTGATTTGTACAGGTACTTGTGTTGAAAATGTATTTGTAAAGTTGCTTGTATTAAAAAAAATTGTACCAAAAGTGGCTCCTGCTGGACAGAAAATAAATACATCTGCATGTCAGACTGTATTTTAACTGTTGAAATTAATATTTTGTAACAGAGGATACTGTAAGAGAAGAGGTTAATGTTAGTCCGGACAACTTTGAAAAATAGTCTGAAATTAAATTACGTGGTTTAGGCCAAAAAGATTGTATCTTACAGTCCTGATTACAGCCAGATACAAAATGTCTGTGAAAACCAGAACTAGGAATCATACTGTATTGTCCTTAGGGGTGAACTAATTGGTACCCTGGAAAGGTGGACATTTGAAATGGTTGTATAACTTCCCGATGCTATAACACATCTTAGCAAAGCTCCATGTGCTAGATTCTGGTTAATTTGCTAGTAAAGTGGGTAGTGTGGGAACCAGAAGTCAGATGACCAAATGTGTGTGATGTCATTCTATAAGCCAGCACTGAAATGATGCTGTCTGGAAATTGTACTTGGTGCTGAGAGCTGCATCTGGAAATACTGTGTGTATCTATTTTTTGTTCGAAGTGAACGTCCCTCACTTTTTTCAGTGGTGAGGATTGGGGTTCCTTGATTACTGGCCCAGAGGAACAATGTCACACTATCTATCATGATATAGAGTGGCAAATTACCTAAGAATTGTCATGGTAGCAGTTGCAGGTACATTCAGTAAGGAGATGCTCTTTAAGTGCATCTATGAAGCTTTTATTGAATGGACTTTGAAATATTGAAGTACACAAATACAGAACAGCTAAACAATGATCCTGAGAAATTGAAAACCAAAAGAAAAAAAATGCACTTAAATTTTTTTTCAGAGGGAAAGCCCCCACACACTCCACATATTGGAGGTGTGCACGTGCCCCCTCACACCCCTAGTATTTATATATACCAGCTCAGATCTCAGTTCCATGGGAAAAGGGCAAATTCCGCTCCCCACTGTTCATGATCTTGCATAAACTTAATGCTGGCAGAAGCAATCAAATGAGTTTTTGATGACTTCTGCCAGTGTAAAAACTGTTTGATGAGTATGACTGTTCAATTATATGTATGCTTTGTATATATATATATATATATATATATATATATATATATATATAGGAACACCAAATTTTTGGTTGAATAATCAGAATGTCAAAAGGTGTGTGAAATCACACAGTTCTTGGGGTTGGGGGATATACCCTTTCATCGATATTGTGGGATCTCAGAGTTGGTATATATAATTAGCAAGAGGTGTAGGGGGTGCAGAAGGGGCTGCCTGAAAAAAAGCAATGTATTTGTATATTTTTAATATTTAATTTGGCATTTACTGAGGATATTGCTCAGCACATGCATTGTGCATAGTCAGTGTTGTGATTGTCAATATCCGTGTTTTTTGATTTA
Organism: Protopterus annectens; assembly: GCF_019279795.1. NCBI lineage: Eukaryota > Metazoa > Chordata > Ceratodontiformes > Protopteridae > Protopterus > Protopterus annectens. Next base: position 123,020,972 of record NC_056747.1, on the reverse strand, counting down.
ATTCAGTATGCCTATATATATAAATAATTATATACATAATATATATATATATATATATATATATATATATATATATATATATATATATATAATATATATATATATATATATATATATATATATATATATATATATATATATATATATATATATATATATATATATATATATATATATATATTTGTGTGTGCGCGCGCGTATGTGTGGCTTACATCAGTGTATTCTCCAGGTTTCTCCAAATATAGACTGTAATCCCTTTGTTTCCCCATGTATATTTAAATGCTGGCTCTCTTACAGTATGAATATCTTTAAAGTATCTTATTGTACTGATCTCTTTAGACTGTCCATATGCAAATCTTCAGTTTTTGTTACTTTTGACTGATGTACAGTATCATTACAAAATTGCATCATTTGCTAGTATCTGCTTTATCAAGCTTAAATTGGCAGAGTAGCTCAGCGGTTAGGGTTACCACCTCACAGCACTTGATTTTCTACTCCACTAGTGCAGTGAATGCCTTCTTTATGGAGTCTACATCTTATTCTTGTGTCTGGATGAGTATTGCATAGCTCTCCAGCTTCCTTCCCCTTCCCAAGGATGTGCTGCATGTGAATTGGCATTTCTTCAAACAACTTACAGGTGTATATCCCTGTGTGACAGTAAGTGAACTCCTTATATCTTTATCCTACTGAATGCCATGATAGGCTTCGGTTCCCCCATGATACTGAACTGCATTAAATTGGTAGGTATAGGCTGAATGAATGCATGGATGCTTCTGGAACTTTTCTTCTTGGACTTTATTGTAAGCTGTTATGTTTAGCTGGATGCCTTGGTTAGCATTCAGAAATAAATATTTTTGTGAATGGTATCATTTTTTTTTTTTGCAGGAGTGCTGAGCGAGGGGGGGATCAGATCATGGCTCCTATAAAAATGACAGCAGGGCTTGTCTTGAACTTCAAAAATGCTTTTGACAATGTATCAGCAAAGAACTCTTGTTGGCTTTGGGGGAAGGTAGTATCTGACCAAAACATAGCAGACAAAATACTGTGCATGATTCTTATTAAATTTATCAGGCAGCTGGCTATTGGATGATGACTGGGTGATTGCCAGATCAGTGCAGAGAATTGCATTTAGTCCTTTCTGCTTCAGCATCTTCCTAAACATCACAACTGAGGAATAATGGATGGAGAGCAGAATATATTTTTATTAACACATGAAGGTAGATCCTTACAAGGGACTGTAGAGAGCCTACAAAAGGATTTGGCAAGTGTACAGGAACACTGTGGGCAGAGACATCTCGTTGCTTTCTCAGAAAGTATAATAACCAGGACAGCAGAGTTCCTGTGTAACCTGTAAGAGTATAATCATCTTGACAAGAGACTTCTCTTTACTCCTGAGATTAGTATTATTGCTGCGGTAGCGTTGCTTCACAGTTAGACGTTGCCTGTTCGATTCTCAGTTAGAGCGTCTTCTGTGTGGCGACATGCGTGAACGGGCATTCCTTCATTGAAGGTTGTTCGTTAGGCCCAGCAAGCCAGCACGTAAAATTCTACTGCCAATCATTAGCGGACCGGAGTTCCGCTGTGGCAACCCCTAACCGGAAAAACTGAAAGACACACACAAATGGTCAGTGATTTTAAAATCTAAATTCTAAAGGCCTGGTACAGATGCATACATAAAAATATTAAGGCAGCATCTACAAACTGACATGATTTGCTAAGTGTTGTGACAGGGAAGTGGTCAGTGTGGGATGTGCAGGGCAAGGATTATTAAGATTTGCTTACAAAAGCAGAAGAAAAACATGGCATTTTCTCCATATTTGCATTATTAATCCAAAAATGGAGCGTGTTGCTGTCATTCTGGGGCATGGTTTCAAAGCAGTGAATGTTAGTAAAGGTGTCATTAAAACATGGCAGATAATATGAAGAAATGCTGATATGTAATTGTTTCATAAAGCAGTATGAATATTAGCATTATTTTCATGTATGCATTAATACTGGAAAAGCTGTATGACCTATGGATGAACAAATGTGCCATTTTATAAGCAACACCGATGCACATAATTCTGATACTTTCTATTTAACATACATGGTTTTCTTGACTAATATTGTTGTTTTAAAGAATTGCAAAAATATTATATGCATAATTTTGATAGATTATACAACATCTGTCTCTACTGTCCAGATGTTTAGGGGGGGGATTTTCCATTATTATTTTTTGCTTTATCCATAATTCTGTAGGTAGAAGGTGAGAGGTATGTTATATAAATCACTGACCCTCTCATTATAAATCATTGGAAAACTCTCAAGCAGATCTAGAAAGCTTTCCTCTGTACCTTGGATCTATTTTGCCATAACAGTAGTACGTTTTGGCTAATAAAGCACCACTTTTCTTCCATAAATCTGCAATATAAAATCATTATTAAACAGACCTTTGACACTAACATCAATGTCTAAACCATTGTCTATCAAAGAGCGTTCATATTTTACATTTTTTGTAACTTGCATCATACACAAGATATTACAAATCGTATGAGGTTTGTTTTTCAATACAGGTTTTTGGAGAGAAAAATCTCGGAAAAAGACAGGTTCTTGAGAAGGAAAACCTCAGGAAGCAGGGAGATTAATAAGCTTCCATGTGCTCAGAATTGAACATTAGAAAGTCATACACATGATATGCCATTCCAGTAGGCAAGTATAAATAAAAGGAGTATTTGCAGTGTCTGGAACGGGCCGGCCACGGTGGTGCAGCGGTTAGTGTTGTCGCCTCACAACAAGAGGTTCTCCGGTTTGATTCTTGGCTGGAGTGCCTTCTGTGGGGGAGTCTGCATGTCCTCCCTGTGGTCAAGTGGGTTTCCTCTAGGTGCTCTGGTTTCTTGCCACATCCCAAAGACATGCAGTAGGTGGATTGGACACTCTAAATTGGCTCTAGGTGTGAGCGTGTGCGTGTGTGTGCCTTCTGTGGAAGGTTGGGTGCCGGGCTAGTAACTCGACACTGTAAAACTCCACTGCCAATCATGAGCAGACAGATGATCCGCTGTGGCGACCCTTAACTGGTAAAAGCCGAAAGAAGAAGATTTGCAGTGTCTGGAACATATTGTAATGCAGGTAAGATAGGCAGATGATAGTTCAACTTGGAGGGAGGGTGGCATTACCAAAGTATGATTGACCAGCTAGACCGTATTTTAAATATTCTACTTTTTTTTTTTTAAATTACATATTTGTCAACCAGGTAAGTGGGCATGTCCATGCACTCATTCAGCCATTACTAAGGTACTGAGGCTACAAAAGCAAGCAAAAATACAACATATACATGGTTAATTAACAGACCCAATTCTTCAGTGTTTTTTGGGAGGTGAAGGGAAAGTGGATCCTGCAGACAAAACCTGTGCAGACACAAAGAGAATATGAAACACAGAGTGACTGAAACTCAGATCCGAGCCCTTGAGCATGAATCTTCAAGGCAGCGAACTTACTAGTGAACCACTGCTGCCCAAGACACAAGTTCGGATGATTTCTAGACACATTTATAGCTTTCTGAGTGGTCTGGAAATGATGTAATATGTTGTGAGCATTACTTAAGAAATCACATGAAAGCAAGCAATGGTGTTTTGATGCCTTTGCATAGAAGGGAACAGTGAGACAGGGAGAAATGGAGGCGTAGAATTACTCCTACAATGAGAAATGTGCTATACAAAAGAAGTTACTTTCACAGCAGAGTTAATACCAGAAATTGAGTATGTGTGTGCTCATGTGGGACATTTGGAAGGATGAAAAAAAAGCATAGCATTGCCAAAAACACAGATAATGTATGAAATATATTACCTCTTTCTTATCTGCATGATTTAACTAAAATTAATTGGAAAACTGAGGAAGGCCTCAGCATTCTGATAATGGCGCTGGGCCCCATGTTTGCCCCTACTTTCCATTACTATAACTATTTACAGCTTGTGAAAGAACCAGACTTGTCTAGACATGCAAACTTTCACAGTCTGCCTCTTTTCAAGTTATGTAGATAAATTACTAGTGATCACTTCAAAAACAGATAATTAATCATCTTGTGTCAATAGAAAGCAGTGTTTTATGTTTGTCAGAATAAGTATGTTGGAAGGTTGACATTGATCTGAACTTAGTGGTAGAAAAGGACAATCTGCATTTTAATAATAACTCATGTGTACATTGCTTCAGAAGACAGTTTGTAGAAGTACAAGATGGATGACTGTTCGAGAAAAGTAAATGATGCCACTGGCATTGCCCATTCCGTTGAACAAAGTATATTAATATGTTCTGTTTTTATTCCCTCCCTTCCTTCTACAGGTCAGTTGTAGTAGTGTTAGAGAAACAGCTGTGGTAATCTCAGCCTGTCTAGTGGTCACCTTAGCTTGTTTAAACTGATGCCTTTGTCACTATGTTTCCAGTGATTGTCAGGCTCCCTCTCAGCACTGGGATGCAGTTTACCATACTAAATGTGTCCTGGAAGACTTCTGTACTCTCAGAGCAGCAATTGTTGAGGATGATGTTATCTAGGGTGCTACCTCAGCTGGACTCCTGCCTCACCACCATTGAGCACCTCCTGGCATGGCTGGTCAATTCACATGATTGTCAGACTTTGACTATTGGGCCATTGGATGCCAGCAGCAATTGTTGAGAATGATGTTATCTAGGGTGCTACCTCAGCTGGACTCCTGCCTCACCACCATTGAGCACCTCCTGCATTGGCTGGTCAAGTCACATGATTATCAGACTTTGACTATTGGGCCATTGGATGCCAGCCAGCACATGTCAAGTTTCTTTATCTGCTGGAATGAGGTATGGTGGCTCACAGCTTCCACCTTGATTGCAGGCTATTTGCATGAGGACCTGACTCCAAGGATAAACCTAGAGCCCATCTCTGCTACCTCCATAATTTGAAATATGTCTTCCATGTTAAAATAAGGTCTTTACTGATGTGAAAAATGGATCTATGACACGGCATCAAATAGGTAAAACATCGAACGGCTGTAAGACCGAAAATGCCATTCACAGAAATCCATTTTGTGGGGGCCTGCACCCCCCACCCCCTGCTAAATATATATACCAACTCTGGGATTGCACTACAGTGAGGAAAGGGGGAATTTCTCGATTTTCACTGTACCGTTATCTCACATAACGGATTTCTTTGAACGTCATTTTCGGTGTTACAGCCTTTCGATATTTTACCTATTCAATCTCATGTCATAGACCTGTGTAAAACACCACAGCTAGTCATCTCTCTACTCTCTGTTCTTTTGCAGTAAAACTGTAGAGTAGATAACCACGATCTTCAGACTTTCTGCTTTTAACAAATGGATTTTAGCTAAGACCAAATATCACCTTTTCCAAGTTGCTTTACTTCTACATTTATTAAAGGGTCTGTCTGCACCTACCTGAGTTATACCTTCACTAGTTCTCCTTGAACAATATAATTTTCTCTGTGAATGGGACCCCCATCCCTTCCATTATTGCATTATAGTGTTTGCACCAGACTGTTCACTGTCTCTAGTTCTACTAATCTGTACAAATTGTCTGTGAAGCCATTCAGACCACAAGATTTCCCTTTCATCAACCGTCGCATATAATTTAACATTTCCTTCTTGGAGATATCCTATTTCAGCAGCTATCATCAGTGGAAGACCCCTTGGTCCTCTCCAAACTGGTTACTACAGTATCCCCAGTCTTTTCAAGATGATTGTCTGCATTCTTTAGTAAAATCATCACAAAGTTCTGAAAAGTTGCAGTATACAGCTTCTCTGCCAGTTATCTCCTCTCTTAATTAAAACCATTGCTATACCTTCCTGTCTATGAAGTTTCAAGCACCATGCCAAAAGTTTGGTTACTGTACATTTTGTTCACTATCTGGACCTCTCTTCATTACAGTTTTTTGCCTCCAGATGGGTAGTTTTTAAGTTTTGATTTCTAACTTGCATACAAGCTTTACTCAAACACACAGTTCTCATATCACTTTTGGCCTTTTCCTATTTACCATACTATCTCAATTTCCATTTGTCAGTAATGTTATCCAACACATTCTTTTTTTTTCCTCTGACATATTTTGCGTAATTATTTGCCGTCTCATCTGGCTTTTAAGCTGTCTTACAAACTCACAATCAGCACCCTTTCTTCTCTCACATTCACTTCCATAGAATCAGTCACCATGCAATGTTCACTTTCATAGAATTAGTCAGTATCTGATGCAATCAGCTGACCTTGTGACTTTTTCTCCAGAGTTCTAGATTAATTCTGCAGTGCTTGCTGTTATTGCAGCACTTCATCATCATGTGAGCATCAGCAGTCAGTAATGGTTATCCTTCTATATCCCACCATGAGCTACTCTATTTGTCCCCATTACCTGTTCTATATCCCACCATGAGCTACTCTATTTGTCCTCCTTACCTGTTCTATATCCCACCATGAGCTACTCTATTTGTCCTCCTTACCTGTTCTATATCCCACCATGAGCTACTTTATTTGCCCTCCTTACCTTTTCTATATCTCACCATGAGCATCTCTATTTTTCCTCCTTACCTGTTCTATATCCCACCTTGAGCTACTTTATTTGTCCTTTTTCTCTGTTCTATATCCCACCATGAGCTGCTCTATTTGTCCTCCTTACCTGTTCTATATCCCACCATGAGCTACTCTATTTGTCCTCCATACCTGTTATATATCCCACCATGAGCTACTCTATTATTCCTCCTTACCTGTTCTATATCCCACCATGAGCTGCTCTATTTGTCCTCCTTACCTGTTCTATATCCCACCATGAGCTATTCTATTAGTCCTCCTTACCTGTTCTGTATCCCACCATGAGCTAGTCTATTAGTCCTCCTTATCTGTTCTATATCCCAACCATGAGATTCTCTATTTGTCCTCCTTACCTGTTCTATATCCCACCATGAGCTACTCTATTAGTCCCCCTTACCTGTTCTACATCCCACAATGAGCTACTCCATTAGTCCTCCTTACTTGTTCTATATCACACCACGAGCTACTCTATTTGTCCTCCTCATCTGCTCTATATCCCACCATGAGCTACTCTATTTGTCCTCCTTACCTGTTCTATATCCCACCATGAGCTATTCTATTAGTCCTCCTTACCTGTTCTGTATCCCACCATGAGCTATTCTTAGTTCTCCTTACCTGTTCTGTATCCCACCATGAGCTTATTCTATTAGTCCTCCTTACTTGTTCTATATCACACCCGAGCTACTCTATTTGTCCTCCTCATCTGCTCTATATCCCACCATGAGCTACACTATTATTCCTCCTTACCTGTTCTGTATCCCACCATGAGCTAGTCTAATAGTCCTCCTTACCTGTTCTATATCCCACCATGAGCTACTCTAGTTGTCCTCCTTACCTGTTCTATATCCCACCATGAGCTACTCTATTAGTCCTTCTTACCTGTACTTTATCCCACCATGAGCTGCTCTATTTTTCTTCCTTACCTGTTGTATATCCCGCCATGAGCTGCTCTATTAGTCCTCCTTACCTGTTCTATATCCAACCATGAGTTACTCTATTTGTCCTCCTTACCTGTTATAAATCCCATCATGAGCTACTCTATTATTCCTCCTTACCTGTTCTATATCCCACCATGAGCTATTCTGTTAGTCCTCCATACCTGTTCTGTACCCCGCCATGAGCTAGTCTATTAGTCCTCCTTATCTGTTCTATATCCCAACCATGAGATTTTCTATTTGTCCTCCTTACCTGTTATATATCCCACCATGAGCTACTCTATTATTCCTCCTTACCTGTTCTATATCCCACCATGAGCTACTCTATTATTCCTCCTTACCTGTTCTATATCCCACTATGTGTTAGTCTAGTTGTCCCCCTTACCTGTTCTATATCCCACCATGAGCTGCTCTATTTGGCTCACTTGTCAACATTCTCAGTTGAGACTTTGGCTGTCCTCTCCCTGACAATGCCATTCAAACTTTCACCACCCCAAGCTCTTAATGCTGTTCTTAATTCCCTGTGAATTTCTGTATCATACCCTTCCACTCCAAATTCTCCATCCGATTTTATATCTTTTGTATTCTAACCTCCTCCATGTGACCCAACACTCGGTTGAGTCTATAATGGGTGGGGTATAAACTCATTAAGTTCAATTTCCCAATACAGAACCCCCAATTAATTTTTCTTTAAAATCACTACTAGCATGGTTTCTATCTGCATGCCAGCAGAGATTCAGTGTGTGCGTGTGTGTGTGTGTGTATGGTTCTATATTAAATCATCAAATGCTTAGAAAAGCGAACGATGATTTATCAACACTATGTAAGCGAAAGCTTACAAGCAAAAGCGCTTAGAACAGCGATTTCTTTTCCAAGGGAAAAAAAACTGCTGTTCCAAAAAAAAAAATTTAAAATATAACAAAGTGGTCCCCCCACTTAAATATACTAACTCTGAGATCGCACTACAGTGATGAAAATGGCAGAGTAAAGGACACTGCCAAGTGATTTCTTTCCCAGTTAAAGAATTCGCTTATATGCCGCTTCGTCATTTTGTCTTTCAGTCTTTTCAAGTTCGACCAAAATGAATTCGAAAGAGCTACTCTATTAGCCTTCTTACCTGTACTTTATCCCACCATGAGCTGCTCTATTTTTCTTCCTTACCTGTTGTATATCCTGCCATGAGCTGCTCTATTTGTCCTCCTTACCTGTTCTATATCCCACCATGAGCTACTCTGTTTGTCCTTTTTACCTATTCTATATCCCACCATGAGCTGCTCTATTTGTCCTTACCTGTTCAATATCCCACCATGAGCTGCTCTGTTTGTCCTCCTTACCTGTTCTATATCCCACCATGAGCTGCTCTATTAGTTCTCCTTACCTGTTCTATATCCAACCATGAGTTACTCTATTTGTCCTCCTTACCTGTTTTATATCCCACCATGATCTACTCTAGTAGCCCTCCTTACCTGTTCTATATCCCACCATGAGCTATTCTATTAGTCCTCCTTACCTGTTCTGTATCCCACCATGAGCTAGTCTATTAGTCCTCCTTATCTGTTCTATATCCCAACCATGAGATTTTCTATTTGTCCTCCTTACCTGTTCTATATCCCACCATGAGCTACTCTATTAGTCCCCTATACCTGTTCTATATCCCGCCATGAGCTACTCCATTAGTCCTCCTTACTTGTTCCATATCACACCACGAGCTACTCTATTTGACCTCCTCATCTACTCTATATCCCACCATGAGCTACTCTATTTGTCCTCCTTACCTGTTCTATATCCCACCATGAGCTTCTCTATTTGTCCTCTTTTCCTGTTCTAAATCCCACCATGAGCTACTCTATTAGCCCTCCTTACCTGTACTATATCCCACCATGAGCTACTCTAATAGTCGTTCTTACCTGTTCTATATCCCACCATGAGCTACTCTATTTGTCCTTCTTACCTGTTCTATATCCAACCATGAGCTAATCTATTATTCCTCCTTACCTGTTTAATATCCCACCATGAGATACACTATTAGTCCTCCTTACCTGTTCTGTATCCCACCATGAGCTAGTCTAATTGTCCTTTTTATCTGTTCTATATCCCACCATGAGCTTCTCTATTTGTCCTCCTTACCTTTTCTATATCCCAGCATAAGCTACTCTATTTGTCCTCCTCTCCTGTTCTATATCCCACTATGAGCTACTCTATTAGTCCTCTTCATCTGCTCTATAATCCACCATGAGCTACTCTATTTGTCCTCCTTACTTGTTTTATATCCCATCATGAGCTACTCTATTAGTCCTCCTTACCTGGTCTGTATCCCACCATGAGCTGCTCTACTTGTCCTTCTTACCTGCTCTATATCCCACCATGAGCTACTTCATTAGTCCTCCTTACCTGTTCTCTATCCTACCATGAGCTACTCTATTTGTCCTTCTTACCTGTTCTATATCCCACCATGAGCTACTCTATTTGTCCTCCTTACCTGTTCTATATCCCATCACGAGCTACTCTGTTAGCCCTCCTCAGCAGCTCTATAATCCACCATGAGCTGCTCTATTTGTCCTCCTTATCTGTAGTATATCTCACCTTGAGCTACTCTATTTGTCCTCCTTACCTGTTCTATAACCCACCATGAGCTACTCTATTATTCTTCCTTACCTGTTCTATATCCCACCATGAGCTACTCTTAGTCCTTCTTACCTGTACTTTATCCCACCATGAGCTGCTCTATTTTTCCTCCTTACCTGTTCTATATCCCACCATGAGCTGCTCTATTTGTCCTCCTTATCTGTTCTATATCCCATGAGCTACTTTATTAGTCCTCCTTACCTGTTCTATATCCCACCATAAGCCACTATATTAGTCCTTTTTACCTGTTCTATATCCCACCATGAGCTACTCTATTTGTCCTCCTTACCTGTTCTATATCCCACCATGAGCTACTCTATTTGTCCTCCTTACCTGTTCTATATCCCATGAGCTACTTTATTAGTCCTCCTTACCTGTTCTATATCCCACCATAAGCCACTATATTAGTCCTTTTTACCTGTTCTATATCCCCCCATGAGCTGCTCTACTTGTCCTCCTTACCTGTTCTATATCCCACCATGAGCTATTCTATTAGTCCTCCTTACCTGTTCTGTATCCCACCATGAGCTATTCTATTAGTCCTCCTTACCTGTTCTGTATCCCACCATGATCTATTCTATTAGTCTTCCCTACCTGCTCTATATCCCACCATGAGCTACTCTATTAGTCTTCCTTACCTGTTCTCTATCCCACCATGAGCTACTGTATTGTCCTCCTTACCTGTTCTATATCCCACCATGAGTTACTCTATTTGTCCTCCTTACCTGTTATATATCCCATCATGAGCTACTCTATTATTCCTCCTTACCTGTTCTATATCCCACCATGAGCTATTCTATTAGTCCTCCTTACCTGTTCTGTATCCCACCATGAGCTAGTCTATTAGTCCTCCTTACCTGTTCTATATCCCACCATGAGCTACTCTATTAGTCCCCTATACCTGTTCTATATCCCGCCATGAGCTACTCCATTAGTCCTCCTTACTTGTTCTATATCACACCACGAGCTACTCTATTTGTCCTCCTCATCTGCTCTATATCCCACCATGAGCTACTCTATTTGTCCTCCTTACCTGTTCTATATCCCACCATGAGCTACTCTATTTGTCCTCCTTACCTGTTCTATATCCCACCATGAGCTACTCTATTAGCCCTCCTTACCTGTTCTATATCCCACCATGAGCTACTCTAATAGTCGTTCTTACCTGTTCTATATCCCACCATGAGCTATTCTATTTGTCCTCCTTACCTGTTCTATATCCCACCATGAGCTAATCTATTATTCCTCCTTACCTGTTCAATATCCCACCATGAGGTACTCTTAGTCCTCCTTACCTGTTCTGTATCCCACCATGAGCTAGTCTAATAGTCCTTTTTATCTGTTCTATATCCCAACCATGAGCTTCTCTATTTGTCCTCCTTACCTGTTCTATATCCCAGCATGAGCTAATCTATTTCTCCTCCTTACCTGTTCTATATCCCACCATGAGCTACTCTATTAGTCCTCCTCATCTGCTCTATAATCCACCATGAGCTACTCTATTTGTCCTCCTTACCTGTTCTATATCCCACCATGAGCTACTCTATTAGTCCTCCTTACCTGTTCTATATCCCACCATGAGCTGCTCTATTTGTCCTCCTTACCTGTTCTATAGCCCACCATGAGTTATTTTATTAGTCCTCCTTACCTGTTCTATATCCCACCATGAGCTACTCTATTTGTCCTCCTTACCTGTTCTATATCCCACCATGAGCTACTCTATTTGTCCTCCTTACCTGTTCTATATCCCACCACAAGCTACTCTGTTAGTTCTCCTCATCAGCTCTATAATCCATCATGAGCTGCTCTATTTGTCCTCCTTATCTGTAGTATATCTCACCTTGAGCTACTCTATTTGTCCTCCTTACCTGTTCTATATCCCACCATGAGCTACTCTATTATTCCTCCTTACCTGTTCTATATCCCACCATGAGCTACTCTTAGTCCTTCTTACCTGTACTTTATCCCACCATGAGCTGCTCTATTTTTCCTCCTTACCTGTTCTATATCCCACCATGAGCTGCTCTATTTGTCCTCATCTGTTCTATATCCCATGAGCTACTTTATTAGTCCTCCTTACCTGTTCTATATCCCACCATGAGCTACTCTATTTGTCCTCCTTACCTGTTCTATATCCCACCATGAGCTGCTCTATTTGTCCTCCTTACCTGTTCTATATCCCATGAGCTACTTTATTAGTCCTCCTTACCTGTTCTATATCCCACCATGAGCCACTATATTAGTCCTTTTTACCTGTTCTATATCCCTCCATGAGCTACTGTATTTGTCCTCCTTACCTGTTCTATATCCCACCATGAGCTGCTCTATTTGTCCTCCTTACCTGTTCTATATCCCACCATGAGCTACTCTATTAGTCCTCCTCATCTGCTCTGTAATCCACCATGAGCTGCTCTATTTGTCCTCCTTATCTGTAGTATATCTCACCTTGAGCTGCTCTATTTGTCCTCCTTACCTGCTCTATATCCCACCATGAGCTGCTCTATTTGTCCTCCTTACCTGTTCTATATCCCAGCATGAGCTACTCTATTTGTCCTCCTTACCCGTTCTATATCCCACTTTGAGCTTCTCTATTTGTCCTCCTTACCTGTTCTATATCCCACCATGAGCTACTCTATTTGTCCTCCTTACCTGTTCTATATCCCACCATGAGCTACTCTATTTGTCCTCCTTACCTGTTCTATATCCCACCATGAGCTATTCTATTTGTCCTCCTTACCTGTTCTATATCCCACTATGTGTTAGTCTAGTTGTCCTCCTTACCCGTTCTATATCCCACTATGAGCTTCTCTATTTGTCCTCCTTACCTGCTCTATATCCCACTATGAGCTACTCTATTTGTCCTCCTTACCTGTTGTATATCCCAGCATGAGCTACTCTATTTGTCCTCCTTACCTGTTCTACATCCCACCATGAGCTATTCTATTTGTCCTCCTTACCTGTTCTATATCCCACTATGTGTTAGTCTAGTTGTCCTCCTTATCTGTTCTCTATCCCACCATGAGCTACTCTATTTGTCCTCCTTACCCATTCTATATCCCACCATGAGCTTCTCTATTTGTCCTCCTTACCTGTTCTATATCCCACTATGTGTTAGTCTAGTTGTCCTCCTTACCTGTTCTATATCCCACCATGAGCTGCTCTATTTGGCTCACTTGTCAACATTCTCAATTGAGACTTTGGCTGTCTTCTCCCTGACAATGCAATTCAAACCTTCACCACCCCAAGCTCTTAATGCTGTTCTTAATTCCCTGTGAATTTCTGTATCATACCCTTCCACTCCAAATTCTCCATCTGATTTTACATCTTTTGTATTCTAACCTCCTCCATGTGACCCAACACTCGGTTGAGTCTATAATGGGTGGGGTATAAACTCAAGTTCAATTTCCCAATACAGAACCCCCAATTAATTTTTCTTTGAAATCACTACTGGCATGGTTTCTATCTGCATGCCAGCTGAGATTCAGTGTGTGTGTGTGTATGGTTCTATATTAAATCATCAAATGCTTAGAAAAGCGAACGATGATTTATCAACACTATGTAAGCAAAAGCTTACAAGCCCGAGTGCTTAGAACAGTGATTTCTTTTCCAAGGGAAAAAAACTGCTGTTCCAAAAAAAAAAAAAAAAAAATTTTAAAATATAACAAAGTGGTCCCCCCACTTAAATATACGAACTCTGAGATCGCACTACGGTGATGAAAATGGCAAAGTAACGGACACTGCCAAGTGATTTCTTTCCCAGGGAAAGAATTTGCTTATATGCCGCTTCGTCATTTTGTCTTTCCGTCTTTTCAAGTTCGACCAAGATGAATTCGAAAGAATGCATCTTCGGTCATCTAATAGAACATGTGTGTGTGTATGCAAATCTGTCTTCTCTTGTTTCTGCAGTAGTACTGCATTGGAGTTAGTATCTGTAAGCAAGGGGTAAGTGGTGGTAGAGCCCACAACTGGGTGAGGGGGTACAGGTGTTTTCCCCGATGCCAAAATGCTTTTTTGTAGGTTTCATCAACCCAAAGCTTTGACAAAGATAGTTTTGTCCAGATGAAGATTCAAGGGATTACATCTCACTGATATTTAGAGGTGGTATTTGAAGAGTGCCTGCACCACATGATTGCCCGTTATTGCCCATAAAAATAACCTGTTTCCAGACCAGCATCCTCTCTCCTTGATCTAATAATTATTAACCATCCTTGTCAGCTACTCTGCACCTCTTTACTCCCTGTGTTAGTCATTTATTCAGTGATAGTGCTGTGCTACTCTTATGTTTATATTAATGCCATAGAAAATGTAGAGCAGAAGGTGTGTTGTACCTTTAAGAGCCATTCCAGTCTATGGGCACATGTATACAAGTACTGAGCATGTGCACGCAAGAGTACCATTTTGAGTGAGCAGCCGGAGTGAAAGCATGTATGTGTGTAGCAGTCAGTCAGTTAGTTAATTTAGGTTTTATGTTCCAGTCATCCATCCTGATGTGTTTGTGTGTAATAAACAACTTAAACAAACATGCAAGCCTCACCATCTTATTTGAATACACAAGTCGAGTGACATGGTGTCAGAATGGGATCTAAAGTGAAACTTCTTCAAAGCCACGAGGCATGCAGTTACAACTGGAGGAATATACACAAGTGAATCATCTGAAGCTCAGATGATTTGCAAACAGGTCAGAAGATATTTCCAAGTGCTAAACCTTGTCTAAATGATTTTTTACTCAAGGTATATAAAATGAAACATTTAAAATTAATTTCTAAATAAACAAAACGTTTGAAACTGTGACATATTGATAAAAGTACTCAAAATGCTTACAAAAATGGTTAAAATAACTTCCAGATCACATAAAATGTATAAAAAAAAATGAAAATTACCATATTTTTTGCTGTGTGCTTCTTTTTTGTATTAACTAAAGCCATTCAAAGTATCCAAATTGTGTAAAGTGTTGGCAAGTGTGTGCAGTATTAAAGTACAGTTATTTCACAGACTACAGTTATTTCAAAGAGATTTTTGTACAGTTGAATATTTTTAAAGCACCTGGTGTATGTATGAACATAATTACAAGGGGCAAGTCTATACCACTGTTTGATGGCATGGCAGAAGGCTTTTGCAAACCTGGTCCACTTGTCTTTGATAATAATGTTGCAGAAAATTGGAGTGTGTTTGAGCAAGAGTACGATATTTTCATGCAGGCTGATTTTTCTGATAAAGACGCATGTACAAAACCATTTATTGTGCTTAATCTAGCTGGTTCAGAAGCCATTTTAAGGGAGCGTTCATTTGTGTATGCACCTGCTGTGTTTGTAGGGGAGGGGGAAGACCGCTACATTATGGTACTGGTTGAAATGCAGAAAGACTCAGAGTGCTTAAAAATGTAAATTTAGAGAAATATGCAACCCCCAAACAAATATTGCAATGGAAAGGCACATATTTTGCACAAGAGATCAAAAGCCTGGTAAAACTTTTGCAGCATCTATAAATGACTTGAGAAATAAGTCAAAAATGTGCAGATTTGGTGATCTGAGAGATGAGTTGATAAAAGACAGGCTTGTATGTGGTATTAAAGATGATGCAGTGAAGATGATTTTGTTTCCAGATAGTGGCTTAACATTAAGTAAGACCATAGAGATCTGTCGGATATATGAGCTTACAGAAAATGCATGAATATGCTTAAAAATGAGAAAAGCATGTTTGCAGTGCCTTCCAGTGTTAATGTTGATAGTATGCAGCATGAGATTAAAAGATACAGGCCTAAGGTTGTGGTTGCTTCAGCAAAACCTAGAGCAGCTACAGTAAAACCTTGGACACACTCAATAAAGCAGAGGGGTGATTCAGCAAAACCTTTGACAAGCCTCATAGTCAACTGTCGTAGTTGTGGAGGTAGCCATAAGCCCAAGCGAGAGAAGTGCTTAGCTTTTGATCAGTAGTGCCACAGATGTAAAAAGTGGAATCATTTCAAAAGGCTCTGTAAATCTAAAGGGTCATATTCTTTTATTAAAAAAGAGCATTCAAAGAGGCAAGTTGATCAATTAGAAAGTTGCGACCCTACTTTTTATGTTGATGGTGTGTCTGTGCTTGGTGAAACAGTCAACACAGTAGATTTATGGGCAAAGAACAAAGTATTTTGTATTGTTCGGATTAATGGGAGACCTGTCAAACTCAAGACTGATACTGGTTCAAAGTGCAGTGTTATGTCAGCAGATGTGTTTGCTAGAGTAAAAGCTGGTGAAAAACTTGATCTGGCAAAGTTTGCGAAGCTTATTGCTTACAGTGGTGAAGAAATTCAGACCGAAAACTCAGTAGTGCTTTCATGTTATTCTGCTGGGAACAGCTATGACTTGTAGTTTTTACATAGTCAAGAGACACATGCAGTCATTATTAGGCCTCAAGGACAGTTTGAAAATGGGGCTGGTTTCATTTAATAAAGAAGTATTTCCTCCTTCCACTTGCCCAAACTTCACAACTTAGTAGTCACACTGCCTCTAGTGATAAGCAGACGTGTTTGAATTTGGTATTTAACGTTCTTGTCAGGTACAAGCCTTGCTCTGTTCCCTTTTCTCTCATATACTACCAGACCTGTTTAAAACCCTCCTGAAGTAAACCATGACTTCTTTGTGCTACTGCTTACCTCTACAAGCCCTACTCTGCTCCCTTTTCTCTCGCAAACTACTGGACCTGTTTAAAACCCTCCTGAAATAAACTATGACTTCTTTGTGCTACTGCTTACCTGTATGTTCTGCACTTCTATTTCTTTTGCTTTTTTACTTTAATAATACCCTTGTATTGGTTAGGTTGTTTATCTTGTAAAAGGCATCCACACATCACCAGAATGCAGCTCTCCCTGGACACACAGTCCTCACCCGATTGTCTCTCCTCTTAATTATTCATAGATACTAACTGTATAACTTAAAACTAGTTTAATCAGTTTTTTTCACTCACAATGTTGAATGCTTTTTTGCCATACACACTTTTATCCAGCATTTTTTGCTAAGGACTTCTGCTATTTGTAACCTTCCACTTGGCTTTCTATTTACCCATTCCTCTCACCTTACTGATTATTTTTTTTTTTTGCTTTTTCTTGGCTCTCTGTCGACTCAGGTCCAATCCGCTTTGCTCAGGCTCACTCCTCTACCCTACCCCCATTCCCACTCACCCCCACATTCATTAAATTTATACTCTAGGCAATTATTTCCCTCCCACATAACTAACCACTGACATCCCACTACAACTCCTCCTTCCTCTCCACCCCTAACCACACCTCATACTCAACTCCTATTACTCCACAATACTTTACAAACTAATAACACACCCATTCCCTCAAACATCTCATCTCAAGTACCAGTCTTTCATTCCCTCCCTAATCATGCTCCTAAATATGTCTATAGCTTTGCTACTTTTTCTTCTGACCTCCCTTACTTCTTATCATGACGACCTCCACTATAATAAACTGACACCAACTCTTCCCTTCAACAACAACCACGCTTACTTCACATCATTTATCATCTTTCTCTCTTTACATAACACTTCTTTCACCCACCTATTTCATTATAAATTACTCCAACTACCCCACCCCTGCTAGATTCAAACTTAAACATCTTACACTCATGTCCATTACTTCCAAACCACACCTACCAGTCATCATCCTCCTACTAGCTGTTGACATCCACCCTAATGCAGGACCATCTACTTCACCTCCAGTTTCTGCTCAGGCAACCCTCACCCTAACCCAACTAATCAGGACTCCCACCCACACTACATCCCCATCTTTCCATATCCCCATCTTCCACTCTCCGAAAAACTTACCTAGTCTATCCATCAATGTACAAAGCCTAATGAATAAAATCAATAACCTTCATGCATGGGTCTTAAATTATTCCCCTCACTTACTAGCCCTATCAGAAACCTGGCTTAAACCTCATATTCCTAACGCATATATTTTACTCCCTGGCAAGAACATATACCATTAGATAGAACCACAAAAAAGGGAGAGGTGTAGCAATTCTTTACTCTCACAAACTGACCCTATCTACCTTACCCATTGCTATACCAGACTTCCACCCTGCAGAATTCCTAATATTAAACTGCCAGCTAAACAATCACAAAAAGTTTGCTATCACCTCAGTATATATACCACCTGGCAAGAACATCCCTATCATTGAAAACATACTTTCCTGGGTGTCACAAAACATCAGCTATGAAACTATTCTGCTAGGAGATGTAACCACTGATTGGAATACCCTAAACACACATTCCCCTTACCAAAGATTTTTTTCAGTTTTATTCAACTTATTACTAGCCCTACAAAAACTCCAATAATGGCTCAGCACTTGACTGATTCCTAACCAATGACCCCTACCTCTGCCATAATCCTAGAACCCTTCCTGATGACTTATGTGACCACTTACCCATCAGCATATACAGATATATTCCCCAACTAAGTAAATCACAACTATATAACTTCTGTCACAAACTCTCTGATTTCAGCAATACCATTTTCAATGATAGGCTTTCCTCTGTTAATTGGTCTGTCCTATACTCACTCCCACTAAATGATGCAGTACTTAAATTCAATCGCATCTTTCTTAGCATAACTGACACACTAGTACCCCCCCAGAATAGGAATAAAATCAAACCATGGCTCAGTAAAGATACTTGTACACTAATGCACTAAAGAGACTCTGCCTGGAAAACTTAGCAAAAAACAAACCCCCTCCCACTATCAATTATTTAAAAAAATAAGAAACCATACCAAACCACAAATATGTGATGAGAAAAAAAACATTTTACCTCAAAGCACAATCCATTCATCATTCCAACCCCAAACATTTTTGGAAAACTATTAACTTTATCCTTCACCCCAGTAAACCTCAAACTCCCAGCCTTTACCCCAGTCTTACTAACCAAGACACTTCCTCCCTCCTTAATCAGTTTTTTATTGAAACCATCAGCAAATTAACCAATGCCAACTACAAACCCACCCCTACAAATCTTCCTCAAACTACAAATAATGAAACATTCTTCTCTCACAAGCCTATCCCTACCTTCTACATAAAGTCTCTCCTTCTGAAACTTAAACCATATTCTCCCTCTACTGACAATCTACCACCCAGTATTTAAAACTAGTGGCTAACACTATTGCCTATCCAGTCTCAATACTTATTAACAGATCTATTAAAGAAGCTACTGTACCCAACACCTGGAAGTCTTTCTATGTGATTCCCCTACACAAAGGTGGTAACTCTACTGATGCATCCAATTATAGACCCATTGCTATACTAACCCCACTATCCAAAATTCTCAAAAAATGTATACATAACTAGATACTGAAACTCCTCATTCACAATAACCCCCTTACCCTACCCAACATGGATTTCGACCTAACTGCAGTACCTCTACAGCCTTTCTATCCTTTTCTCACACTATCACAGAAGATGGAGATAAATTGGTCTCTTGTCTGTTCTTAGACCTTTCAAAAGCATTTGGACAATATTTCATTCCAACTACGTAAATTGGCTGACCTAAACCTTTCTACCTCAACTCTCTCTTGGTTCTCCAGCTACCTTTCAGGCAAACTACAGTCTGTCAAATAGCTATCTTCTTGCTCTACATTTCTTCCAATTCGTACAGGCATTCCACAGGGCTCTGTCCTGGAACCCCTTCTTTTTAACATCTTTACCAATGACCTCCACTCTTTCACTGCCCTGTCAACCCTTATCCAGTACAGGAATGACTCTACTCTGACCACATATTCAAGCTCAATCTCTCAACTTCAGACACTTACACAACAATCTTTTCACTCCATTGAAAGTTGGCTTAATGATAATCAACTTATTCTGAATCCCCAAACAATAAAACTCTTTCTCCCCAAAGCTAGTGATCACCTTAAACTCTCCTTCTCCATCACTTCCCTAAGTAAAACCATCATCAGTGTTGAAACTAACACAAAACTACTAGGGATGACAGTTGACCAGATAAAATTTTACTTACACATCCAGCAATTGATTAAGAAAACCAATAAAAAACTTGGCCTTTTATA
Source organism: Protopterus annectens (assembly GCF_019279795.1). NCBI lineage: Eukaryota > Metazoa > Chordata > Ceratodontiformes > Protopteridae > Protopterus > Protopterus annectens. The sequence continues at coordinate 123,000,830 of NC_056747.1, read as the reverse complement.
TCATAACAAAAAAATGTCTAACTTCTGATTCCAGGCTATCCCTGGCACAGGCTTACCTACTTCCAAGCCTCCTTTATGAAGCCCCAATTCTTATTAACCTTCAATCCTATCTGTTCTCCAAACTTGAACTAAATTATAATTTACCTTTTTAATTTGGTAAAGTTTTGCTTCTAGGGTCTCCCCACAGTAAATTGGCTCCCTCCATATTGACTAAATTTGCTAGTTTACCCCTAGGATCCTATTAAAATTAGCCTGAAAATTGGTGTAAAAATAAAACAAAATATAAAATTAAAATTCAGCCAACACATTGCTTACATACAATCATGCAACCCAAAAACCCAAGGTAACTCTCAGAGTCAGTGTTAGCCCTGCTCCGCTCCCTTCCCTGCCCCCAAATTCCACCCACCTCCACTAGTGCTAAATTTAAATCACACTTTGTCACTCCCTTGCCACTCCCCTCCTAAGTACCAATCAGCACCTCACACATCATTGAACAACCCTCCCCATTAACCAATTTCCTTCTCTCCCATTCTTCCACACCCTGCTAGCACAGTCAGCCACCAAAATTTGGCCTGTCCCCCCAACAAAATGCAAACAAGCAAAAAAATACTAATTACCCTAATGCTTATACTGTTTTTATTTTACCATCTCACTGCATACGAACAAACACATGACCATGATATTCACTACCCAAATGGTCAGACACCCACGACTTCACACATAACACCAAACACTTTAACATCAGCACACCAAATATTCCACCCTCTATAAAACACCACCCATGTACAACCACAAAACATAATCCTAAAGACAAAGACTATATAAAACTTATAAACAAACTCCTAAAGCTCAGAATATCCTGGCAGTATAACCTTATAACACATGGAGACATTCATCCCAACCCTGGCTCACCCACACCCAATAACCTCCACTCCTCTACCACAACCCCCACAGTCAAGCTACCCATATATATTTCCCACGAGTTCCCTCTTAGCATTTCACCTAAATATTAGAAGTATTAACAATAAGATTCCCAACCTATATGCCCTCCTAGCAACCCACTCTCCAGACATTGTGTCTTACAGAAACCTGGCTAAAACCCAGTACTACTGACAATGAGATACTACATCCAGGATACAATATTCACTGGTTAGACTGTGCTACAAGGAAAAGAGGTGGGATAACAGTCCTTTACAAAAACACTCTAACCATTAGTAGAGACATCATTCAACCTCCCCAATTCAGTAATGCAGAACTCCTCATAACCAAGCTACAGATTAACCAAAACAAGCACTTGAACATCGTCTGTGCATACATTCTGCCAGGCAACAACCTAAATACCCTAGAAGATATCCTTTACTGGTTATCCACTACCTATCTCCAAGAAACCATAGTTCTTGGTGACTTCAACACCAACTGGCACATCTGCTCCTCCAACCCCCCCTCACCCATATAAACTTAATTGGGTTTAAACAGACCATAACCTTTCCCACTAGGATAAAACAACAACAGGGAAAGTGTCCTAGACTGGATCCTAGTTAATAACCAACCCCAACTGTACACAGCTGGTACTCTCCCAGATGACCTCAGCGACAATTGTCCTAACCTATATCATAAAACATAAGGCAGGAAACCCTCACCAGCCCAAATATAAAACAGAAACAGGAAAAAACTTTGACACTGCTATATTCCAAAACGAATTAAAAGCAGTCGACTGGTCAAAACTAAAAAAATCTAGCATTAGAAGAGGCCATAGATCACTTTAACACTAAATTCTTAAGTATCCTTGATTCCCATGCTCCAGCACGTACAATAAAAACTAGATCAAGTACAGCACCATGGCTCACAAGAGATACCGAAGCTAAAATCAAAACTAGAAACAGAGCCTGGGCCAGCTGGAGAACAACTAAAGCCCCACTTGGCCATTTAAAATATCGTCAACTCAGGAATCTTCTACTTCTTTTTTCAGCTGCTCCTGTTAGGGATCGCCACAGCAGATCAACTGTTTCCATTTCTTCCTGTCCTCTGCATCTTGCTCTGTCACACCAGCCACCTGCATGTCCTCTCTCACCACATCCATAAACCTTATCTTAGGCAATCCTCTTTTCCTGTTACCTGGCAGCTTCATCCTTAGCATCCTTTTCCCAATATACTCTGCATCTCTCCACAGCACATGTCCAAACCAATGTAATCTTGTCTCTCTGACTTAGTCTCCAAAGCTTCCAACCTGGGCTGACCCTCTAATATACTTATTCCTAATCCTGCCCATCCTCGTCACGCCCAGTGCAAATCTTAACATCTTCAACTCTGCCACATCAAGCTCTGACTCCTGCTTTTTTATCAGTGCCACTGTCTCCAACCCATATAACATAGCTGGTCTCATTACCCTCTTGTAGACCTTCCCTTTCACTCTTGCTGGTACTCTCTCACAAATCACTCCTGACACTCTTCTCCACCCACTCCATCCTGCCTGTACTCTCTTCTTCACCTCTCTTCCACACTCAGCATTACTCTGAACTGTTGATCCCAAGTATATAAACTCATCCACCTTCGCCACCTCTACTCCCTGCATCCTCACCATTCCTCTATCCTCCCTCTCATTCACACAAATATATTCTGTCTTATTCCTGCTGACCTTCATTCCTCTTCTCTCTAGAGCATATCTCCACCTCTCCAGGGTCTCCTCCACCTGTTCCCTACTTTCACTACAGATCACAATGTCATCTGCAAACACCATAGTCCATGGGGACTCCTGTCTGATCTTGTCTGCCAACCTGTCCATCACCATTGCAAATAAGAAAGGGCTCAGAGCTGATCCTTGATGTAATCCCACCTCCACCTTAAATGCATCCGTCACTCCCACCGCAGACCTCACTGCTGTCACACTACCCTCATACATATCCTGAATCACTATTACATACATCTCTGGCACTCCTGACTTCCTCATACAATAGGCACCCTGTCATATGCTTTCTCTACATCCCCAATGACACAATGCAATGCCTTCTGACCTTCTATGTACTTCTCCATCAACACTCTCAGAGCAAACATCGCATCTGTAGTGCTCTTTCCTGGCATGAAACCATACTGCTGATCATTAATCATCACCTCCCTTCTTAACCTAGATTCCACTACTCTTTCCCATAACTTCATGCTGTGACTGATCAATTTAATCCCTCTGTAGTTATTGCAGCTCTGTACATCACCCCAATTCTTAAAAGTCGGTACCAAAATACTTTTTCTCCATTCTTCAGGCATCCTCTCACTTTCCAAGATTTCATTAAACAATCTAGTTAAATACTCCACTGCCATTTCACCTAAACACCTCCATGCTTCCACAGGTGTGTTATCTGGACCAACAGCCTTTCTGTTCTTCATCCTCTTCATAGCTATCCTTACTTCCTCCTTGCTAATCCACTGCAATTCATGATTCACTACCCGCACATCATCCAACCTTCTCTCCCTTTCATTCTCTTCATTCATCAGCCCCTCAAAGTACTCTTTCCGTCTGCTGAACACACTCTCCTTGCTTGCGAGTACGTTTCCCTCATTATCATTTATCACCCTTACCTGCTGCCCATCTTTACTAGCTTGGTCCCTCTGTCTAGCCAATCGGTACAGGTCCTTTTCTTCCTCTTAGTGTCCAACCTTTTATACAACTCTTCATATGTCTTATCCTTTGCCACCTCTCTCTTTGCCATGCACCTCATCTCCTTATACTCCTGTCTACTTTCTTCGTCTCTCTGACAATCCCACTTCTTCGCCAACCACATTCTCTGTATACTCTCCTGTACTTCCTCATTCCACCACCAGGTCTTCTTGTCCTCCTTCCTCTTTCCAGATGTCACACCAAGCGCCTTTCTAGCCATCTCTCTTACTAGCTCTGCTGTAGTTACCCAGCTATTCGTTAACTCATCGTCAACTCAGGAATGATACAAAAAAATCTATTTTACTGGATAAAAAAAGCTTCTACCAAAATCTCCTACAAAAACACCATAACAACCCTCAAAAGTTCTGGACAGGCTTAAATCAACTACTTCGTGCAGGTCATTCCACCATCCCAACCCCAGCTAACTACACCCATAGTTCCCCAAAGACCATAGCTAGTGTCTTTAATAACTTTTTCACTGAAACAATCCAGTCCTCATGGACCTCATAAATAAAGATATTGGGGACCTACAGACACTGGATCCTACCCAGTTCAGCTTTGTTAAGGGCAGATCCTGCCTCTTAAACCTGGTTAACTTCTTTGAAACAGTCACCAAGGCCATTGACGAAGGGAAGGTGGTCCACACAGCCTACCTGGACTGCGCAAAAGCCTTCGATACAATACCCCACTCGGGCATTATAGATAAGCTCACCAGCTTAAATATAAACCCATATGTCACTAGATGGGTTGCAAACTGGCTCAAGGACAGAGCCCACATGGTTAGAATTGCTGGAGCCATGTCAGACTCCAAACCAGTTACAAGTGGCATCCCACAAGGCTCAGTCCTGGGACCTCTCTTGTTCAATATATATTTCTCGGAGGTACAGGCCAACATGGAAGGACTGTGGCTGACCAAGTTCGCAGATGACTGCAAACTGGGCACCATAATCGACTCTCCAGCCAACACAAGCATCCTCCAAAAGGGCCTCATAGAAACATACAACTAGTGCCAGAGTCATGGCCTCAAGCTAAACGCCAAAAAGTGTATAGTCATCCCCTTTGGCAAAAACAAAGTGCCCACAAATTACCACATGGGTGGTAATCCATTAAGTACAGAAGAAGTAATTAGGGACCTGGGGACTCAAGTTGAGAGCAATCTCTCATTTGACAACCACGTGGCCAAAGTGGTTAGAAAAACATTTTATATAGTCCACCTAATCATGAAGGGATTCACATCTAGATTAGGGGAGGTCATCGTGCCTCTTTACTCATCCCTCATCAGGCCCATAATCGAGTACAATGCCCCTTTTGGGATGTACCTTACCAAACACCTGCAGCAACTGGAAAGACCCCAAAAGTACCTCACCAAGAGGATCAAAGGGCTCAAACAGATGCCATATGCTGCCCGGTTAAAGAAACTCCAGCTCTACTCGGTGGCATAATGCATGCTCAGAGGCGACCTGTGCCTGACGTATAAAGCCATGTCCAACCTGGAATTAAGGGACATGCTGCACCTCAAAAAATCCAAATCCCATCGAGCTACATGCTCGAGAGACTTGAACCTCAGCACTGAAATAAATAGGACATGCTGGAGGGACAGATTGATAACCCAGAGGCTCCCTTCACGCGAATAAAATCCCAGTCCAGGTTAGGCAGAGTCCCTCATTGACTCTCTTCAAGAGGAATCTTGATGAGTGGATGGGAGATCGTAGGTTTACCCCAGGTATCACTTCTGTATCACTAATAGACAGATGCACAGTATACTAACCTCGAAAAAGGGCATAGCAAAATTAATTTAAAATGGGTGGCGAAAGCCAAACATACTCTGGCTAGGCTTATAAATGCCCTAGGGCAGATAGCCTAGTATGAACCTATGAACCTATGAATCCCTAGCAAATCAACGAAACCCCCTCTAACTTAAACCACACATCTAATCTACCCAATAATCAGCCCGAATTTAGCTTCCAACCAATATCCACTAGTTTTATCAAAACACTTCTAAATAAATTAAAACCTACCACCCTCACTGCTGACCTCCTCCCTGCAGAGTACTTACAAATAGCTGCAGAAGCCATTGCATATCCCATATCTATTCTCAAAAACAGAACCTTATACAAAAACGCTAACCCCTCCCTCTGGAAAATACCTCACGTCATCCCACTCCATAAAGGTGGTAGCTCCTCAGGCTTATCCAACTATAGACCCATTGCCATTCTTTCCCCACTAACCAAAATAATGGAGAAATGTGTACACAAGCAACTAATGCAATACCTTACAAAGAATAACTTACTATCCAACTCCCAGCATGGTTTCAGGCCATACCACAGCACAACCTCAGCCCTCCTTTCCTTTACTACTGCCATAAACCAAAACAGTAATGACAATAGGCTAACCTCCGCCCTCTTTCTTGACCTATCAAAAGCCTTTGACATGGTCAACCATGAACTTCATTCTTTCATTAAAATCTATTTCCCTCAACAAGCCTGCTATCCAGTGGTTCCAGTCCTACCTGACTGGTAGACAACAGGCAGTACTATGGCAGGGCAAACTCTCCATTCAGCTACCTCTTCACACTTGGTGTCCCTCAAGGTCCATACTAGGTCCACTACTCTTTTCTATTTTTATCAACAAACTTCACACTGTTATCCCTAAAGCTACCTGTATTCAATATGCAGATGATTCCACTCTGATCTGCTCAGCCACCTCCCCATCCAAACTGCAAACTTTAACCCAAAATACATTTAACATTATCGACAACTGGCTCACCAACCAATGCCTACTTCTGAACCCCAATAAAACTAAACTTCTACTCTTCTCCCCCACTTGTAGATCTATCACACTTTCATTTTCTGTCACATCTAACAATGGTACCACTATTTCCCCAGATCAACACACCAAACTGCTAGGGGTTATCATAGACAATCTCAAATTTGACCTACAGGTCAACAAAACCATACAGAACATCAATAAGAAGCTTGGATCACTGTATAGAAACAAGACATTTTTAATCCCACAGGCTAGGACTGCAATCACTCGGTCACACCTACTCTCTACTCTTTTATATGCCTCACCTGTACTTTCAAACCTCAACAAATCTGAACTTGGTAAGCTGTCCCATAGCTACAATCATACTGCCAGATTTGCCACTGGCTCCACCTATAGAACCCACCACTGCCAGAACCTTAAACAACTAGAGTGGCTAGAACTGCCCAGCTTAATTCAATTAACTCTTAATAGCGCACAAAATTTTGTACCACCTTGAGGATATCCCCTCACTTAAAAATATTATTAAGCCATATAGCAACCTGAGATCCCTACAGTCAGCCGATAAACTACTGGTCCAAACCCAGAAAGCTAATAACTCTGCTAGTGAATCTCTGTTTGCCAACTTCGTTGGCAAAACCTGGAATTCGTTGCCAAACTATATAACCCTACAATCCTCCAAAAGTCTCTTAAAAAAAAAAACCTCAAACAGTATCTCAAAGTGAATTGGCTATGTCCATGTACCAACCCTGATTAAGTTATAAACTGAAAGCATATTCTGTAATTATCATAACTTGTAACTATGTCACCAAGCTCTGCTTCCAATCTGATGTCTCTTACTTTTAATTGTGTCTGTCCATGAGAATTGAGAGTCCCTACTAGGGAACACTACTAAGCCATTGTATATAATCACTTTGTTTTTATAATTGTTTGCTAACGTCTGTGTAATCTATGTAAGTTTGTCTATGTGGAGCTTTCCTCCCCGGGCCTCCACTGAAAATGGACATGTATCCAGTCAGACTATCCCAATAAACAAATGTAAAATAAATAAAAAAAAACAAATAATAAAACCACAAAATTTACAGCTAACTTACCTAATTCCATGCATTATTTAACCTTTAAGAAGCTACACTGGATCCAACTTCCCATTCAGCTCACATTATCTCAGCTCCATATAACCCATGTCCTTCTTAATAAGCCAACAACTTGTCCCTCTCTCTCCAGGTTGGTCACTTACTATACTCCTCCCCACAGCTTACGTAGTACTGACAAATTCCTTCTCCAAATCTATACCGCCAAAATAAAAATTGGCAATCTTCTATATTAATTCTCCATAACAAAATTCTGGAACACTCTCCCTGCTAATCTACAATACATAACCCATACAAACCACTTCAAAAAGAACTGAATTTTTTTACTAAACTCTTGGCTATGCCCCTGTCATGACAACCCAACCTAGTACTGTTTCTACTTATCCTCCATCTGCCTCATCTCTACCTCTGGACAGCAGGTCTGCAGGCTCTACTCCATTTAGTGAATTAACTAAAGTGTCAGAATGGAAAGTACTATGCTTTCTCTCACTATATTTACTTGCATATTTTAAGTCTCTTTTCTTTAATTACATATGCATACTATCTTACTATGTATAAACATTGTAAAATTGTCTTTTTTCTTTGCAAAATGTAATGCTGTCAAAACTGTATGTATACACATTGTAAAATTATCTTTGTTCTTGGCAAAATGTAATACTGTCATAATTGTAATTTGTGTTTCTTGGAGCTTTTCCCCTTGGGTCTCCAATGAAAATGGGCTCATGCTCAGTTGGACTAACCTGGTTAACAAATGTGAAATAAATAAATAAATAAATAAAATAAATAAATAAATAAATAAATGAAATAAGTCCCCATATAAGCACGTGAAACAATGGAAATTTCTCTCACACTATTTTTTTCTATGTTGATATTTTTGAGAGTCAGTCAGTCATTTGGGTGTCGGTCAAATGGTAGTCAGTCAAATGAGTTTTAGGTCAAGTGAAGCAGACCCATATATCTATATATATTATTAAGGTGGGCAAAAGGGCTTCTCATGAGTGCTAACCCTGACCTTAATGCTGCCTCTTCACCCAACCATAACCCTACAACTTAACTAAATAAAAAACTTCCCGTAACCCTACCACTACACAAGACACTCTCAGACACACAAACACACACTAAAAGTATTATATCTACCCCCTTAGCTAACTTTGACCTAACTGTAAAATACACACACACAAACATAAAAAACCTATTTCCCTCAAATTTCCCTAATCCTAACCCTGGCTACTACACACGCACACACAAATGGATTCACCCCCCCCATCCCACTCTCCTTTCATGTCGAAATAGTAGCTCGACATTTTGAACGTTTGGCTATTCGTGCATTTGAAATTAAGTACCACCCCTATTACTCGGAGACCAAGCAGACATTCAATTAAATTGAAGGAAACCATATATATATATATATATATATATATATATATATATATATATATATATGGAACACTTCACATATCGATTACTGAAATCTAATTTCATATGGTCAAGACCATATGATCGAGATTTCAGTAACCTAATATGTGTAATGTTTAAAAATAAGAGTTTACTTACCTTAATACATTGCATGCACACAGATGCAAGGATTCTTGCGCTCTGTGTGTACGTAATGTTTTATTTTTTGGTGTTGACAGGAAATGAGAAATCTCCGTTTTGCCTCCATACAGCAAGACAGGAGATTTCCCATTTCCCCACTGTAGCGCGATCTTGGAATTGGTATATTTAAGTAGGGGCTGGGGGCACAGCCCTCATGGGGTGCAGGCAAAGACCCCTGCAAAAGCAAAGGTTGTTTTTTGTTTTTTTGTTGTTGGTTTCGCTTCAGAAGTTCGAGTTTATGAAACTCGATCTTTTGGTTTTGGTTATTTGCAGTTCGAGATTTTGTTAATTCGAGCTTCTGAAGTGAATCCATATATATATATATATATATATATATATATATTTTATATAGATGTGTGTGTGTTTATATACATACACTAAAAAATTCTGGACAAAGGCAAAATATGACTGCTTAAAAAAGTTTTATTTTATTTTACCAGCAATGTCAGACTGGGCCAGTGGCCCATTTTCAGCTGAGGCCTGGGGAGAAAAGCTCCAATTATATATATATGGGTTTACTTCAGTAGACCGACCGCTCACTTATCTGACACCCAGTTGCTAGAGACAACAAGGCCAACACCTTCAGAAAACTGACATCTGAAAGAGCAACGTTTCACGCAAGGTAAATAACCGCTTGGCCATCCTGTTTAACTTTGCCCCTTACTCCCGCAGTAGTGCGTTCTCAGAGTTGGTATATTTAGTTAGGTGGGTGTGGGTGGTGAAGCCCCCCACATCAGTGGGTTTTAGCTTTGCTTACTTTAGTTAATTTAATCGGGATGGCCAAGTGGTTACTTAACTCGCGTGAAATATCGGTCTTCCGGATGTCGGTCTTCTGAAGGTGTCAGTCTTGTTGTCTTGGGCAACTGGGTGTCGGGTAAGTGAGCAGTTGGTCTACTGAAGTAGACCTATATATATATATATATATATATATATATATATATATATATATATATATATATATATATATATATATATATACACACACATACATATATAGGTATATATACATATATAGTTGCATAAAATTAACAATGGAGCTGGTAATAACAAAAATACAAAGATTACAGAAATCAGCACTGCAGTACAGTCTTCATAGGAAACATTTTCAGTTTAAACCAAGGTAAGAATATAACATTTTGTTAAGAAACTTAATACGCCTTGGGGTGCCTATTACACAATTTGAGTAATGGTTATGCCATATGAGTTTCCTGCGCTGTTTGCTAGCTTATGATATAGCAGGTTATGGGAGAGGTTAGTGAGAGAGAGGAGGGGATAGGAAGGGTTAGTTGAGATACTAGGTGGCGAGTATAAGAGCAGTTATAGTCTTGGATAGATAGTAACGAATAATACAATAAAGGTTAAAGAAGGGAACGAAAGGGAAATAGAACAGGAACATTGACATAGTTAACAGAACAACAGTTTTTGCATAAATACGCATTTCAGGACAACAAGAAGAATGAAACTCTGAAGTCTGACATAATTAACTGACGGTAACCCTCAGTGATTTACCAGAGAATCACAAAATTGGCAAGGACAGGGCAAAACTATAAGGCAAAATCAGGGTTGGTTGGTAAAATCAGAGACAGATGAAAGGTATGGATGAATATTTGTGTGTAATGTATATATATATATATATATATATATATATATATATATATATATATATATATTAGTACAGACACAGACATACACATGCACACATATATATATATATATATATATAGGAAACCTAGGAATGTATGGACCTGCATGTACTGTTTTTATATATAGCTGAAATACCCAGGACAGAAGGAATAACACTGGGGACCAGTGTGTGACTAAACTTGTACGCAGTGGAGAATATTACAGTTCAGAAAGTTACTGAAATCCAAAGTGCTCATTACCCACCCAACATTCTAGTGCACATCTGTTTTTCATTTGTCGTTCATTCTCTTGTGGCTGACATTATAAAAGTATAGAGTTCACCAGATTTAGAGAGCCATATATAGCATTTTGTTAAAAAGTACCCATTTGTGTAGCTGCTATGATACAACATAACACCAAAAGTGATGGCACTTTATGGATAGCATTACAGCAACCTACTTTGTCCACCGTGTTTTTTTTTTTCACACACACACATGTGTGTGTGCACACAGCTTTAAATAGGAAACTCCAAACTGTGAACTCTTTCAACCTAAAAATGCTACATTAGACATCAGGCAACATGTGTTCTACACTGAAGGCAATGAGTTGTACCAAGGGTGACATATACAGCACTTACATGTGTCAGGAGTGCAGTAAGAAACTAGTAGAATGAGTTGTACCAAGGGTGACATATACAGCACTTACATGTGTCAGGAGTGCAGTAAGAAACTAGTAGAATGAGTTGTACCAAGGGTGACTTATACAGCACTTACATGTGTCAGGAGTGCAGTAAGAAACTAGTAGAATGAGTTCTACCAAGGGTGACACATACAGCACTTACATGTGTCAGGAGTGCAGTAAGAAACTAGTAGAATGAGTTGTACCAAGGGTGACATATACAGCACTTACATGTGTCAGGAGTGCAGTAAGAAACTAGTAGAATGAGTTGTACCAAGGGTGACATATACAGCACTTACATGTGTCAGGAGTGCAGTAAGAAACTAGTAGAATGAGTTCTACCAAGGGTGACATATACAGCACTTACATGTGTCAGGAGTGCAGTAAGAAACTAGTAGAATGAGTTCTACCAAGGGTGACATATACAGCACTTACATGTGTCAGGAGTGCAGTAAGAAACTAGTAGAATGAGTTCTACCAAGGGTGACATATACAGCACTTACATGTGTCAGGAGTGCAGTAAGAAACTAGTAGAATGAGTTGTACCAAGGGTGACATATACAGCACTTACATGTGTCAGGAGTGCAGTAAGAAACTAGTAGAATGAGTTGTACCAAGGGTGACATATACAGCACTTACATGTGTCAACTAGTAGAATGAGTTGTACCAAGGGTGACTTATACAGCACTTACATGTGTCAGGAGTGCAGTAAGAAACTAGTAGAATGAGTTGTACCAAGGGTGACATATACAGCACTTACATGTGTCAGGAGTGCAGTAAGAAACTAGTAGAATGAGTTGTACCAAGGGTGACATATACAGCACTTACATGTGTCAGGAGTGCAGTAAGAAACTAGTAGAATGAGTTGTACCAAGGGTGACATATACAGCACTTACATGTGTCAGGAGTGCAGTAAGAAGCTAGTAGAATGAGTTCTACCAAGGGTGACATATACAGCACTTACATGTGTCAGGAGTGCAGTAAGAAACTAGTAGAATGAGTTCTACTAAGGGTGACATATACAGCACTTACATGTGTCAGGAGTGCAGTAAGAAACTAGTAGAATGAGTTCTACCAAGGGTGACATATACAGCACTTACATGTGTCAGGAGTGCAGTAAGAAACTAGTAGAATGAGTTGTACCAAGGGTGACATATACAGCACTTACATGTGTCAGGAGTGCAGTAAGAAACTGGTAGAATGAGTTCTACCAAGGGTGACATATACAGCACTTACATGTGTCAGGAGTGCAGTAAGAAACTAGTAGAATGAGTTGTACCAAGGGTGACATATACAGCACTTACATGTGTCAGGAGTGCAGTAAGAAACTAGTAGAATGAGTTGTACCAAGGGTGACATATACAGCACTTACATGTGTCAGGAGTGCAGTAAGAAACTAGTAGAATGAGTTGTACCAAGGGTGACTTATACAGCACTTACATGTGTCAGGAGTGCAGTAAGAAACTAGTAGAATGAGTTCTACCAAGGGTGACATATACAGCACTTACATGTGTCAGGAGTGCAGTAAGAAACTAGTAGAATGAGTTGTACCAAGGGTGACATATACAGCACTTACATGTGTCAGGAGTGCAGTAAGAAACTAGTAGAATGAGTTGTAGCAAGGGTGACATATACAGCACTTACATGTGTCAGGAGTGCAGTAAGAAACTAGTAGAATGAGTTGTACCAAGGGTGACATATACAGCACTTACATGTGTCAGGAGTGCAGTAAGAAACTAGTAGAATGAGTTCTACCAAGGGTGACATATACAGCACTTACATGTGTCAGGAGTGCAGTAAGAAACTAGTAGAATGAGTTCTACCAAGGGTGACATATACAGCACTTACATGTGTCAGGAGTGCAGTAAGAAACTAGTAGAATGAGTTGTACCAAGGGTGACATATACAGCACTTACATGTGTCAGGAGTGCAGTAAGAAACTAGTAGAATGAGTTGTACCAAGGGTGACATATACAGCACTTACATGTGTCAGGAGTGCAGTAAGAAACTAGTAGAATGAGTTCTACCAAGGATGACATATACAGCACTTACATGTGTCAGGAGTGCAGTAAGAAACTAGTAGAATGAGTTCTACCAAGGGTGACATATACAACACTTACATGTGTCAGGATTGCAGTAAGAAACTAGTAGAATGAGTTCTACCAAGGGTGACACATACAGCACTTACATGTGTCAGGAGTGCAGTAAGAAACTAGTAGAATGCCTCTGTTTTTCCTTTAATGATTTTATAGCACTATCTTGAATCACAAAGCACTAGACATCACTAAGACTCAAACACTGACTTGCTTACAATGGTATGTTATGGTGATGCGGTTAATCAGCATTTGTTATTCTCTGAACGTTATTACTAACAAAAACACTCACAGTTTTTAGTTTCTTAATTAAAACTTCGAAACAAACTACTGAACTTCATTGTAGTTTCCAGTGTCCGTGTGCATATATATCCCTGAAACAGCTTCCGCGAACTCCAAACTGCAACTTCTCAAAACTGCGAATGCTGATGTTCCAAATAACAAAATCTCGCCCCTTGTTTTACTCATGGTAGCACTTGTTTCAGGTGTAGAGTGGTTGGAAATGTCGACTTTCAGTGTTTATTTTGATATTTAGACAAGTCGGTGGGACAGAATTTGTGGAAACAATTCGCCTACGTGCACATTCAAGGATGTGCTTGACAGTATGAAGGCAAACCAGATATATATATATATATATATATATTTATATATATGGGTTCCCTACACTAGACCAACATGCCACAAAGCCGACGCCCAAAAGACTGACACCAGAAGACTGACACAGATGATCGACAAGGTGAAATCCCGACAGCTGAAACACCGACATGGGCAATGTGTGAGCACGACTCGGTGTGTTGCGAGTAGAGGGACGGGTTAGACAGGTAAGTGTTTCAATAGTGAGGATTTAGGGGGTTAGGGTCTAAAGGAAAGATTGTGACAGACGGACTTTAGGTTTAGGGGGGGTTTAGGGAGTTAGGGTTAGGTAGTTTAGGGGGGGTAATACTTATGCACACATACCCACTTGTATGTATTTATACGGGGGCAGCAAATCTGATTGAATGTATCTTTTGTCGACATCTATTTACTTGACATAATTTGGTTGACAAAGCAGTTGGTCGACAGATGTGCAAGATAGCGTAATTCTTGGGATTAGGGAACACGATATGGGATCTAGTAGTGTGTGTGTGTGTGTATATGTATATATATATATATATATATATATATATATATATATATATATATATATATATACATACATACATACACAGACATGTATTTGTTTAGCTATATTCATACATACACACACACACTTAGTTAGATAGACAGAGAGATAGAAACAGAATATCTATGCATCTACATATATCAATAGATAAAGAGTGGTACCTCTCTGCCCTGTTCATATTCACTGGTTGCACTACCTCAATGAATTCATTCTCTGATAGTGCACCTCTCTAAACGTAACAGTAGCTAGGCTGATTGGTGCCCTAGGCAATACTGCAAACCCATTTGGATCCACTCCCCACTCTGAAGGTGAGGAACAAAAGCAGACACATAAAAAAAGTAAAATAAAAATAAAATAAAAAGATCCTCAGATCTCAGAATTGAGGCCTTTCCCACAAAAAAAAAAATAGAAAACAAATGCCTTTCATATGAATACAATAGCTCTTTGGTGTTATACATCTTTGAGAAGCTGCATCAAATAGCTGTCCTAATTTGGTGTGGATTTAAGAGCTGCAGTTTACAATTGTAGCTGCATAAATAACTGCTAATACTGTTTCTAGGAGATGATTTATACTTCACCTACATTGCTTATCATACAGCTCACACCCCCTACCATGTTTCCCCTGAAGCAGCCATCTCCCCTGCTCCACCATAGCAGTGGCTTTGTCTTTACCTCTGAAATAGTGTAGTTTGAGTTCACTGCTTTGGTACAGAGTACATTAAGTATGGTAACTGCACACTGTGTGGCTCCTTTGCATATTTCCTTTGTTAGCACCATCTTCCTGTTTATTGTACAATAACATATCACTACTGCACATTTTCACTGAGCTGAGAGAGGGCCTTTCCCGTGTGTTCTTTCAGGGGTTCCCACTGATCTTCCTGATGTCAGCATACTTGACGCCCTTCTTGTGAGGATGGATTGACTGACAGCATTATCATGCTGTAGCCCAAAACACCATGAGTGGATGAGAAGGTCAACCCGAACACCACAAAACAGAACATTAAACAAAAAAACAAACACCATGAGTGCAC
Organism: Protopterus annectens; assembly: GCF_019279795.1. NCBI lineage: Eukaryota > Metazoa > Chordata > Ceratodontiformes > Protopteridae > Protopterus > Protopterus annectens. The sequence continues at coordinate 122,985,144 of NC_056747.1, read as the reverse complement.
AAGTATGTTAACCTGAGCACCACTAAACAGAACTTTAACAACAAACAAATACTGGGTGCTCTATACATTTATCTGTATGATACCAGTAAAAATAACTCTCATCCTCTTAGTGCAAGAGATCTGAACAAAGCCAAAAATAATGGTGGTACAAAGGCTTAGAAATAGGGATATATTTTAAATATTGGTCTTAGAAAGTTACTAGAAAAATGGTTTTGTATTAGCATACATTTTCTG
>NC_056747.1:122532410-122674910 GCF_019279795.1 Protopterus annectens | reverse complement strand
ACTCTTTCCTGAACTCCACCTCACAATTACCCTTTTTCAATTTCCACCATTTGATCCTTTGTGCTGCCCTCACACTCCTCCTCCTCTTCTTCTTGATCACCGTCATCTTACAAACCATGTTCCTATGCTGCCTAACTACACTTTCCCCGTTCACCACTTTACAGTCTCCAATCTCCTTCAAACTGGCCCTTCTACATAAGATATAATCCACCTGTGTGCATCTTCCTCCACTCTTGTATGTCACCCTATGCTCCTCCCTCTTGTTAAAATACATATTCACCACAGCCATGTCTATCCTTTTCGCAAAATCCACTACCATCTGACCTTCTGCATTCCTTTAACACCATACCTACTCATCACTTCCTCATCCCCTCTATTCCCCTTCACCAACATGCCCATTGAAATCTGCTCCAATCACCACTCTCTCACCCTTGGATACAGTCATCAACACTTCAGCCAACTCACTCCAAACATTTTCTTTCTCATCCATCGCACACTCAACTTGTGGAGCATATGCACTAACAATATTCATCATTACACCATCAATTTCCAGCTTCATAAACATTACTCTGTCCGACACTCTTCATCTCGAAAAACACTCTTAGCATACTGTTCCTTCAGGATAACTCCTACGCCATTTCTCCTCCCATCCACACCATGGTAAAACAATTTGAACCCACGTCCAATACACCTAGCCTTACTCCACTTCCATCTGGTCTCTTGCACACACAATGTACCAACCTTCCTTCTGTCCATCATATCAGCTAGCTCTCTCCTTATACCAGTCATACTGCCAATATTCAAAGCTCCAACCCTCACTACCACAGTCCTAGCCTTTCTACTCTCTTTCTGCCTTTGGCCATGCCTTCCACCTCTTCTCCTCCTTTGGCCAACAGTAGCCCAATTTCTACCAACACCCTGTTGGCTAACAATACTGGTAGTGGTCATTAACCCGGGTCTCTACTGATCCGGTATGTAAATATTTACTGGTGTCCTCATGAATGATTTGGCCAAGTTTTACGCTGGATGCCCTCACTTATCCGGGCTTGGGACCGGCACAAAGAAATGCACTGGCTTGTGCATCCCCAGTGGCTGGGTTACATACATATATGTACATATATATATATTTATATATATATATATATATATATATATATATATATATATATATATATATATATATATATATATATATATATATATATATATATCACCTTAATAGAGGCCTCATCAGTGAATTATCAAAGTCTGCATGGCAGTAGCCCTACTTATATACTACCTCATAGTCATGTGACTAGTCTCACAAACTATATAGTCTCACTATAAATTAATTTGCTTTTTCTGTCCTAACTTACACTTTCTGAGTGATTGGCCCCAAAACATGTAGATAGATTAGATAGGAAAACAAGATGATGCTTCATGCATTCATTCACCAAATGATTTATAAAAATCACTGCATACCAAGATTATATATTCCCTGTTCAGAAGAAGGGATAGGCATCCTTGAAACTGATTACATGTATAAATCTGCAATCATGGAACTGCGCACATATCTGCTGATCTCACAAGACTCAAACATAGTGAACGTTTTGAAAACAGGAGGAGAATAAATCTAAAATGACTTCTCTGCTTAATCTAGCAGAAGCATGCAGCCATCAAGCAGGAATGTAAATCAGACCAGATGTAGATAAAAATCAGGCAGCAACTGAATGTGCCAAAAAACAAAAGAACAAATATAAGGTGAAGGACTAGATGAGAAGGCAAGAAATGTGGAAAATGCATAAATATAGTTGCAAGTGTAGAAAACTTCTGGAAGAACCTCATGTTGATCAGGATCGAATGCAGGAATGATTTAAATAGAGGCAAATTCAAACCAAGAGATGAAAGGTTAATATTGGCGGCCCAAGACAGAGGGCTACGTACATGTTGGTTTATTGATCATGTGGGAGAAACAGACAAATGCAGGTTTTGTAAAACAGAACTGGAAACAGTTGTACTCCTTGTTGGTTTTAGTGACACACTAATGACAGAAGGACTGTATACTGAATGGCATAATAATGTGGCAAGACTGTTGCACTGAGGATTGTGCAAACATTATGGCGTTGAAGTGGTTGAAAAACACTGGAAACATGAACCACAAAGGACCATAGAAAATGAAGTCTACATCACATATGATCACCCATTACCAACAGTTCAAAAGATAGATGCTAGAAAACCAGATATAGTGGTCCATGAAAAGAAGACAAAAGTAGCATTGCTCATTAAAATTGTCACACCCAGTGATAGCAGTGTCTTGTATACAAAGAGACACAAAGTCATAAAATATCAGGATGTGGACGAGAGATACCCAGAAAGTCCCGATAGTAGTAGGAGGAACGGGTCTCATAAAAAAGAATCTACAATCGTATTTAGATATGTTACCAATACATGTAATCCTGTATGATTTACAGGAGGAGTCATTACTGGGCACATTGCGGGTGCTGCAAAGAGCACTACTGGCTGACATCAAAGACTGAAACAATACTAATTTCATGAACTTTGATTTAGGAATGGTGTCCATTCCCATCATGGTATTAGAAACCCAAAAGTGTTAAACCATGAATGCAAGAACCTGACAAAAATGTTCCTTGTGTAAGTACACCATGCATATTGTAATCCAAAAAGACAGAACCAAAGGACAAGTAGATAAATAATCTTCTATAATATATTTTTAAATACATCATATAATAAATGCCAGCATTGAAACAGCAACTCTCATGATTATTCTAAAGAATAATTTATTTCAATGAAACATAACATGACATCACGGAAATCCTCATAAAAACAAATTCAAACAAGTGTAATGAACTGAGACATAAAATAAATGCATACTTGTAGACAACATAAGAATATTCTTTATAAAACCATATTCTAATGAATTCATATGATCAATTAAACAAATCACATAATGCCACCACTTAGTGGTGAAGAAACTATTTACACTTAAAAAATATTTTATAAGTGTTCAGTAAATTCAGGATCATACAAGGCTCCCCAAATAATAATCCACATTTGCTTTTTTTTTTAAACTATTTTTACTATGCGTTGGGATAACCCTGTTTAACTATTTCTACCATGCGTTAGGATAACCATGGCTAGAATTTTCTTTGTCAGTGTTAATGAAGCAGGATTCAGCTGAAGAATGTTTAAGGCTAAGTTTTAATAATTCACTTCTCTTCCTGCTGTACCCAAAATCAGTTAGGTTCAATGAAATATATTATTTCCATGGTCACCTTGTTTGTCCAATATAAAATGCACCACATGCGCATACTGATATATATATATATATATATATATATATGAATACATATATTCTTATATTTACAGAGTGCAATTTCCACAAGGTAAACATCCCACACTGCTAGTTCTAGACTCACCTACTATTTGCAGCAATCAAAGATCTTTTTTCACCTAACAAAATATTTTCCAATATTTTTACTTTTGTTATGAAACACTACTCTCATTGGATGCAAAGGTTTTAGAAATATATTTTGCTTTAGCAAATGCCAGTGTTTCATGATAACAGATGTTATTTTGAAATTAGTGATCCCAGGTAAACTGTTCTTCAGCGTTTACATAGTATTTGCGTGTCTAAGATCATCTTCTCTTGACTTAGGTTTTAGTCTCTGTTTGGTATGAGCTACTTTTACTTTTTTATAACCACATTCAAAAATACATTTCTAACAATTTGCAACACTTTATCCAAAATACTTGAATCACTGCAGATTTATTTAGCCCTCAAAACTGTAAAATATTGTTTACAGTAAGTGGATTATGGGAACTTTTCCCAAGTTAAAGCACGTTATGTGGGACTAGACTTTTATATACACTACTAAATGAACTCTCAAGTATCTTAGTAACAGCATCATCTAATAATGTCATTGTAAATACATATGAACTGAAAGGAAATCTAAACCATTGTTATTATTAATAAAATGGATAAATTCTCAAAGCTGATTAATGGTTCCCTTCCACAGAAACCAAAATTCATCAAGATGCAGAGCCCACATCTCAAGGCTGCTCAGATATTGGTTGGATATGGCATTATGACCGGTATTCATAATCGATTGCACAAATGCAATAGGGGAATTCCTGTTGCTTACAAATGAGCATAGCAAAGGTAGATTGTATTTACACTAATGTGAAAGGCCTTAAAAACAATGAGATGGAAATGAGAAATGTTGTAAAGCATAGTATGCTAATGAGGTAGTTTTGTAATTCACAGTCTGACATCCCGTTGTTAAAAGTGATGCTACACCTTTAATATTGGAGTTGCATTCAGTGAACTTGCCCCAACCATCCCTTCAGCAGCGTGTCAAAGTATATGCACAAGGAATTTACTCACACACAAATTAATTATGTCCTCCAGCAAGCCATTCATTAGTTTGTCTTAAGTATGCACAAGCACTACAATGACAAATTATTTTGCCCAGTGATCACTTCAGCACTCTAACCATGTATGCACAAGCACTTTCTTGACACACATAAATAAATTATTTTCCCCAAGCGACCCCTTCATATGTCCAGGTAAACACAACCATCAAAAGGAAACATTTGCCCAAGCGACCCCTTCAATAAAATGTCCAGGTATACACAAGCACTAAAATGAAACATTTACCCAAGAGACCCCATCAATAAAATGTCCAGGTATATACAAGTACCAAACTGGAAGATTTACCCAAGTGATTCCTTCAGTAAAATGTCCAGGTATACACAAATACCACAATGAAACATTTACTCAAATGACCCCCTCCAGTTACTGTCCAGGCATGCACAAGCACTAAAATGAAACATTTACCCAAGTGACCCCCTTCAGTAAAATGACCAGGCATGCACAAGCACTAACGTACCTCCCCTTGCATCTCTGCATTCTCCTGGAAAACCGCTACTCACTGACATACGTTCAGGACTACTTGCATGCTTAGTATGCAAAATAGCTCATTATATATTCATGCCTATGAATTGCACTCAATACGCATATGTGTAAAGCCCCTTAACAGCATAATAGCTGTCCCCTATTACTTATGCATTAAGCATGTTATGCTTTTGCGATGCGAGGCATACTGACAACTCCTTTGCATGTTGATATTCATACTGAAAGCCTGGGATTTGTATATCCACATAGCAACACTCTCTGTGTATCACCTCTACAAAAATGCAACACCCAGGACTATGAATACCACCCTATATATCATATGTTGCTCAAAGAGACCCATACATTGGGGCAAATGTACCTCCCTCCCAGTCCATGGCTGTTCTATTAACTTGGTGGTAACAGATTCCTTGTAAGTAAAATCCATTCATGTGTAGTGCTTAATGTTATAATAAAAAGAAGAGGTAATTCAAGTATAACAAACTGCTGATTCTAGATAATATGCAACTGTCTTTATGCCTTTAGCATGTGGAATACTGGTATAGAGAGACTGAACATTCAGAGTACACAAAATAATCTCCTGATGAACATACAAAGGCTGCATATGTTGTGAAACATGTAGTATCTGATACACAACCTTACATGTGTAAGTAAAGGCTTAAAACATTTGTCAAGGATCATAGAAATGGATTCCATGAGGTGTCCGTGGCAGGGGACTGATTTGCTTGGGACTTTTTGGAAACAAATAAAAATATTGTGAGTGAGTATTACTGGCAAGCAATTCCCCTTTTAGTTTATTTTTATTTTATTTTACATTTGTTGACCGGGCTAGTCCAGCTGGATAATTTCCATTTTCAGTGGAGGCCCGGGGAGAAAAGCTCCACAGATTAAAACAAGGTTATAGAAATTGAACATTTACAATAAATGCCTGTAACATAGACAGTGAGCTACCATGCATACTTATTAGTCTAGATCAAGTAATAAAAAAACATATAGTGCTATCTACGTATTGAGAAAGGCATTAATTCTTTTTAAAACTACACTCCCTTCAGGTCATTTCATAGATATTAGTGTATATACAAACTTGTAAAAGAAATATATTTTTTTTTTTTTTTTTTTTTTTGAGAACAGTAACTGTACAGTCATTAAGTCGTTTGTGATCACAGAGAAAGATTGCAGTTTTGAAATAAGGAAATAAGATAGTAGTTATACTGATAATACCCCTGTCAACAGCAGAATTCAAAAAATGTCAGTGTGTTGTTTGAAATACTATACAGGATCAAGGCAGATTACATGGTAAATGACTGCATTTAGTCAGCTGTCTCTTGCTTCCATAAAAAACTGTTTTGCATCTCAAGTCATTTCTCTCAGCTTGTGTCCTGATAATATCAGGTTGTGATTTTCATCTCATGATTGCCAACTGTTCATCTCAATTCAAGTTGTAAGTCGAGTGTTTGAACACTTCTGTTTTAAACTGATGAAAATATTTTACTACAGTTTGCTCACGCACTCTGACAGTGGCATGATATGGGGGATTGAATCCATTTTTTTTTTTATTTCAAAGAAATTAGATCATGTTTCCCCTAATGTTCCATGTTCAGAGGATTCCATTCTTGTTATAGTAGAATACGTATTGGCTTACACACACACATTAAGCACATAAGGGTCTCATTATGTTTACTGCACAAAACTGTCACTGCTTTTGGAGCAGATCAGCATAATAACTGCTGTAACTTGTACCGATGAGTTATACCAACAGCAGTATAACACATAAAAGCATGCAATGTAGCAGGAGTTCATACTGTTGAGACATCAGTCATAGACTATAAAGTCCAAATGAGATACAAAGGGGCACGACTATAATGGATGTGTAATGAGCACAACACAGTTTAGTATGTGTCTAAATCATATTCCTTGTTCCTGCATAGAGGCCTAGTAGCATTGATCTAATCTGTGTATGGCCTGCCACTTTAATTAATATGGGACAACTCTGCTCGCATCCTGGGCTTACAGGTGCTATTAGCTGTGGCATGCATGCTTACAGGTGCTATTAGCTGTGGCATGCATGTTTACAGGTGCTATTAGCTGTGGCATGCATGCTTACAGGTACCTATTAGCTGTGGCATGCATGCTTACAGGTGCCTATTAGCTGTGGCATGCATGCTTATAGGTGCCTATTAGCTGTGGCATGCATGCTTACAGGCGCCTATTAGCTGTGGCATGCATGCTTACAGGTGCCTATTAGCTGTGGCATGCATACTTTTTTGCGCACCTTCAGCAGAACTGTATAACCCCAGAGTGCTTTGTGCAGATGCCTGAGAAAAGTGCATGGCGCTTTCCTGATGTACACCCTCAGCATAATGGTATCACCCTCCCCCACAGCCTTTTTCAATATTCCAAGAAAAGTGCACAATCCTGCCTTGTTTACCCTCAGTATAACTATATAACTGCCTTGTGCATTATTCCAAGAAAAATGTACAGTGCTGTCCAGATGTGTACTCACAGCAGCTTCAGCATAACTGTATAAAATATACCTTATAAGGCCCATTATTGAGTATAATGTCCCATTTGGCATGTACCTCACAAAGAACATGCAGCAGCTTGAGAGACCAAAGAGGTTCCACACCAGAAGAATCCAGGGCCTCAAAAATCTACCATACACAGATGGGCTAAAAGCCTTATGCCTCTACTCTGTTTCATACAGACTCCTCAGAGGTGACCTCTGGCATATAAGGTGATCTCGTACCCCGCCTTCATGGGACTGCTGCATATCCACAAGTCAAGCTCCACTCAAGTAACCCACACATGCAGCCTCACCCTGGTCTGTGACATCAATAGGACTTGTTGACAGGACAGATTTGTGTCCCAAAGACTCCCCCCATCTATGGAATAAACTCCCTCTCCACGTCAATCAGAGTATCTCTTTGCCCCTTTTTAAGCGCAATCTGGATAACTGAATGGCAAATAGAAAATACATCCCTGGGATTCCACCCATGTCCCTGCTGGACAGGGGCATCGGGTGCTGATTTGTCTCTGTATGGGCTAAACTCTTGGCTAGGCTTATACGGGCCTCAGGGCCAATAGCCTAGCAACTTCCTATGATCCTATAAATATGCCCTAAAAATAAAATTACTAATCAAGCTACTGAACTACCTATGTAGAGGCAGCCAAGGAGATAGCATTACCCTCATCAGACCTGGTTTTAAAACCTAAACATAGAAAGCATTAACTCTAGGTATGGCCCAGCTATTTGGAATCAGCTGTTTGAGGAAGTGAGACAGTAAGAGACACTTCAGTTATTTCAAAAAAAAACAAAACAACTGTTCAAGGACACCAAAGGCTCTTACTTCCATGGCAATGGCTAGTCCTTGCCACTCAAATTATTAACATCTTTCTTGTATAGGCATACTTTTAGTAAATGACCACCAACCAAATGCCACCCTTAATGGTGCATACTGTAAATAATATCACTTGTATGTATAATTGTAAATAACATGCAAATAAATTGCCACACCTTTGTTACTGTACTATGTACAGCTTTATGTATTATTTAGTCTGTATGTAATTTTTGGTTTGGGCCTTGCATGATGGTGCCTGAGTCATGGCTGAAAAGGGTCTGTTGACCTGTCCACTTACTTAGTTATCAAACTGAAATACATAACATACATACAGCTATAAATAAATAAATAATTTCCACAGTGCGTTGTGCACGATTCCATGCACTTGTGCATTCTATCTGTTTAAATAATTCAGAAATTTCCCCCCACTGAACTTGCACTCTATTAGGACACAATTTGCTCAGGTTGCCTCCTGAATGTTCTGTTTAAACAGCTATTTGAAATCCATTTTGCTCTGTGCCATGTTTAAGCGCTCTCCAGTCTGAGAACATGTATGTACAGTTCTCGCATAATAAGCTTACAGGGGGCTCTTTTTCTTTACTGTAGACCCCTCCCCTTAGTGCCATTTAACTTGCTTCAGCCACTCAGTGCGAATATGAACAAATGAATGGGAGTTCCATTTATTTATTTATTTATTGCTTTTATTGACTGGGGGTAGTCCAGCTGGGCTGTGGTAGCCCCTTTTTAGCCGAGGCTTGGGGAGAAACTTTTCAGTAACAAAACAAGCAATTTTACACAATAGAGAAAAATTAAAGCTTAATGTTACAACATGGACATATAATAAATGAAAGGAAGCTGTACTAGAAAAAGTTGCTTGTACTGAGTATTTCTGAATCACTTTTCAACGTTAATTGCATTGCAGTCTCCACTGCTGATAATTTGTTGCATGGACAATGACTCCTGAGCCTTGTAAATGCTTTCTGACATCAAATAAACAGCACCGTCATTTCCACTCTTAAACCTGATTTGCGTATATCTGTAAATATTCAGGGATCTTAGCTATTGTGCATATTGTCATTACACATAATATATTTATTATTCCACCAAAGAAAGCATGCTGATTTTCTCTATAAAACTACACTAACTATTATTAAAAATAGCCATATTTGTCAATAAATGTATCAGTAGTGCAGCACTATTTATTTATGCATTATTTTCTAATCTGCATTTGTTCCATTATAACAGGAAAGAGAAGAACCGAATTATATGCACATGCATTCCAGTGGAAAATTCTAGAAAATGACACGGTTAACAAATTAAAAAAAATAATAATCTTTTTGGAGTGCCTACAGGATCTCTCTTGAATTTGCCTATTTAATAGCTGAGCACTTTACTAGAATACTTTATATATAGGTTCTGGCAGAAGCAAATCCTGAAACAATAACAGTAGATACATATAACCCCCAACATACACCTGCAGGTCACAGAACCACAAGAACCCCTTTCTGGAAGTTTCTCTTGCCCATTGTTCTTATACTGTGTCAGCAATTCATTCTGATAAAATTTTATACATTATCTTGACAATATCCTCCAATGTTTGACTAACCTGTAATCTATATTTTCTCCTTAGGTTCATAGGTGGTTACTGGGCTATTGACCTGAAGGTTTTTATAAGACTAGCAGAGTACTAGAAAAACCCAAGATAAAGGATCTTGCCTAAACCTGAGATCTTAGTTAGCAAGGACTGCCCATATCTACGAGGGTCATAGGTGAAATCCCAGGCAGGAATTTACGGTTTATCAAGTCATCCAGGCTACACTTAAACAGGGTCATAGAGGGGCTTTGTTTGATGTGAACTTGCAGCTGATTCCAGAGGAATGGCAATCTCTGAGAGAGAGACCTGTTTCTCCAGCAGGTCATATTTATGTCGCAGACCAGGTTAAGGTCCCTGGAGCAGGAGACCCTTGTCCCATTTGACTTGCAGATGTGCATTTCCATTAGGTCTGGATCTGAAATTGCTCTGTAGGCCAGGCACAAGCATCCTCTAAGTAGTCTGGATGCTACTGAGTACAGTTACAGCGACTTCAGTCTGTCAATGTATGGCATGTGCTGAGGACCCTGAATTTTCTTGGTTAGAAATCTCTGAGGTCTCTCAAGTTGCTGCAGGTGCCTGGTAAGGTACATACCAAAGGGAGCATTGTACTCAACTACAGGCCTAATGAGGGTCAGGTACAGGGGTGTTATGACCTCTTTTGCTCGTGAAGCAATACCTTTGATAATGAGGTATGTGATGTAGAATGACTTCCTTACCAAACATATGGTGGTCAAAGTTTAGGCTACAGTCAACTTGCATTCCCAAGTCTGTCACTACTGAGTTGTTACTTAAAGTATTATTACTTATAAGATAGTCTGCAGGGATATTGTTGTTATTGAAGGAGATGATAATGCATTGTTTTGCATTGAGTTTGAGTCCATGGCTTTGGCACCAGTCATTGGTTTGTGTAAGCCCTCTTGAAGTATATTGACATTGTCTGGGGAATCAATGATTGTGCCTAATTTGCAGTCATCAGCCACAGCCCCTCTATTTTGGCCTGAACTTCTGAGAAGTGTATTCCAAACAATAGGGAGCTAAGCACTGACCCTTGTGGAACTCCATTGGTGACAGGTCTACTGGGTGAGGTAAAGTCCCAACTTTGATTGAGTGTGATCTATTGGCAAGCCAGTTAGCAAACTACCTGACAACATAAGGGTTGATATTCAACCGGGAGAGTTTATCAATGATGTCCAAATGTGGGATTGTGTTAAAGGTCTTGGATAAGTCAAGGTAGGCTGTATGCACAGATTTGCCTTCTTCTATGGCTCTGGTGACATTTTTGAAGAAGTCTACCAGGTTTAACAGGCATGATCTGCCTTTGACAAAGCCAAACTGTGTCGGATCAAGGCTTTGGCCATCACCTATATAGGCGCTCATAGGTAGGTACTAGGCTTTCAGCCCAAGGGCCTAAGTAAGCCTAGCCAACAAGGATCCCTGGCTTACGCCACCCAAGAAAGTTATTTTTCTGTGCTCCTGTTGATCAGAGCTATAGAAGTGACCTCCGGGGTGTATTTCCTATTTCTCATCCACTCATCAAGATTTTTCTTGAAGAGTGCTAATGAGTAACTTTGCTTGACATAGATGGGTAAAGCTTGTTCCAGAGTATGGGAAGTCTCTGGGACAGGAATCTATCCCTCCAGCATGTCCTGTTTATTGTGGTGACAAGGTTTAGGTCCCTACAGTGTGTAGCTCGGAGGGATTGGGATTTCTTTAGGTGTAGCATGTCCAACTGCTCTGGGTTTGATATAGCTTTATATGTTAGGCAGAGATCACCTCGGAGTAGATGATATGCTACGGTCAGTGTAGGGTATCTGTTTGAGGCCAGTAATCCTCTTTGTGAGGTACTTCTGTGGCCTTTCCAGCTGCTGCAGATGTCGGGTATCTGTTTGAGGCCAGTAATCCTCTTTGTGAGGTACTTCTGTGGCCTTTCCAGCTGCTGCAGATGTCTTGTGAGGTACTTTCCAAAAGGGACGCTGTACTCTATATAATGGGTCTAATGAGTGTCGAGTAGAGGGGAACAATGACCTCTTTTTTCCTGGATTAGAACCCTTTTGTGATTAGATGTGCCACGTAGAAGGATTTACTGACTACTGTGGCGATGTGATTATCGAAGGAGAGACTACTGTCTACCTGGATCCCAAGGTCTCATCACACATTTGGCGTTAAGTAGACTGGCGCTTATATGGTAGTTCATGGGTACAGAGTTTTTAATGAAAGGGGATGACAATGCACTTTTTGGCACTGAGCTTGAGGCCATGGCTGTGGCACCAGGCATTTGTCCCAGTGAGGCCCTTCTGTAGGATGTCCGCATCATTTGGGGACTTGACTATGGCTCCTAGTTTGCAGTAATCTGCGAACTCCATTAACCATAGGCCTTCTGTGTTAGCTTGCACTTCAGAGAAGTAGATACCAAACAGGAGAGGTCCCAGGACTGAACCCTGTGGTACTCTACTTGTCACTGGTTTGAAGTCAGATTTGGAGTCTGCAACTTTTACAGTGTGGGTTCTGTCAGTGAGCCAGCTGGCAACCTATCTTGTGATGTAGGGATTTATACCTAGTTTAGTGAGTTTAGCTAGAATTCCAGAATGAGGGATGGAGTTAAAAGCCTTGGTAAGGTCGAGATAGGCTGTGTGAACCACCTTACCCTCGTCTACGGCTTTGATGACTGCCTCAAAGTCGATCAGGCTCAGAAGGCATGATCTGCCTTTCACAAACCTGAACTGGGTGGGGTCCAGAGTTTGGAGGTTACCAATGTCTTTGTTTACGAGTTCCATGATGATACGTTCCATGGCCTTACAGACTAGGCTCGTCAAGCTAATACGGTGATAGTTCCCAGGATCAGTGGTGGCCCCCCCTTTGTGCAGTGGGATAACTGTTGCTGTGCACCATTCAGTGGGCACAAAGCCTGCCGTGATGCTATGGTTGAACATGGTGCTTAGCTGGGGAGCCAGTTCATTCTGAAGTTCATGTAAAAAACAGCCTGGGATGTTGTCCTGTCCCATGGATGCTGTGTTTTTGGCTTTAGAGTGTGCAGCTTTTACCTGAGTAGTTGTGATTACAGGGACTCTGTATTCTTCCTCTATAGATATGGGCCCTTTAGGGGGTGAGAGGGGGGTAAATTTAGCACTGAAACTATCTGCCAGGATGTTGGCCATATCAGTTGGTTCTGTAATTTTTGTGCCATTGTGCTGTAACTCAGAGCAGATCTGGGTGTTGCCATTGAGATTCTTGACATAGATATAGAATGCTTTGTGGTTGTCCCTAGAATCAGTGGCAATTTTGTATTTGTAGCTAGCGTTGGGAGGATCTTACAAGGGATCTCAGCTTCTTACTGAGGCTGACCAGGGAGCTCCTCCACTCATGGGATTTTACTCTCTTTTGCAACAGGTTCTTCCTTCTGTTGGAGAGTTTGTTTATGACAGGGGACTATCAGATTGTCTTTCCTTTTTTGGAGAAGAGCGTCTTGGTTTTGTTTGGGATAGCGCAATCCATGCACTTGTGTAAGTGCTTATAGAGTGCATTTTTGTAGGATTCAGCAGTCATAACTGTATTGTTCATCTGCATGGTTGTCATGAAGTTCACCACTTCTGTCTTAAAAAGCATGAAGTTGGCTTTGGAGAAATTTTTTACTGTGATTTCCTTAATAGGGGGTGGGGCCAGGATGTGGATATCTAGGGTGATTAGCTTATGGTCGGATCTGACCAATGAGGAGTTGACTGTAGATGTGGAACACCAGTCACTCATGTTGGTAATGACTAGGTCTGGGATATTGTTGCCTCTTGTGGGGGTGTGGATATGTTGTCCCAGGGAATTGGAATTTATGAATTCCAGAAAGCGTTGAGTGAAGGAGTTGGTATAGGACTAGTCTTCCCAGTTAATGGTGGGGTAGTTGAAATCACCCATTATTAGGGTGTTTGGTTGAACCCTAATATTTTCCAGTATATCAAGAAAAGAGGTAATATTTTCAAGTATATCAAGAAAAGAGGAGTGGGAATCCTGGGGCATGGTGGGGATCTGTAGCAAGCTACAATTTGGACTGCAGTTTTGCCCAGAGTTAGTTGCACTTAGATAACCTTGGATGCATTATGCTGAGCAACTAGCCTGGAGGCGTGGATATCCTTAATGAATATGGACACACCTCCACCTTTGGTGTTTTGGTGCAGGTTAGGTGGCCAAAAAGTGTGGTATGAGTTATAGCCTGGTAATGCAAGGATGCTCTCTGGAGCCTTGAAGCAGGTCTCAGTCACTGCACAGATATCTATGTTCTCTATTTTAAGGAGTGCCTCGAGGGAGTACATTTTGAGATTTAGACTTCTAGCATTGAGTAGCATTACCCTCAGTTTTTGCTTTTCTGTTCCTGTTACGGTGGTGAATTTGTAATTTGAACCTTGCCTAAAAAAAGCACTATAGGGACAGCAAGAGCCTTATCCAGAATCCCAGGGGTGACAGGTGCAGGCCATCTCTGGCAAAGAATGTCGTTCTAGGCAGACAGATACTGGATCCCCTTAGAATGACACCAGAAGCTTAGCCAATTGTTGAAGTCAATCATTTTGTCCTTGTACTACAGTATAATTCTGGGCGATGGCATGATGCTACTCAGGGCTAGGGTCATACCTGCCTGGGCTACAAGATTGGAGAGCTCTTCCATATCTCTTTTCATGTAGTCCAGGGAGGTACAATCTCAGGTCATTCACACCAACATGGACAATGACAGAGTCATATTTGTACTTGCTGTGGAGTGACCTGAGTGCGTGGGTTATGTGGCGGATTCTGGCACCTAACAGGCAGCTGACAGTAACCTTCTCCTGGTTTAGCCTGGTGACTGGGACATCAGTGTGCCTGACTATAGAGTCACCTATGGCTAGTGTGTTGGGTACGTTGTTTTGCCTTATGGGCTGTGGTTGAGTGGCACACTGAGTCTGTGGGCTGTGTGTCATTTGGGTTGTGTTGGGGGGTGGAGGTTGCTTGCACTTCTGCTTTTGAGGTCTCTGTTGCTTGAGCAGATTATTATTGAGAGCCTCTGCAAATGTTTTTGTGTTTCTATTTGTGAATTTGGGTGGTGTATGTTTAGTGGGACTATGTGATGAGTGTGGTGTGGTGCAAGTGTTACCTTCTCATCTTAACTGTCAAGTTCAGTCTTGGTTGGAGAGAGCTTTACCTCCAGGTTGGCATCTCTCACAGGTTGTAGTGTTGGGTGGTAGGAAGAGAGGATTGTCTGTGTACATGAGGTAATTGCTACATTGCCCCAAGATGCCCATATTCATCAGATAGACATGAGAGAACACTGGGTGCTGACCCTTGGACATACATGAATAAAAAACTATTTTCCTCTAGACAAGTGAAGAAATTAAATACAAGAGTTGTTTTTCTTTAAGCAAGTGAAGAAAATAAGTACAAACACGGTTTTCCTCTAGGTAATGAGGAAGGCTGAGTGCTGTAGTAATTTATAGCTTATTTAGTGCTTACAACAAGTTCTGAACAAGTGTTGAGCACTAAATAAGCAAATTCAAGTGCTAAAACTAAGAATCTGTATCTGAACTAGACTAGTTACAGGAAAGAAAAGTGCAAATGTGGGCTTTTAAATCAGGAAGTTGAGAAAGATGGAAAAACTGCCCAAACGGCCAATAACTACAATTTCTGGGCCAGAGACCACCCCTTGTGTGGTAGATAGGTTACCTAGTGCTTACCGCTCCCACTGATAAGCTAACAGGCTTCCCTCCAACATAGACAGGCTTGGGGGGCTCAAAAGCTTACAAACAGTCCTGGCTATAGCAAATCTGTATCTGGACTATAGACTAGTTACAGGAAAGGCAGGAAACCAGCGTAAATATTTTTTGTTACAGTTAAGCAGAACACAGGGAGATTCTAGCAAAGTTTTTTTTTTGTAGTAAAGAAAAGGGAGAGAGGAGAAGCAGAAGATCATTCAAGGTTAAGAAACTAAGTGGGTTGGCGTTCTCAAATGTTGTCTCTGTATTAGGTAGAATGAGATAATGACATTAGACTGGGAGGAGTGTCCCAGATCAAATTTACAGAAGGGGCTGGCAACTGCAAAGCCACCAAGTATAACAACAATACACCAACAGGGAGGGAAGGTGGGGAACAATACTAAAGCTACTAGCCTAAACTCTTTTAGACAGTAAACACTACATAAATATCCTTATTTATAAGGTCAATTATGATTTGTTCCATGGCCTTACAGATAAGGCTGGTTAAGCTTATGGGCCTGTAGTTCCCAGGGTCTGTTGCTTTATCCCCTTTATGAAGGGGGATGATGGTTGCTTTTTTCCATTCAGTAGGGCCAAAACCAGTACTCAGACTGTGGTTGAAGAGAGTGCCTAATGGACTCATGTTTTAGTCCATTTAATACTTGGGATGCCATCCAGTCCCATAGAGGCTGTGTTTTTGGCCTTGGAGAGAGCATTAATGACTTGATCTTTGGCGATACAAGGTGGGAGAGATGTATAGGGAATGCACGGTGGAATGTGTTTAGGGGACAAGGAGGTAAAATTTTTGCCAAACCGGTCAGCTAATAGGTTAGCTCTTTCCACAGGATCAGTATGTAATGCCATCTATAGCTAGTTAAGCACATGTCTGGGTCCAACATTTTAGGCTATGGATATAGCTGAAGAATACCTTATGGTTATCCTTCGCTATGGTTGCCAATTTTTTTCAAAGTTGCCCTTAGAGGATTTTACAAGTTGGAGGGTGTTCCTCCAGTGCTGGGCCCTCTCTTTTTTATTCCTCGACAGCACTTCTTCCTCTTATTATACAACTTGTTAATGCTAGCTGTCCACCAAGGAGGCTTGTTTTTACTTGAGGATCTTGTTTTGATCCTATCAGGTACAGCTGTGTCAATATATTTGTATAAGTGTTTGTAAAAGGACATTTGTGTATACCTTAGTATAGCTGTCAATGCCATCAGTGGGAAAAGGAACTTGGAAAATATTTATGCCATCCCTTAAGAGGGTATAATTAACTTTGGTGAAATTCTTTAGCCTAATTTTACTTAAGAGGGGTTCAGGTGTTATAGCTACTTCAAATATGACTGATTTGTGATTAGATTTAGCCAGTGAGGTCCTACACTTGTGGTGGTACAATGGTCACCCTTATTGGTGAGGACCAGGTCAAGAATATTTGAGCCCCTTGTGGGGTTGCATACTATTTGTTCCAGGGCATTAGTGTTAAAGTGCAGGAACCTTTGTGCGAGCATGCTTGTACTTGTATAAATTTCCCAGTCAATGGAGGGATAGTTAAAATCGCCCATGACTAGAGTGTTTATAGGTTCATAGGTGGGTACTAGGCTATCTGCTCGAAGGCATTTATAAGCCTAGCCAGAATGTGTTGGCTTTCGCCGCCCCCTTAGATTAGTTCCCTGTGCATCTGTCCAGCAGAGCCACTGAAGTGATCCCCGAGGTAAACTTTGTGTTTCCCATCCACTCTGCAAGGTTTTTTTTGAAGAGTGTTAGCACGGAGCCCTGCCTAATGTAGACTGGGATCTTGTTCCAAAGCATGGGAAGTCTCTGGGACAGGAATCTATCCCTCCAGCACATCCTATTTATTGTTGTGGTGAGGTTTAGATCCCTGGAGCATGTGGCTTGATGTGATAAGGTTTTCTTTAGGTGGAGCATGTCCATTAATTCTGGGTTGGACATGGCCTTGTATGTCAGGCAGAGATCACCTCTGAGTAGGCGGTATGCAACCGAGTACAACTGGAGTTTCTTCAGTCGAGCTGCATAGGGCATCTGTTTGAGGCCAGTGATCCTTTTGAAGTACTTCTGTGGTCTTTCCAGTGGTTGCAGGTTTCTTGTAAGGTACATCCCAAATGGGGCGTTGTACTCTAAGATGGGCCTGATGAGTGATGAGTAGATGGGCACAATGACCTTTTTTAATCTGGATGCGAACCCTTTTGTGATTAGGTGGGCCGCATAGAAGGATTTTCTAACCACTTTGGCAATGTGATTATCAAAGGTGAGATTACTATCTACTTGGGTCCCCAGATCCCTTATTACATCTTCTGCATTTAGGGGACTACCACCTATGTGGTAGTTTGTGGGTACTTTGTTTTTTCCAAAGGGGATGACTACGCACTTTTTGGCATTTATCTTGAGGCCATGGTTTTGACACCAGGTATCTGTCTCAGTGAGATCCTTTTGGAGGATGTCTGTGTCAGCCAGAGAGTCAATTATAGCCCCTAGTTTGCAGTCGTCTGTGAACTTGGTCAGCCATAGTCCTCCTGTGCTTGCCTGTACCTCTGAGAAGTATATGCCAAGCAGGAGGGGTCCTAGGACTGAGCCCTGGGGAACACCACTTGTAACCGGTATAGAGACAGACCTAGCTCCCACAACTCTCACCATGTGGGTTCTGTCCGTGAGCCAGTTGGCAACCCATCTTGTGACATAGGGGTTTATGTTCAGGCTGGTGAGCTCGTCTATAATACCAAAATGGAGAATGGTGTCGAAGGCCTAAGTGAGGTCTAGGTAGGCTGTGTGTACCACCTTTACCTCATCTATAGCCTTGGTAACAGTCTCAAAGAAGTCCACCAGGTTTAGGAGGCATGATCTGCCCTTAATGCCAGACTGGGTATGGTCCAGTGTTTGGAGGTTCCCAATGTCTCTGTTAATGAGTTCCATGATGATGTGCCCCATAGCCTTGCAGACCAAGCTAGTCAGGCTTATAGGGCAATAGTCCCCGGGGTCTGTTGTGGCTCCACCTTTGTGGTGCGAATAACCATTGCTGTACACCACGCTATGGGTATGTATAGCCTGTGGAGAGGCTGAGTTTGAACAGTGTGTTTAGGTGAGGGGTTAGTTCGTCTTTGAGCTCATGTAGGACACAGCCTGGTACACCGTCCGGTTCCATTGATGCTGTGTTTTTGGCTTTGGAGAGGGCTGTTATAACCTGAGTGTCTGTAATTTCAGGGACTCTACATTCTTCTGGTATGGTTATGGGCCCTTTTGGGGGTGAAGTTTGCGCTGAACCGGTCTGCCAGGATGTTGGCGATATTGGTCGGTTCAGTGTAATTTGTGCCATTCTGCACTAACTCTGAGCAGATCTGAGCATTGCCACTTAGATTCTTGACATAGCTAAAGAATGCCTTGTGGTTATCTTTGGAGTCCTTGGCAATTTTTCATTCAAAGCTCGCCTTGGATGATTTTATGAGGGATCGTAGTTTCTTGCTGATACTGATCAGGGATTTCTTCCCTTCTTGGGATTTTACTCTTTTCTGTACTAGTTTCCTCCTTCTATTGTATAGCTTGTTTATGGCAAGAGTCCACCAGACTGGTTTCCTTTTCTTGGAGGAGTGAGTCTTGGTTTTGATTGGGATGGCACGATTCATGCATTCTTGTAGCTGCCCATAGAATGCATTAGTAAAGGATTTTGCAGCTTGGACAGTGTTATCCTTCAGCATGGGGGCTTTGAAACTTTCCACCTCTGTCTTAAGTAAAATGAAGTTTGCTTTTGAAAAGTTTGTCATGGTGGCTTTCTTGTCCAGGGGTGGGGGCAGAATATGGATATCCAAAGTGATTTGTTTATGGTCAGATCTAACCAGCGAGGGGGTTGACCTCTGGTGTGGAACACCGGTCGCCCATGTTGGTGATGACCAAGTCCAATATGTTGTCACCTCTGGTAGGTGTGTTGACCAGTTGAACCAGGGCGTTTGAGTTTATAAATTTTAGGAAAAGTTGGGCAAGGGAGTTAGTACTTGAGTAGTTCTCCCAGTTAATGTTTGGGTAATTGAAATCATGCAATATTAGGGTGTTTAGTAGGACCTTTATGTTTCCCAGTGTTTCCAGAAATGCGGAATGGGGATCCTGGGACATGGTGGGTGATCTGTAGCAAGCTACAATTTGAATTGCAGTTTTTCCCATTGTTAGTTGCACGTGGATGATCTCTGAAGCACTGTGATGAATATGTATACACCCCCACCTTTTGTATTTCGGTTTGGGTTCTGTGGCCGAAATGTATGGTATGAGTTTGTAGCTTGATAGTGCTGGGGTGCTCTCTGGAGCTTTAAACCAGGTTTATGTTACTGCACATATATCGATGTTCTCCATACTGATGAGTGCCTTGAGTGCGTGCATTTTGAGGTTTAGACTTCTGGCATTGAGTAGCATTACCCTCAGTTTTTTGTTACTTGTGCTATTTACGGTGGTGGGTTTGTCTTTTGAGCCTTGCCTAAAAAAGGCGCTATGGGGGTGGCAAGAGCCTTGGCAAGTATTCGAAAGCCTAAGGGTGACAGGTGAAAGCCATCTCTAGCAAAGCAGAGTGGCTTGTCGAGCATGTCATCCCAGGCAGATAGATACTGGATCCTCTTTGAATGACACCAGAAACTTAGCCAATTGTTGAAATCGAGAATTTTTTCTTTATACCATGGTATCATTCTTGGTGAGGGCAGGATGCTACTCAGGGTCAGGGTCATACCGGCCTGGCTACATGATCAGAGAGCTCTTCCATGTCTCTTCATGTAGTCCAGGGAGATATGGCTCAGGTCATTCACACCAACATGGACAATGACAGAGTCATATTTGTACTTGTTCTGGAGTGACCTGAGTGCTTGTGTTATGTGGCGGATCCTGGCACCCGACAGGCAGCTAACAGTAACCTTCTCCTTATTCAGCCTAGTGAGTGGGACGTCAGTGTACCCGACTATAGAGTCACCTATTACTAGTATGTTGGTTATGTTATTTTGCCTTAAGGGTTGTGATTGCATGGCACACTGGTTTTGTGAAGTATGTGTTTCATGGTTTGTGTTGGGGGGTGGAGGTTGCTTGGATGTTCGCTTTGGAGGTCTCTGTTGGTTTAGCAGATTTTTATTTAGAGCCTCCGAGTATGTTTCCATGTATTTATGTGTGTTTTTTGCCGGTGCTGGTTTAATGTGTCTATGTAAGACTGGTGGTGTGATATAAGTACTTCCCTTCTCTTCTTGACTGTCTGATCCAGTCTTGGGTTGAGAAAGCTTAGCCTCTAGTTTGGCTGTATAACTGCATCTCTCGCATGTATTAGTGTTTGGTGGTAGGAGGAGGGGGTTTGTCTGTGTACATGAGGCAGTTATAACATTGCCTCAAAATGCCCAGATTCACCAGTTGGACTGGAGAGTATGCCTGAAACTGCCCTTTGGACATGCCTGGATAGGTACAGTAAACTGTTTTACTAGATGGCTGGTAAGGTCGAATAGAGAGCCTTGTCCTTCTGTACAGTACAGGAGGGTCTAGTGCTAGGGTTTATAAATGCTTGCTATAAGTTTTGAACAAGTGCCAGGCTGAGAAATGAATGGCTTGAGTGCTTAAGTTGAAAGTTTGTCTAGCTCCAAGGGTAAAATTGAAGAGGAGACTTTGTGGAGCTGGGAATAGTTTTACCCTAGCTAACCGGTGCTGCCTGGCATGCAAAACCAGGCAAATATGGTATTTATAGCAGGGAAATGAAAGAGATAGAAATTAGCCCAAAATGGCCAATAAACTACTAATTTCTGGGCTGAAACCACTCCTCCAGGGACAGATAGGCTGCTCAAAGCTCCCCTTTCTCACAGGGGAACAGAGAAACTTCCTTCTATCCAAGTAAGGTATGGGCAAACACAGAGATTTGTAACACAGCCCTGAATTCAGCACTAACCTGAAAACTGGACTATACTAGCTTAGAAAGGTGGGAAACAAGTATATACAGAAAATAAAGCAGATACACTGAAAAAAAACTGTTTAAAAGCACAGAAAAGGATACTTATTGTTATATATCACAGATCAGAGTTGTAAGTCAATGCCCCTGGTAATAAAGTAGGAAGAAACACAAATACAGTAAAAGCAGATGAATAAAGTGCAAATTGTATATATATATATATATATATATATATAGATATATATATATATATATATATCTAAAACAATAGAAAACGAACAATCTGATTTAAAAAAAATTACCCAATTAACCAGAAAAAAGCTCAAAACTGAGCCCTGTTCCAGCAGTCTTCAATAAGACAAGTTCTAACTGCACACCCCTGCTTACTAGGGTGCAGGGGAACCTTCTCCAAAAAAAGATGGCCTGGATCAGTGCTCAAGTTATACAAACAAAGCTAGATTCAGCAGGCCTGAATCTGGTCTATGCTACAGCAACAAGGCACACCAATTTCAGAAATAAACAGTTCAAATAAGCAGTCACAATAAGCCTGTGACCAGAAA
The DNA here is from genome assembly GCF_019279795.1 of Protopterus annectens. Lineage (NCBI taxonomy): Eukaryota > Metazoa > Chordata > Ceratodontiformes > Protopteridae > Protopterus > Protopterus annectens. The sequence continues at coordinate 122,652,896 of NC_056747.1, read as the reverse complement.
TTCCCAGCTCAGAAGGGCAGAATCCAGCCTCTCCTTCCACAAGAGTGCAGACCACGAACCTTCTTAATGTAGAATAACTGGCCTGAAGCCCAAGTGCTTAAGCCAGAACTAATACACTTTTAGAATAGCAGACACTGGGCCTTCAATCAGCAATTCACAGCTTAGAAGGATGTAAGCTACCTGCCCTGCCACAATAGTGCAGACCACAAACTTTCTTAATGTAAAACAGCCTGTATGAAACCCAAGTGCTTAAACCAAAAGACTTAGAATAACACTTACAATTTAATCAGGCTACGACCAAGCAGTAATAAATGCAGCAGAATAAATAAAATTGAGTACTTTTAAGAAAAGCAAAATAAAGTAGGAGGAAACACAAATAAAGTAAAAGCAAATGAATAAAGTGCAATAAGAGAGGAAGGAAGAACCTAAGTGGGCTGGTCTTCCCAAATCTTCTCTCTGTATCAAGTAGAGCGAACACTAGACTCAGAATATGATCTAACTGTACTCGGTTAAGTGAGCAAAAGAGATGGACCTATGATGGAGTGTTCTAATACAGACTTACAGGAGGGGCGGGCAATTCCAGAGCCACCAACACAAGAACAGGCAGGGAGGGTGGGGAACTAACTGCAGAGACACACAGCACACTGTTCTGAAACACACAATTAGGAAACAGAAAAAAATGAAAACACAGTACTTTTAAAACTGCAAGTTTGTACTTAACAAAAGACTAAAATTCACTAATGCAAGTTTCACTTAGCTTCAGCTTGTAATGCAGATGTTTGTAGCCAAGCAAGTCACTCAGGAGTTGAGCATAAAATGATTTCTTAAACTTTGTGGCAATCACTTAAAGTACAGATGAATCCCTCTAGGCATCAGATAAAGTAATGATACCAACACCCCCTCTATAGCAAAATAACTGCAGAGAGACACACGGTTGTAATTTGATTGACTCAAGTAGGTCCAAATAAGCAGTGTGGGTATCTTGGTTCACTGAAGGGGGCCTATAGCTAATGAAGACTTGAAGGGGGGGGGGGTCTTACCTAGAGTTAGTTGAACTTGGAGTGACGCTGTGGAGTTTTCCTGTCTAACCATTCTAGAGGTGTATTTATCTTTGATGAAGATACACACTCCTCTTCCACTTGTTCTCACACATTCATTTTGTGTTCTTAAAGTGTGAAAGGCATTGTAGCCTTGCAAGGCTGGGGTATTGTGGCTCTGAACCATGTTACTGTGACTGCACAGATGTCAACACCCCCCAGGGAGAGGAGTGCTTCCAGAGTGTGTAATTTCTGATTTAAACTCCAAGCGTTTAGCATCATAACCTTTAATTTATTTGTGAGTGATATTCTCTTATCCGAAATTTTGTTCTTGAGACCTTGCCTACAAAAGGTGAGGCAAGTGCCTCAGTCAGTAAACGAAAGCCTAGAGGTGACAGGTGAAGACCATCTCTGCCAAAGCAGTACAGTCTATCAACCATGTCATCCCAGGCAAACAGGAACTGGATCCCCTTAGAATGACACCAGAAACTAAGTCAATTGTTGAAGTCAGTCATTTTTTATTTATATTGTAGTATCATCCTAGGCGTGGGTAAAATGCTGCTCAAAGATAGGGACATACCTGCCTGGGACACATTCATAGGGCTCAATCATGTCTCTCTTCATATAGTCCAGTGAGGTATGTCTCGAGTCATTCAAACCAGTATGAACTATGATGGAGTCATAATGGTATTTGTCATTGAGAGACCTGAGTGCATGTCTAATCTGATGGATCCTGGCATCCAATAGACAGCTGACTGCAACCTTCTCCTTGCCCAGCCTGGTGAATGGAACATTTGTGTATCTCGCAGTGGAGTCACCTATGATTAAACAATTTGATTTATATGTACATTGCCTTAGGGACTTATTTGGTAAGACACTGGTGCTTGTGTTTCTATGTACATTGAGTGCTGTAGGTGTTGTATTAGGTGTAGCATGTTTGTGTTTGGAAGGTCTGTGTTGTTTAGGTAGGTTTCTGGTGAGTACCTTTGCTTATGATGGTTTATGTATTGAGTGCTTGGTTTGCATAGGAGGTGTAGTATGTGAGCTGACACCCTGATCAGTGTTACTGTTCTCTGCACAAGAGAGCAAGGATTCCAGATTTTTAGTGTAGATACATCTCTCACACATTGTACTTGTGTGATTTAGGAGTTGAGGGTTGCCAGTGTACAAGAGGCAGTTGCTACACTGCCACAGGATACCCATGTCAATCAGGCTGGTAGGAGAAATGAAGGGAAACTGTTGCTCTCCTACTTGGACACAATATAAGAGTCTTCATGGGTTCTGTTCAAGCAGCTTTATTTCACTATAGACTTACTAACTTTACAAACTAACAACTATGATCATGCATACTCACAGTCTGGCTGTTCTTACAAAATGGAACTAGGGATTGTACATGTCAGGAATTTATACCTGCACATACAGCCTTGACATGCTTCTTAAAGATACAGCACACATCACTCTGATCTACATCCTCCCTCTTTGAGAAATCGATCATACAATGCTACGAGTCTGTTTGGCATGGAGAAATCACAGATAATTCTTTGTCGAGCATTATACAATACTAAGTACAAATATATACAATCAAGTCCACATTGCTGCGTATTTCAAACTGGGCTTAGATATTCGTCCATATCATGTGAACATAAAACTGGGAATTAGATTTAGCAATTAGAACTGTCTCTGCAAAATGTTTGACCTGTGGAATGTTTGGAATATCATCTAGAATGGAATTGGAATTTTGAATACATTCTGGTATGGAAACTGTCTGATTCTCTCTTAGATTTGAAGTTTGCATCACAGAAACAATGTTGTGATGGTGATTCTGGTGCAGGAAGAAGATGTCTACGGTTCCTCCTGTACTCCATACCCATGGAATCTACCAGGTAGGACCTTGGCTCGGCACAGATGCTTGCAATCTGTCCAATTCGATAAAAACCTTTTGTTGTCTGGATTCGTACCTTTTCTCCTTCCCTCAACAAATGTAATCTGCTTGATCTGTTGATTTCTGGATATTATGCTTCTTAAACGATTGAGCCTTGATGGTTTTATTGTTCTTAGGTTTAGGTTTCAATAAACTGGAAATAATTGGTAGCGTAGTTCTAGTTTGCCTGGAAAGTGGTCTTTGAGCAGGTGAGCCAAGACTATCATCACAGGGTATGTTTCTGAGATTAAGTAAATTCAAGAATACATCAGTATTTTTACGCTTTGACCTTTCAATTGCTTTGCACTCTGCACTTTCAGCTAGACCATTGGATTGAGGATATTCAGAACTATTAGTGACATGTACAAAGTCCCATTCTTTTGCAAATTTCTGAAACTGGCTAGTAAATTGAGTACTGCTGTCAGAAAGACGTTTGTGTGGACAACCATGAGCTGAGAAATGACGTTCCAACTAGGGAATAACAGCAGTGGATGTTAGGTTAGGTAGTAGAGCAATCTCAAACCAATTCGAATAAGAGTCTACCAAAACCAAGTAGTGTTGATTGTTCCACTAAAAGATATCAGTTGCAATTGTTGGCCAAGGTAGTTCAGGAATTGGACTTATCTTAAGTGGTTCTCTTTGCAAATGCGGTCTAGTACTATTGCATACTGAACAAGAAGAAAGTACTTTATCAATGTCTTTTGGCAATGAAGGCCAAAATACTAATTCTCTCACTCTTCTCTTAGTGGATGTGGATCCTGGGTGATCATGATGCAAAATCTGGATATATTCTTGTTGTAAGGAAGCCGGGACAACAATTTTATGACCTTTGAAAATAATGCCATCTTCCATCAACAATTCATCTCTGTAAGGAAAATAGGTTTGCACTTCAGGTGGTACACTAGATTGTTTTGACGGCCATCCACCATGAATGTAGTGAGCGAGCCTTTGTAAAATCAGATCAGTCTGAGTGTAATCTCTTAACTCATCAAGTCTAGTGGTGGAAAAATTATGTACTGACATCACATCAAAGTCAAAGGTCTCTGCGTCAAGCTGTTCTGTCGTATTTCTGGGTGATCTGGACAAGGTATCATCCAGATAAAGTAACTTGCCTTTCGTGTAGACCATTTTGAAATTGTACTTTTGCAATTTGAGAATCATTCTTTGTAATCTCGCTGGAGTGGAATGCATAGGCTTCTTTAGAATAGTAACTAGAGATTGGTGGTCAGTTTCAATCTGGATATCTCGACCATAAATATAATCATGAAAGTTGGAACATGCAACTAATATTGCCAAAAGCTCCTTCTCAATTTGAGCATACTGCATCCCAGTTTGGGTAAGTGTTCTAGATGCATAGGCTACTGGTCTGTCCTCTTCAAGTATAACTGTGCCAAGACCAAATTTTGAAGCATCACAGGAAATAGAGTAACTGGTTTGTCCACATCATAATATCTTAATATAGGTGGGGTGGCAATTTTCTGCTTAAGGTCTTCAAATGCTTTCTGGTGCTGTTCCAACCATGACCATGCAACGTTTTTGTGCATTAGCTCTCTTAAAGGTGCTGCCAACGCACTGAAGTCTGGTACAAACTTACCTAAATAGCTGACCATGTCTAGAAAATGCTATAGAGCTTGTACATTATCTGGTGCTGACATCTCATGAACATCTGCTTGCTTGGTGGGGTCAAGTCTTAAGCCTATACTCAAACAAATGACCTACATATGTAACTTCTGGAAGTCTGAATTTGCACTTCATAGGATTAAGCTTAAAGTTTATTCATGCTCTGTCTAGAACTTTCTTGAGGTTTCTGTCGTGCTCTGCTTCACCACTGCCGCCAACCAATAAATCATCTACTATTATGGCACAACAAGGATAACCCGAAAAAATTTGTTCCCTTGCATGCTCAAAGACTTTACTTGCAGAATTTATTCCAACTGGCATCCTTAGAAATCTGTATCTGCCAAACTGAGTACCAAAAGTAGTTAGAAATGAGGATTTGTGACTTGCCAAAATGGACTCTCTGCATCCAAGACAGAGAAAACAGTGGGATTTGGTATTAAGGCAGCAACCTCTTCGACTGTGCGCATTGGATGATATGGTCTCCTTAATGCTTTGTTCAAATCTCTTGGCTCAATACATATTCTGATTTAATCTGAGCCTTTTTTGTGAGCCGCTACCATGGGCAACACTCATTCAGTTAGTTCTGTGACTGGACAAATCACACCTTGCTGCATCATTTTATTCAACTGAGCCTTAACTTTATCCTGCATAGCTATCGGAACTCTTCTCACTGGTCTGACTACTGGAGTGACCTTTGGGTCTAACTTCATGGAATACACAACTGGAAGTTTGCCTAACTTGTCATTGAAAACATCACCATACTCTGAGAAAATGGCTTCAGAAAAATTAGAACTCAGAAATGCACTCACATGATAAACTTCTTTAGCAAAAGAAAGGAGATTCATTTTTAAACTATCTTTGAGACCCAAGAAAGATTGCACTGGTCTTCAGACTACATAGAATAACACGTTGAACAGTTCTCAGCCAAATAACATGAAAGCATCACTGAACCTTCGGTTTGAATTTCTTCACCTCTATATGAAACACGTCTCGCACTACTAGCCACATTGAGTTGTTTGTTAGTTCTCACTTTAGCAGATGTGTTGGTTGATATAACATTACACTTTGAACCAGTGTCTACTTTAAGCTCTGTGGATTTTCCATTAATCCAGACAGTACAAAACACTTTGCTTCTTGCTAATAAATTCACTGCATTAACTCTTTCACCAAGCACAAATACACAATTCTACATAGAAAGTGGACTGCTTTGGCTCTACTTGATCAACTTGTTTCTTTGTATGACCTTTCTTTACAACTGTGTGAAGCTTACTTGATTTGCAGTACTTTTGGAAATGGTTCCATTTTTTACACTTGTGGCATTGCTGACCAAATGCTAAGCACTTCTCTCAATTAAGCTAGACTTGGGTTTTGCTGACTCAGGCTTGTACTGCACTGAGCTTGAGCATGCTCATTTCTTAGAACTTATTGAAAACTACATGATTTCCCTGGTGAGCCAGCAGGGGTTGTGGCTGCCATGTGCTTAGGCCTACTTCTGTTTGCCACATGTTGCATGCTATCTACATTTGCTCTGGAGCCTGATGAAACCATGCTCGTCACTTGCAAGCATACTTAATGTGTGTTTTTCTATAACTTCATGGATTTTGCAAATCTCTATGGCTTTACTCAATGTTAAATTACTATCACGAAGTAAGATCTTTCTCATAGCAGCACTATTAATACCACACACAAGCCTCTCCTTTATCAACTCATCTTTTAATTCATCAAACTGACACATTTTAGATTTGTTTCTCAGGTCAGTTATATAAGCTGCAAAAGTTTCCCCTGGTTTCTAATCTCTAGTGTAAAACAAATGCCTCTCTAAAGTAATATTTGTCTGGGGGTTACACATTTCTCTGAACTTGCGTTTCAAATACTCGGGGTCTTCCCTTGATTAAGCCTGTACAACAATATGACATTTTTCATCTTCTCCTTCATATACAGCTCGTGCATACACAAATGAACAGTCTCTTTTTATGACCTCTGACTCAGCTAGGTTTAGCAAAATGAATACCCTATGCATGCATCTCTAGCTGCATAAGCTGCTTGTATAAAATATCGTAGTCTTGCTCAAATATTCTCCAGTTCTCTGCAGTATTTTGATCAAATACAAGTGGTAGGGGCTTTCAAAATCTGTTGGCCGTATTAACACATACCAGTGAAGGATTTTTCAAATAAGCACAAACATATACACATGCACATATCCCAGAAACTTATACCAGTATTTGTAATTTGTCAAATGCTTTTGAGCATCTGTATTTATACCTTTTTAAGCTTTTCAAAATTATACCAATAGACAAACTCATAGTACCTGTGAATAATTCAACTTTGTGAAATAAACTTCTCCAGCACTAACACACTAGCATTGCAAAACAATATTACAAAAGTCATTTACCATCATTTTAAGAAACATCTCAAACAATTTTATGATGTGAATGAAATAAAACTCTGCTTGTTTCCTGCATTTCCTGTAACTAGTCTAGTCCAGATACAGATTTGTTGTATCCAGGACTGTTTGTATGCTTCTGAGCCCTAGGTAGCCTATCTACCACAAGAGTGGTTTCTGGCCCAGAAATTGCAGTGTATTGGCTGTTTGGGCAGTTTTTCCATCTCTCTCAACTTTCTGGTCTAAAAGCCTGCGTTTGCACTTGTCTCCCACCTTTCCTGTAGCTAGTGTAGTCCAGATTCAGTTTTGCTGCATCTAGGACTGTTTGTAAGCTTCTGAGCCCCCCAAGCCTTTGTGTGTTGAAGGAAGCCTTCTAGCCTATCAGTGGGAGTGGTAAGCACTAGGTAGCCTATCTACCACAACAGTAGTTTCTGGCCAGAAATTGTAGTTTATTGGCTGTTTGGGCAGTTTTTCCATCTCTTTCAACTTTCTGGTCTAAAAGCCTGCTTTTGAGCTTGTCTCCCACCTTTCCTATAACTAGTCTAGTCCAGATACAGATTTGCTGTGTCCAGGACTGTTTGTATGCTTCTGAGCTCACCAAGCCTTTCTATGTCAGAGGGAAGCCTTATAGCTTGACAGTGGGAGTGGTTAGCACTAGGTAGTCTATCTACCACAAGAGGAGTGGTTTCTGGCTCAGAAATTGCAGTTTATTGGCTATTTGGGCAGTTTTTTTCATCTCTTTCAACTTTCTGGTCTAAAAGCCAAGTTTGTGCTTTTCCCACCTTTCCTGTAACTAGTCTAGTCCAGATACAGACTGCTGTGTCCAGGACTGTTTGTAAGCTTCTGAGAGGTTTCAAAAGTTTGCTCTTCAATTTTTCTCTTAGATCTGCTAGTTCTCTCCTCTCCTGCACTTTTACTAACTTATTAGTCTAGCACTTTACCATACCAGACTTCTTGTAGCAATTATTGTAGCACACAAAAGAGCTACCAACACTAAATGTTCTACAAAGAAACAGCTCCAGTACTTATTATTAATGCCCATACCTCCAGGCATGTCTAAAGGTCAGTGCCCTGTGCTTTCTTCTATTAACCTGGTGAACTTGGGCATCCTGAGGCAATGTCGCAACTGCCTCATGTACATAGACAACTCTCTCCTCTTACCTCCCAACACTCAGACTTGTGAGAGCTGCACTTATATAGCCAGACTGGAAGCCACACACTCTCCAGCCAAGACCGGAATAGCTGGTCAAGAGGCAAATGTCAACACTTGCACCACACCACATGGAACACATAGCCCTCCAGAACACACACCAGCACTCCCTTCACATAAAAACACAAACACACCCATCTTCGCAGAGGCTCTCAATAAAAATCTACCCAAACAGCAGAGACCTCCAAGACAGAAACTGACTCGACCACCACAACACAACACTAATCATGAGACACATAACTCTCCTAAACAGTGTGCCACTCAACCAAAGCCCCTAAGGCAAAACAGCATGCCCAGCACATTAGTTATAGGTGACTCAATAGTGAGGCACACTGATGTCCCACTCACTTGGTTGAATAAGTAGAAAGTAGCTGCCTGTCAGGTGCCAGGATCTACCACATAATGCACACACTCAGGTCCCTCAACAACAAGTACAAATATGACACTGCCATTGTACATGTGGGTGTGAATGAGCTGAGATGTACCTCACTGAACTACATGAAAAGAGACATGGAGGAGTTCTCAGATTGTGTAGCCCAGGTGGGTATGACCCTAGCCCTGAGCAGCATTCTACCATCACACATTACATTCAGAAAATGATTGATTTCAACAATTGGCTAAGTTTCTGGTGTAATTCTAAAGGGATCCAGTATTTGTCTGCCTGGGATGACATGACTGACAGACCTCAATGCTTTGCAAAAGATGGCCTGCATCTGTCACCCCTGGGATTCCGGATACTGGCCAAGGCTCTTGCCACCCCTATAGTGCCTTTTTAGGCAGTGCTTCAAAGACCAAATTACCACCGTAACAGCTAGAAACAAATGCAATCTGAGGGTCATGCTGCTCAATGCTAGATGTCTAAATCTCAAAATACACTCGCTCAAAGTACTCTTTAAAATGGAGAACATCTATATTTGTGCTGTAACAGAGACCTGGTTCAAGGCAGCAGAAAGCACCCCTGCACTACTAGGCTATAACTCATTCCACACCTTTCGGACCCAGAACTTGGATCGAAGCTCCAAAGGTGGAGGTGTTTCCATATTCAGAAAGAATGCACACACCTCCAGACTGGTAGCCCAACATAACACATCAGAGCTACTATAGGTGCAGCTAAGACAGCGATTGCGTAAGACAGCGATTCAGGTCATAGCCTGTTATAGGTCCCCAACCATGTCCCAAGACTCACATTCCATGTTCCTAAGCACCCTGGGAAAACTACACATGTACCAATACACTTGCCCGTTTCCTGGAATTCATTAATTCCAATGCCCTGAACCAGCTTGTTCTTGCCCCCACTAGAGGTAGCAACATCCTTGACTTGGTCATTACTAACATTGGCAACTGTTGCTCTACACCAATAGTCATCTCCTCCCTGGTTAGATCCGTCCACAAACCAATCACCTAGGAAATCCACATCCCTCCCACCCCCACCAAGGAAAACTTCTCCAAAGCTAACTTTGCCCTCCAAAAAACAGAGGTGGGTAACTTCACGGCACCCATGCAAATGGAGAATAGTTGCATGACTGCCGAATCATACACCAATGCACTGTATGAACACGTACACAAATGCATGGATCTCGCCATACCCAATAGAACCAAGACACTCTCCTCCAAAGAAAGGAAGCCAATATGGTGGTTTCCTGCCTTAAACAAACTCTACAACAGAAGGAGGAAACTGATGCAGAATAAGGTGAAGTCCCAAGACTGGAAAAACTCCCTTATCAGCCTCAACAAAACATTGAGATCCTTCATCAAATCCTCTGAAGCTAGCTATGGCCTTCTATAGTTATGTAAAGAATCTCCACGGCAATACCCAGATTTCCTCTGAGCTACTGCACAATGGTACCTCCTATACTAACTAAGCCAGCAGATATTGCCAATATACTGGCTGACAGATTCAGTGCCAACTTTACTCCTCTTGCCCCCCCCCAAAGGACCAAACACAATACCAGCAGATTGCCAGGTACTCAGTATTACTGCTGCACAGGTTAAAACAGAAGTGTCTAAGGCCAAGAATACAGCTTGTATAGGACCTGACAATATCTCTGGCTGTGTTCTACATGAACTACAAAGTGAATTGACATCTCACCTGTGTGCTCTGTTCAATCACAGCCTCACCTCAGGCTTTGTCCCTATCAAATGGCGCACTGCTATACTCATCTGTTTCCCCAAAGGAAGAGCAACTACAGACCCTGGGAACTATCGCCCCATTAACCTGACAAGTTTGATATGCAAAGCTATGAAACACATCTTCATGGACCTAATAAACAAGGATATAGGGAATCTCCAAACTCTGGATCCCACACAGTTTGGTTTTGTGAAGGGTAGATCATGCCTGCTCAACTTGGTCGACTTCTTTGAGTCAGTCACCAGAGCTGTGGATGAATGGTGCATACAGACTACCTTGATCTGGCCAAGGCCTTTGATACCATTCCCCACTCAGGAATCACAGAAAAACTCACTAAGCTAGGCATCAACCCCTATATCACTAGGTGGGTTGCAAACTGGCTCACAGACAGAACACACAATGTGAAAGTAGCTGACTCCAAGTCAGACTGCCAACCAGTCACGAGTGGAGTCCCACAGGGATCAGTCCTGGGTCCTCTCCTGTTTGGTATTGACTTCTCAGACATCCAGGCTAACAAGAAGGGACTCTGGCTGACAAAGTTCACAGATGATTGCAAGTTGGGAGCCATTATTAACTCCCCAAGTGATGTTGGCATCCTACAGAAAGGCCTCACTGAGACCGACTGATGTCAGAACCATGGCTTTAAGCTCAATGCCAAAAAATGATTCATCCCCATTGGGAAAAACCCAGTTCCCATGAATTTCTACATCGATGGTAGTCCACTGACCACAGAAGGCATTATAAGAGATCTGGGAACACAGGTTGACAGCAACCTCTCTTTTGACCACCACACTGACACTGTGGTCAGAAAGTCCTTCTATGTGGCACATCTCATTACTAAGGGTTTTGCATCCAGGAAGAAAGTTGTCATTGTTTCCCTCTACTCTTCCCTCATTAGGCCGATCATTGAGTACAATGCCCCAATTTGGCATGTATCTCACTAGACACCTGCAATAACTGGAGAGGCCCCAAAAGTACCTCACAAATAGGATCCTAGGCCGTAAACACTTGTCCTATATGGACAGACTTAAAAAACTCCAACTATTCTCTGTCTCATATCGCCTACTTAGAGGTAATCTCTGCTTGACTTACAAAGCCATGTCTGACCCAGCTCTGCTAGAAATGCTACATCTAAAGAAATCCCAATCCCTCTGCATCATATGCTCCAGAGACCTCAACCTCATTACCACAATCAACAGAGCATGCTGGAAGGACAGGTTCATAAACCCAGAGACTGCCCATGCTATGGAATAGACTTCCCATACATGTCAAACAGAGCACCTCACTGGCCCTTTTCAAGAGAAATCTTGATGAGTGGATGGGAAATAGAAAATTCACCCCAGGGATCACTCCAGTGGCTCTACTTGACAGAGGCACTGGGAACTAAGGTCAGGTGGCATGATGCCAGGTTAATCCTATGGGCTAGGCTTGTAAAGGCTCCAGGCCCATTAGCCTAGTACACACCTATGAACCTATATCAAATAACTACATGGCTCAAATAAACTGGATGTCTCTTGCCCAAAACTCAATAACATTTCAAAGTAATTGCACTTTGTGAATAACTGTACACAGCACACTGAAATGTCTCCAAAATGGCAGTACCTTGCTAGACAACTCTTTACAGTGCAAGAAACACTCTAATGGCGACACTTAGCGAATAGAAACACCCAGCCCAAGAAACTTTTCGAAATGGCTATACTTGACAATATTTCATGAAATAGTTGTACTTTGCACACAATAAACTCTTCAAAATACATGCACGATAGTAACAAGAGCACACTGCAAGCACTTTTACACACTTTGAGATACTTAGCTATGCCCCCGATACAATACAAAGTTGAAGTTATGCCCAAACACAACACTTTGCAAAAACACATGCAGTTGCCTTGCTTTATTTTTGATTAATGTGCTCTTTTTGCCCTTATTAGATTCGTTTTGCTCGTTTAAGCCCTTTTCATGTGCTCATTTTACTTTAAACATGCTCAGTTTTGCTCTAAGCACATTTGTTTTGCTTTACTGTTAAGTGTTTCACCAAATGCCTTTATTTTAAACATTTCCTTTAGCTAACAAACTTTTTGTGCCTTCTGTTTGCTCAGTAATGTGGTTTGTGCCCTTGTAATGCCCCGTTTTGCCCTTTCTATCAGTTTGTGCTACTTCTCATTAGCCTTGATTTTCTGGCTCATTTCTCTTAGTTTTACCTTCATTGTCATCTCGGCACCTCATGGCTCTGAATATCACTCTCTGTGATCCCAGTTCTGACACCATGTCGCTCTCCTACTTTGGACATAATAGGAGAGTCTTCGTGGGTTCTGTTCAAGCAGCTTTATTTTATACTAAGACATCACTACAGACATTTACTGACTTTAACTTAAGTAACTTGTATACAAACTAACAACTGCGATCATCCATGCGCTCACTCTGGCTGCTCTTATAGGTGTACTGAAGAAGTTCATGTATAGAACTGGACGAAAAGCACTTTATACAAATACATTTATTTTGATATAAAGTTACATCTGGAGTCTGGTCTACCTGCCTGCCTGGAACTTATTTGCAACAGAATTATTTACAACACTCTCGATATCTGGGCTGCAGTGTGACATTTCTTCCCCCCTGAAAACTCAAGCTAATTTTTCAAGTATCCCTTGAGAGACTTTGCTTGAGAGGGTTGACTGTTTGTGAATTCCTCACTCCATTCCCTGTCCTGAGAGCCCATCTGCATTGACATTGCTGACCCCACTGCAGTGCTGCACTGTCGTATCATATGTCTGCAACCCTAGGCTTCACCTTAGTAACTTGGCATTTTGTTGGGTGGCTCGATGTATTCATGTTAAGGGATTGTGGTCGGTAATTACAGTGAATTTCCTTCCATGCAAATAAGGCTGCAGTTTCTGCAGTGCCCACACTATAGCTAGACATTCCTTTTCTACAGCTGCATAGAATTCCCCCCTGGGTTGAAGCCTATGACTGAGATATATCACTAGGTGCTCTTTTCTCTCTAAGGAAACCTGTCTGAGTACATCCCCCACCCCATGGTTCTAAAGCATCCACCTGCACAAGAAATTCTTTGCTGTAATCTGGTTTGGCTAACACAGGGGATCCTCCCAAAGCTTCTTTAAGCTTCTGGAATGCCTGCTTACATGCAGGGGCCACACTGCCTGATATGGCTTGGTTTCCTTGTCAGGTCTTTGAGGGGAGCAGCTATGGTACTATAATTGGGGACAAACTTTCTGTAGTATCCTGCTGTCCCTACGAATACCCTCATCTGATTTTTGGTAACAGGTTCAGGCCATGCTTGAATGGCTTCCACTTTGGAAGGTTCTGGCCTGATCTTACCACTCCCCACTCTGTCTCAGGTAGGAGACCTTTGCCATACCCACCTGACACTTACTGGGCTTAATGGTCAACCCTGCCCTCAGTAGACTGCCCAGTACCTCCCTGACATGCTGAAGGTGCTCTTGACAGGAGCAGCTGTAGATAGCAATATCATCTAGGTAAGCAAGGGCAAAATCTCCTGCTAGTGTACGATCTGCTAGTCTCTGGAAAGTCAATGGGGAATGTTTCATCCCAAAGGGCATCTCTGTGAACTCATACAAGCCAAAAGGAATCACAAAGGCTGACCTCTCTGTAGCACTGGGAGTCAAGGGCACCTGCCAGTAACCCTTGGTAAGATAAGTAGTGGTAAGATACTTAGCCCCACCCAGCTGCTCTAGGGTTTCATCTGTCCTAACCGACTCTGTGTGACTACTTAATTTCGTGTAGTCCACACAGACTGGTGCTGCCATCCCTCTTTGGTACCAGCACCATTGGGGAGGCCCAGGAACTGCTGGACTCCTTGCTTGCTCCTAGTTCCAACATTTCTTGCATCTCCTCCCTCAGAGGCTGTTTGGCTCTCTCAGGTACCCTATAAGGGACCTGCTTAATAGGCCTTTGGGGTCCTGTATCCACATGGTGCTGCACCAGGTGGGTGCACCCTGGTTTCCCAGTGTATGTGCCCCCAAACTCCTGTAACACTGCTCGGATTTCTCAAACTTGGGTAGGGGATAGCTGCTGGGGCACTGCTACCCCTTCCACCGAGGTGTCAGTCACAGACGAGATCAGTCACCAGATCCCCCTCAGACTCCTCTTGCCATCCACTGTAAATACTCAGCACAAGGGCCTCTCTATCATGATAAGGTTTCATCATGTTAACATGGTATAATGTATGCCCCTGCCTCCTGCCTAGTAGTTCTACCATGTAGTTAACATCACTGACCTTGTAGGGTCCCTCCCAAGCTGCCCGCAGCTTGTTGCGTCTGACAGGAATGAGAACCATTACCTGCTATCCTACAGCATACTCTCTAGCTCGAGTATTCCTGTCATACCAAACCTTTTTCTGCTGTTGGGCTTCTGCCATGTTCTCCTGGGCCAGGCCCATGAGTTCCCTGAGCCTTGTCCTGAGGTTTAGGATGTATGCCACAACAGACTCCTTGTGGGATTCACACCCACCCTTCCACTCATCACAAATCAAATCTAGAGATCCCCTCACCCAGTGCCCATACAACAAATTAAAGGGTGTAAAATCTGTGAATTCCTGGGGCACCTCTCTGTAAGGAAACAACAGATGTTGCAAATATTTGTCCCACTACCTCTTAAACTGGTCTGCAAATGCCCGTAGCATCATCTTGAGAGTAGAGTTTAACCTCTCAACAAGACCATTAGTCTGGGGATGGTAGGGGTGGTCTTTAGGTGCTTCACCACACAGTACTTCCACAGACAAGCCAGCAAGTCTGACATGAAATTGGTACCTCTGTCAGTCAGTATTTCTTTTGGAAATCCTACCCTGCTGAAAATCTCTAACAACGCATTTGCCACCTTTTCTGCCTTCAATGGAATACAATGCTACTGCCTCAAGGTATCTAGTAGCATAATACTGCCACTAGGATACAAGTCTTCCCTGTGGAACTTGGGGTACTCAAGAGGGCCCACAATATCTATAGCTATCCTCTGAAATGGCTTCTCAATCACAGGCAAAAGCATCAAAGGAGCTCTCACCTTGTCTCCTGCCTTGCCTACCTTCTGGCACTGATCACAGGTCCTGCAGTACCCTGTTAGATCTCTAGAAATCCCAGGCCAATAAAAGTTCTGCATAATATGTCTCTTGGTATGCTTTATGCCCATACAACCTGCAAAGGGAATATTATGGTCTATGGCTAGATGTGCCAGATTGTAGGCTCTGGGCACTAACAATTGCTGTATTCTCTCACCCTCTAGCCCTTCTCTCAGGGGTCAACTCTCTGTACAGTTTACTCTGTTAAAGGCAAGTGTTACCGAGGCACTAGAGAAAATATTTTTGTGTGTTTGACTTCTTTTTAATAAATTATTTTTCATTACTTCGGAATTGGCCTTCTATTCGTGGTATTATCGTGGATTTTTACATTCAGCTGTCGTTTATCTCTCTCTGTACAGTAACCCTTTGTCTCAGTATACCGATTCCCCTTTCCCTTGAAAATCAGGTGCCTCACTAGCTACCTCTCTCAGGGCTTGTGATGTATGGTCTGAGAGCTGAGCCTGTCCCAACTGTCTCGGTAACCCTTCCCAGCTCCCCTTCCACAGGAATTCTGGCATCCTCTGAGAGCAGTGCCTCAGTGTCAGCCTGGGCACTACTACTCACCTTTGCCCTTGCAGTCACTCTGTCCAAGGGAACATCAGTACCTACAAGCAGCTGTAGTTCACCTTCAGTATCACTGCTACAGGGTAGCTCCCTCCCTGAAGTAACCACCTCAACAGTCCTGGCTGCAAGTGTGCATTTTGTCTGCCCCCCCCCCCCCAGGCTACCAGTCCAACATCCTTGTTTTCAAGCCCGACTGACTGCATGTAACTGCATGCACACAAGGTATTGCATTATCAAAATCATTCTCTATCAGGACGTCTGCAGGGATAGCCTCAAACACACTTGCTTGCTGGCTTCCTTTTCTACCCTGTGAGTCAAAGTGAACCCTAGCCAAAGGTATTTGGAATGGGATCCCTCTTATACCTCTGACTGGAGTGGACTGCCCAAGCAAGTAGTGCTTCTCTAACTACTGCAGGCTTCACGATGGTTAGGTCAGAGGCTGTCTCTCTCCTAGCAGTGGCCTCATTCCCATCCACTAAGATAGGATATAACCTCTTGTGGTAGTTTGGTACCCTTGTTGTCTCAAGACAACTTACTGCTGGCATTCTGTCATTCCCATTTACTGGTTCTCCCACCTTTTTTCCCCAGCTTGCCTCAATGGACATCTATATGCTACATGGCTCCACTGGTTGCATTTAAAACATTTAATCCTTGGTCCTGGATGTGTAACTGGACTAGTGGCTTCCCCTACTACTGGCATACTCTGTTGGGGCAGTCCGTGCTGCCCACCATGGGTTCCCTTAAAACAACGAACAGCACTGGGTATCCCTTCCCTGTGCAGTGATGCCCTGTTTGCTAGGTATAGGTCTCTCTTCCTCCCCAACTAATCTGCAGTATTGCATTGTCTATCATCTAACCATATTCTTATGTCCTTAGGCAAAGTGCTAAGGGTGTGTTCCCTCACCAAAAAGGTCTTTCAGCCCTTCAAAAATGGTGACCTGACATCTAGTCACCCACCTATGAAAATAAGTGATTAGTTCAGCAATATATTCACACAGACATTCATTTGCCTTGCGACTATGCTCACAAAACTTTTTCTTTTAGCTTCAGGTGTTACCTTAAAACATTCTAAAAGACAGTTCTTCATAGTATTATAATTTAAGCAATCAGTATCAGATATTTTAGAAATAGCAGTTACAGAGTTACCATGGAGTAAGGGGGTCAGGAACCAGAGCCATCGATCAACACTATAGTTTTTACATACCCTTTCAAACATATGAAACTATCAAAATTATCACCCTCTGCAAATTGTGGAAGAAATTTACTGACCTTTGTGGCTTCTGGGGTTTGTTTACTCCCTTCCCCATTACCTCCATGACTCTGGCAAAGACTTAGCATCTCCTTTTCATGTTACTTCTGCCTCTGATTCTCCTCAGCTTCCAGACATTGTAGTTTCTCTGTTGCTTCTATTTCCAAATGCTTGGCCTCCAGTTCAAGTCTGTTTAACTCCAGATGGATTTTTTTAAGTCCTCCGTGGAAAGGGTGAACTGCCCATTTACTGAGAGTTGTACATTCCCAAGGCCAGTCTGATTGTCTTCCTAGTTGCTATTCTGTGATGCAGCTGTGACTAAAGCTGCAATCATGTCTACTTTACTCAAGTTGGCATGTACCAGTTCTTTAGCCTGGCACATCTCAGCCAACTGGGTCCTTGTCAGCTTGATATATTCCTCCATTAACATGCTTGTCTACTCTCCCTAACTACGCCAACATAAAAATAAAACAATTGTGATATGAAATTGAATGTTCACTCCGTGGCTGATTGAGAGTACAAACACCTTCCTTAGTGACCACTGTTTACAGGCTACAGGAATTCAATATCCACACCATCATCTTCTCCTTTTGGCCTATCCTGGTTAGGGGTTGCCACAGTGGAACAATGGCCTGCAGAACGATTGGCAGTGGAGTTTTTTATGGTGTCGAGTTGCCAGTTTGGCATCTATCCTTCCAGAGAAGGCACACACATGCACACACTCACACCTAGGGCCAATTTGGAGTGTCCAGTCTATGTACAGCATGTCTTTAGGATGTGGGAGAAAACCCATGGAACAACAGGGAGGACATGCAGACTCCACACAGAAGAACCCCAG
The DNA here is from genome assembly GCF_019279795.1 of Protopterus annectens. Taxonomy (NCBI): domain Eukaryota; kingdom Metazoa; phylum Chordata; order Ceratodontiformes; family Protopteridae; genus Protopterus; species Protopterus annectens. The sequence continues at coordinate 122,634,860 of NC_056747.1, read as the reverse complement.
CTGAGAATTGAACCAGAGATCCTCTTGCTGTGAGGCAACAATGCTAACCTCTATACCACAGTGGCCCAATTCAATAGCCACACCATTGAATCCTAATATCTAGATCAAAACTACAACCCAAATAATATGTGGTGTAGATATCCCACCACTGCCAACCAATTAATATGTGACACCCCTGCACTGGCCCAGTAATCAAGGAGCCTCAGTCCTCACCACTGGCAACAGTGGGGAATGTACACACTGGGAGGATGACAAATACACACAGTAAAATGCAGTTTCCCTTAAGACCACACAGAGATCACAGTCAGTCTGGGGCTGGTATCTCCCTCTTCCTCCAGATCCCCAATAAGACTTCACACTGGCACAGCTATAGAGATGAGATCTTAGCCAGGGTTCAAAGCCAAGTCTTCTAGCATTCTCTGTGTCCAATATGGGCTTTGTGTCCCTGCCCAAGTAGCTGACACACACACACTCTTGGAGATTTGTTTTACACACACACACACACACACACACACACACACACACACACACACCTGGGAAAGGCTAGCACAGGTTTACTAGCTACGCCCCCTTCTGCCCAGACTATAAGGTAGTTACCACTGCCACTAGAACCTCTTATCAGCTACTTTAAGACCCTTAACAAAGGGTGTCCAATCCTATTGTGTAATGTTACTATTAATCCAAATGGTAGTCTGACCAAGAGCAGGATATTTAGGAGTGGCCTGTACAGTGTCACTAAATAGATATGCAAATACTCTTAAGAGTTTAAATATCACTAAACAGACCAGACACAATGAAAAGGTTTAAATATAATTTAATAATAAAAGAACAAGACAATACTCAGTAAGTAATCAGTTACATCAGAGTTCAAAATCACAGGAAATACTTAAAACAACATTGCAGGACAGTCTCAAATAAAGAAAACATCTAAGCTGCACTTTACTATATTCCTATCTAAATCTAAACGAGTTATTGTGTCCTAAAAACTTACTTAGAGCAAGGCAAGTGCAGATGTGGTGATGAGTGGATGTTCTTCTTAGATAAAAGACAAAATACACAGTCTCTCTCTCTCTGAGAGAGTTCTTAAATTAATATCAAATCTTACTGCTGGTTTCGCTTGGATGACACCAATTTTTTGTCACCTGACTTTAGTTCCCAAGCTAAACCCCCTTTGTTAGAACCAGAATTTAGCATCTCTCTGTGAAAATACATTGCCCTCAGATATTTGCAACTGCTAGGAGACATAAAACAATAAAACTCTTACAAAACAATGCAGAAGGCACCCTGATTCTAGACATCCTGCCTCCTTGCTGCATTGAAACTAACTTTTATGACACAATAATAAAACAATTTTATTTCAACTATTTTCTCTGAATCTTTTTCAAGATAACCTCATGCGCTCCCATTTCCATTAAGTATATACAAAGTTTCACAATAGTGCATGTACACTTCTGTTTTTTTCCAATAGGTCATTCTGTGGTTACATTTTAGTTCAGTACTTTACACACACACTTCTGTATAAATCATATAAATATTCACAAGTGACAGAATTATTTACAAAATTCCCGATAGCTAGGCTGGCAGTGCGACAAATACAACAGAGCAGTGACTGGTTGCCTAGCTCTGCAGAGCTGTGTTAAAACAGTGAGCAAATTTAAATAAACAATTTAATCAATAAAGTTGAAAACTGAGCCCTGAAACAGCAAACTTCACTTAGATGAGTCCTAAATTCAATCTCCTGCCACATGAGTGCATAGGGGCCCTCTCTGACAAATGATAGCCTAGTTTAGTGTTCAGTTTAACAAACAGAACCAGATTCAGCAGGTCTGAATATAGTCCATGCTACTGCACAAAAAAAGTGCAAAAATAATCAAGAACAGTTTTAAAAAATCAGTAATATAGTAAAAATGCAGATTAAAAGTGCAAAATACAGTATAAAATTGTACTTATGGTCACAAGAATGCAAACAAATCCTTGGATTGCTTTATCAGAATGTAGCAGAATAACTGGATTGCACAGATGAATACAGCAGAGCAGGGGCTGGTCACCTAACTCTGTGGAGCTGTGTTAAAACAGTGATCAAACTGAATTAATCAATTTAACAAATAAAAAGCTCAAAACTGAGCCCGGTGCCAGTAACCCTCAACCAGATGGGTCCTAACTGCACTCACCTCCCACAAGTATACAGTTGGGGGCCCTCTCCAAAAAAGATAGCCTGGCTTAGTGCTCAATTTAACAAATGCAACCAGAATCAGCAGTGGTGACTCCAATATATGCTACAGCAGACAAAAAGTTTAACACCTCAGCAAGAAAAATTTTCAAAAATTTGCAATATTGTAAAAATACAATTTAAATGTGCATAATACAATATACATATTATAATTATGGTTTGCAGAATGGAGCAGAAGTCTTGGCTTGCACAGATGAATACAGCCGAGCAGTGGCTGGTTGCCTGCCTCTATAGAGCTGTGTTATAACAGTGAGCAAATTGGATTAAAGAATTAACAAATAAGCTCAAAACTGAGCCTTGTGCTAGCAACCTTCAATCAGATAAGTATTAACTGAACTCTCCTCCTAGAAGGGTGCAGGGTGGCCCCACCCCCAAAAAAGATAGACTGGCTTAGTGCTCAATTTAACAGTTAACTCTGAGGAGCTGTGTAAATACCATGAGCAAATTGAATTAATCAATGTATCCAATAGGAAAGCTCACAACTGAGCCCTCTGCCAGCAAGCTTCAATCAGATGAGTCCTAAATGCACTCACCTGCCACAAGGGTGCAGGGGGAACCATCTCCAGCAAAAAATTGCCAGTTTTTTTGCTCAGTTTGACAAATGGAACCAGATTCAGCAGGTCTGAATCTATTCTATGCTACAGCAGACAAAAATACAACAAAGCAGCAAGAACATTTTTTTTAAATCAGCAATATAGCAAACATGCAGTTTAAACATGCAAAATGCAGTATAAAATTGTACTTATGTTTAGCAGAATGTAACAGATTGCTTGGATTGCACAGACACAGGAGAGCAGTGGCTGGATACTTAAGTCTGTGGAGCTGTGTTAAAAAAGTGAGCAAACTGAATTCATCAATTTAACAAATAAAAAGATCAAAACTGGGTCGTCTGCCAGTAACCCTCAATTAGAGGAGTCCTAACTGCACGCTCCTCCCACAAATGTGTACGGGGTCCCCCCCAACAAAAGATAGCCTTGCTTAACAGAACCAGATTTAGCAGTTCTGTGTCTAATCTATGCTACAGCAGACAAAAAATTAAAATAACCAGCAAGAAAAGTTTTTAAAAAAATCAGCAATATAGCAAAAATACAGTTTAGACTTGCAAAATACAGTATAAAATTGTACTTATGATTAGCAGAATGCAACAGGTTCCTTGGATTGCACAGCTGAATACCACAGAGGAGGGGATGGTCACTTAACTCTGTGTAGTTGTTTTAAAACAGTGAGCAAACTGAATTTAACCAATAAAAAAGCTCAAACGGAGCCTTATGCCAGCAGCCTTCAATGAGACGAGTCCTAACTGCACTCCCATGTTAGAAGGCATCATGGGAGCCATATCCTACAAACAACAGCCTGGTTTAGTGCTCAGTTTGACAAACAGAGCCAGATTCAGCAGGTTTGAATCTAGTCTATGCTACAGCAGACAAAAAGTGCTACACATCAGCAAGAAAAGTTTAAAAAAAATAGCAATATAGGAAAAATAGAGTTTGAAAGTGCACAGTACCAGAATGCAACAGGTTCCTTGGATTGCACAGATGAATACAGCAGAGCAGTGGCTGTTCCCCTAACTCTGAGGAGCTGTGTTAAAACAGTGAGCAAAATGAATTAATCAATTTAACAAATAAAAATCTCAAAACCGAGCCTAGTGCCAGCAACCTTCAATCACGAGTCCTAACTGAACTCTCCTGCCACAAGAGTACAGGGTGGCTCCTTTCAACAAAAGATAGACTGGCTTAGTGCTCAGTTTAACAAAGACAAACAGATTCAACCAGTCTGACTCTAGTCTATGCTACAGCAGACAAAAAGTGAAACAAATCAGAAAGAACATTTTCCAAAAAATCAGCAATATAGCAAAAATACAGTTTAAAAGTGCAAAATACAGTATAACATTGTACTTATGGTTAGCACAATGCAACACCCTGGATTGCAAAGCTGAGTTCAGCAGAGCAGGGGCTGGTTGTCTAACTCTGGAGAGCTGTGTTAAAACAGTGAGCAAACTGAACTGAACAATTTAACCAATATAAAAGCTCAAATCTCAGCCCTGTGCAAACCACCTTCAATCAGATGAGTTCTAACTGCACTCTCCTGCCATAAGGGAGCAGGACATCCTCTCCAGTAAATGATAGCCTGGTTTAGTGCTCAGTTAAACAAAGAGAACCAGGTTCAGCAAGTCTGAATCTAGTCTATGCTACAGCAGGTAAAAAGTGCACCAAATACCCAAGAACAGTTTTTTTAAAATCAGCAATATAGCAAAAATGCAGTTTAAACATAAAAAACACAGTATAAAATTGCACTTATGCTTAGCAGAATCCAACAAATTCATTGGCTTGCACAGCTGAATAAAGCAGAGCACGGGCTGGTCACCTAACTCTGTGGAGCTGTGTTAAAACAGTGAGCAAATTGAATTAAACAATTTAACAAATAAAAAAATCTAAAAACCAAGCCCTGTGCCAGCAAACTTCAGTCTAATGAGTCCTAGCTGCACTTTCCTGCCACAAGGGTGCAGGGGAGCCATCTCCGACATAATATTGCCTGGTTTAGCACTCAACAAATATAACCAGATTCAGCAGATTTGACTCTAGTTTATGCTACAGCAGACAAAAAGTGCAACAAATCAGCAAGAACAGTTTTTAAAAATCAGCCAAATAGCAAACATGCAGTTTAAAAGTGCAAAATACAGTATAAAATTGCATTTATGGTTAGCAAAATGCACCACATTCCTTGGAATTCAGAAATGAATACGGCAGAGCAGTGGCTGGTTGCCTAACTCTGCAGAACTGTGTTAAAACAGTGAGCAAATTGAATTAAACAATTTAATCAATAAACAAGGTCAAAACTGATGCCAGTGCCAGCAGCCTTCAATTAGATGAGCCCTAACTGTACTCTCCTGCAACAGAGGTGCAGGGGACCATCTCCAACAAAGGTTAGTGTAGTTTAGTGCTCATTTTAACAAACAGAATCAGATTCAGAATGTCTAAATCCAGTGTATGCTACAGCAGACAAAAAGTGCACCAAATCAGAAAGAACAGTTTTGAAAAATCAGCAAAATAGCAAAACTACAGTTTAAAAGTGGAAAATACACTATGAAATTGTACTTATGGTTAGTAGAATGCAGCAGATTCCTTGGATTTCACAGCTGAACACAGCAGAGCAGTGGCTGGTTGCCTAAGTCTGTGGAGCTGTGTTAAAACAGTGAGCAAACTGAATTAATCAATTTAACAAATAACAAGCTGAAAACTTGCCAGTAACTTTCAATCAGAGGAGTCCTAATTGCAGTCTTCTCCCAAAAGGGTGCAGTGGGCCACCTGTCCAACTATAGATAGCAAAGCTTAGTGCTCAGTTTAACAAACTCAACCAGATTCAGCAGTTCTGACAAATCTATACTACAGCAGATAAAAATAAATAAATAAACAAGAACAGTTTTAAACAATCAGCAATATAGCAAAACTACAGTTTAAACCTGCAAACCACAGTACGAAATTTTGCTTATGGTTAGCAGAAAGCAACAGATTCCTTGGATTGCACAGCTAAATACAGCAGAGCAGTGGCTGGTCTCCTGCCTCTGTGTAGCTGTGTTAAAACAGTGAGCAAATTGGATTAAAGAAATTAACAAATAAAAAGCTCAAAACTGAGCCCTGTGTCAGTCTTCAATCAGATGAGTCCTAAGTGCACTCTCCTGCCACAAGGGTGCAGTGAGCCCTTTCAAACAAATGATAGACTGGTTTAGTGTTCAAGTTAACAAACAGAACCAGCTTCAGCAGGTCTGAATCTAGTTTATGGTACTGCACATAAAGTGCAAAAATAATCAAGAACAGTTTTAAAAAAATCAGTAACATAAAAATACAGTTTAAAAGTGCAAAATAAAGTATGAAATTCTACTTATGGTTAGTGGAATGTAAAATAATCCTTGGATTGCACAGATGAAAACAGGAGAGCAGTGGCTGGTCCCCTAACTCTGTGGAGCTGTGTTAAAACAGTGAGCAAATTGAATTAAAAAAAATAACCAATAGAAAAGCTTAAAACTAAGCCCTGTGCAAAGAACCTTCAATCAGATGAATCCTAACTGCACCCTCCTGCCACAAGGGAGCAGGGGGACCCTCTCCAGCAAATGATAGCCTGGTTTAGTGCTCGGTTAAACAAAGAGAACCAGATTTAGCAAGTCTGAATATAGCCTATCCTACAGCAGGCAAAGGGTGCACTAAATAAGCAAGAACAGTTTTTAAACTATCAGCAAAAATACAGTTTAAAAGTGCAAAACACGGTATAAAATTGAAATTATTTTAGCAGCATACAACAGATTCCTTGGATTGCACAACTGGATACTGCAGTGCAGGGGCAGGTCACCTAACTCTGTGGAGCTGTGTTAAAACAGTGACCAAACTGAATTAAAAAAATGTAACCAATAAGAAAGCTCGAAACTGAGCACTCTGCCAGCAATCTTCAATCAGAGGAGTCCTAACCGCACTCACCTGCCACAAGGGTGCAGGGGAGCCATCTACAACAAAAGATTGCCTGGTTTATTGCTCAGTTTGACAAACTGAACCAGATTCAGCAGGTCTGAATCTAGCCTATGCTACAGCAGACAAAAACTGCACTAAATCAGCAAGAACAGTTTTTAAAAATCATCAAAATAGCAAACATAAAGTTTAAATGCAAAATACTTTATAAAAAGGTACTTTTAGTTAGTAGAATGCAGCAGATTCCTTGGACTTCAGAAATGAATACAGCATAGCAGTGGCTGGTCGCCTAACTCTGCAGAACAGTGTTAAAACAGTGAGCAAATTGAATTATACAATTTAATTAATAAACAAGTTCAAAACTGAGGCCAATGCCAACAGCCTTCAATCAGATGAGTCCTAAATGCACTCTCCTGCCACAAGGATGGAAGGGGGACTCTCCACCAAATGATAGCCTGGTTTAGTGCTCAATTAAAAACAAAGAATGAGATTCATCAGGTCTGAATCTAGTCTATGTGACTGCACACAAAAAGTGAAAAAATAATCAAAAACTGTTTTAAACAATCAGTAATATAGGAAAAAATAAGATTTAAAATGGCAAAATACATTAAAAATAGTACTTGTATTTAGCAAAATGCAACAGATACCTTGGATTACACAGATAAATACAGCAGAGCAGTGATTGGCTGTTTAATTCTGTGGAGCTGTGTTTAAAAAAATGAGCAAATGGAATGGAAATGTAACCAATAACAAAGCTCAAAACTGAGCCCTGTGCCAGCAACCTTCAATCAGATGAGTCCTAACTGCACTCTCCTGACACAGGGGTGCAGGGGGCCCTCTGCAACAAAAGATAGCATGGTCTAATGCTCAATTTAACAAACAGAACCAGATTCATAATGGCTGAATCCAGTCTATGCTACAGCAGACAAAAAGTGCAAAATAATCAAGAACAGTTTAAAAAAATCAGAAACATAGCAAAAATACAGTTTAAAATCACAGAATACAGTATAAAATTGTACTTACGGTTAGCAGACTGCAACAGATTCCATGGATTGCACAGATGAATACAACAGAGCAGGGGCTGGACACAACCTTGTGGAGCTGTGTTAAAACAGTGAGCAAAAAGAATAAGCAATTTAACCAATAAATAAGCTCAGACTGGGCCCTTTGCCAGCAACCTTCAATCAGATAAGTCCTAACTGCACTCTCCTGCCACAAGGGAGCAGGGGGTCCCTCTCCAGCAAACAATAGACTGGCTTAGTGTTCAATTTAACAAAGGCAACCAGATTCAGGTCTGACTCTAGTCTATGCTACATCAGACAAAAAGTGAAACAAATCAGCAAGAACAGTTTTAAACAATCAGCAGTATATCAAAATACAGTTTAAAAGTGCAAAACACAGTACAAAAATTGTAATTATTTTTAGCAGAATGCAACAGATTCCTTGGATTGCACAGCTGAATACTGCAGAGCAGGGGCTGGTCTCCTAACTCTGTGGAGCTGTTTTAAAACAGTGAGCAACCTGGATAAAATAATTGAATGAAAAAAATTCTCAAAACTGAGCCCTGTGCCAGCAATCTCCAATCAGGTGATTCCCAACTGCACTCTCCTGCCACAAGGGTGCAGGGGATATCCAACAAAAGATACCCTGGTTTAAGTGCACAGTTTAACGAACAAAACCAGATTCAGCAGGTCTGAATCTATTTTATGCTACAGCAGGCAAAAATGCAAGAAATCAGCAAGAACAGTTTTTAAAAATCAGTAATATAACAAAAGTATAGTTTAAATTTGCAAAAGACAGTATAACATTGTTATGGTAAGCAGAATAGAGAAGATTCCTTGGACTTCAGAAATTAAAACAACAGAGCAGGGGCTGGTTGTCTAACTCTTTGGAGCTGTGTTAAAACAGTGAGCAAACTGAAGTAAGCACTTTAACCAATTAACAAGCACAGACAGGGCCCTGTGCCAGCAACCTTCAATTAGGTAAGTCCTAACTGCACTCTCCTGCCACAAGGGAGCAGGGGGTCCCCACTCCAGCAAACAATAGCCCAGCTTAGTGCTCAATTTAACAAACACAACCAGATTCAGCAGGTCTGACTCGCGTCTATGCTACAGCAGACAAAATGTGAAACAAATCTTTAAGAACAGTTTTAAACAATTAGCAATATAGCAAAACTACAGTTTATACCTGCAAACCACAGTATGAAATTTTGGTTATGGTTAGCAGAAACCAACAGATTCCTTGGATTGCACAGCTGAATACAGCAGAGCAGTGGCTGGTCACCTGCCTCTGTGGAGCTGTGTTAAAACAGTGAGCTAATTGGATTAAAGAATTTAATGAATAAAATGCTCAAAACTGAGCCTTGTGTCAGCAGTCTTCAATCAGATGAGTCATATGCACACTCTCCTACCACAAGGGTGCAGTGAGCCCTTTGAAAAAATGATAGCCTGGTTTAGTGTTCAATTTAACAAACAGAGCCAGCTTTAGCAGATCTGAATCTAGTTTATGGCACTGCACACAAAGTGCGAAAATAATCAAGAACAGTTTTAACAAATCAATAACATAACAAAACTACAGTTTGAAAGTGAAATATACAGTATGAAATTGAACTTATGGTTAGTAGAATGCAAAACAATCCTTGGATTGCACAGATGAAAACAGGAGAGCAGTGGCTGGTCCCTTAACTCTGTGGAGCTGTGTTACAATAGTGAGCAAATTGGATTACATACTTTAATGAATACAAAGCTCAAAACTGAGCCCTGTGTCAGCAAACTCCAATCAAGTGATTCCCAACTGCACTCTCCTGCCACAAGGGTGCAGTGGGCATCTCCAACAAAAGATACTGTGGTTTAATGCTCAGTTTAACAAATAGAACCAGATTCAGCAGGTCTGAATCTATTTTATGCTACAGCAGACAAAAATGCAAAAAATCAAGAACACTTTAAAAATCAGCAAAATAGCAAAAATACAGTTTAAATGCAAAATACTTTATATAAAAATGTACTTACAATTAGCAGAATACAGCAGATTCCTTGGACTTCAGAAATGAATATGGCATAGCAGTGGCTGGTCGCCTAACTCTGCAGAACTGTGTTAAAACAGTGAGCAAATTGAATTAAACAATTTAACCAATAAACAAGTTCAAAACTGAGGCCAGTGCCAGCAGCCTTCAATCATATGAGCCCTATGTGCACTCTACTGCCACAGGGATGGAATGGGGGACTCTCCACCAAATGATAGCCTGGTTTAGTGTTCAATTTAAAAAGAGAATGAGATTCAGCACGTCTGAATCTAGTCTATGCAACTGCACACAAAAAGTAAAAAATAGTCAAGAACTGTTTTAAACAATCAGTAATATAGTAAAAATACAGTTTAAAATGGCTAAATAAATAAATAAATAATACTTATATTTAGCAGAATGCAACAGATTCCTTGGATTGCACTGATAAATACAGCAGAGCAGTGGTTGGCTGCTTAATTCTGTGGAGATGTGTTTAAAAAAGTGAGCAAACTGAATGAAACAATTTAAGCAATAACCAAGCTCAAAACTGAGCTCTGTGCCAGCAACCTTCAATCAGACAAGTTCTAACTGCACTCTCCTGCCACAAGGGAGCAGGGGTCCCTCTCCAGCAAACAATAGCCCGGCTTAATGCTCAATTTAAAAAACACAACCTAATTCAGCAGGTCTGACATGAGTCTATGCTACAGCAGACAAAAAGTGAAACAAAGCAGCAATAACAAATTTAAACAATCAGCAATATAGCAAAACTACAGTTTAAACCTGCAAACCACAGTATGAAATTTTGCTTATGGTTAGCAGAATGCACAAGATTCCTTGGATTGCACAGCTGAATACAGTAGAGCAGTGGCTGGTCACCTGCCTCTGTGGAGCTGTGTTAAAACAGTGAGCAAATTGGGATAAAGAATTTAATGAATAAAAAGGTTAAAACTGAGTCCTGTGTCAGCAGTCTTCAATCAGATGAGTCCTATGTGCACTCTGCTGCCACAAGGGTGCAGTGAGCTTTTTCAAACAAAGGATAGCCTGTGTTGGTGTTCAATTTAACAAACAGAACCAGCTTCAGCACGTCTGAATCTAGTTTATGGTACTGCACACAAAGTGCAAAAAAAAAAGAACAGTTTTAAAAAAAATCAATATAACAAAAATGCAGTTTAAAGGTGAAAAATACAGTATGAAATGGTACTTATGGTTAGTAGAATGCAAAAGAATCCTTGGATTGCACTGATAAAAACAGGAGAGCAGTAGCTGGTCCCTTAACTCTGTGGAGCTGTGTTCAAACAGTGAGCAAATTGGATTAAATAATTTAATTAATAAAAAGCTCAAAACTGAGCCCTGTGCCAGCAACCTCCAATCAAGAGATTCCCAACTGCATTCTCCTATCAGAAGGGTGCAGGGGCATCTCCAACAAAAGATACACTGGTTTAGTGCTCAGATTAATAAACAGAACCAGATTCAGCAGGTCTGAATCTATTTTATGCTACAGCAGACAAAAATGCAAGAAATCAGCAAGAACAGTTTTAAAAAATCAGTAATATAACAACAATATAGTTAAAATTTGCAAAATACAGTATAACATTGTTATGGTGAGCAGAATACAGAGGTTTCCTTGGACTTTAAAAATGAATATAACAGAGTAGGGGCTGGTTGTCTTACTCTGTGGAGCTGTGTTAAAAAAGTGAGCAAATTGAATTTAAAAAATTAACCAATATAAAAGCTCAGAACTAAGCCCTGTGCAAAGAACCTTCAATCAGATGAGTCCTACCCTGCACCTTCCTGCCACAAGGGAGCATGGGGACCCTCTCCAGCAAATGATAGCCTGGATTAGTGCTCAGTTAAATAAAGAAAACCAGATTCAGAAAGTCTGAATCTAGTGTATCCTACAACAGGCAAAAAGTGCACTAAATAAGCAAGAATGGTTTTAAACCATCAGCAATATAGCAAAAAGTACAGTTTAAAAGTGAAAAACACAGTATAAAATTGAAATTATTTTTAACATAGTGTAACAGATTCCTTGAATTGCACAGCTGAATACTGCAGAGCAGGGGCTGGTCACCTAACTTTGTGGAGCTGTGTTAAAACAGTGACCAAATTGAATTAAAAATGTAACAAATAAGAAAGCTCAAAAACTGAGCCTTCTGCCAGCAATCTTCAATCAGATGAGTCCTAACTGCACTCACCTGCCACAAGGGTGCAGGGGAGCCATCTCCAACAAATGATTGCCTGGTGTAGTGCTCAGTAGGACAAACAGAACCAGATTCAGCAGCTCTGAATCTAGTCTATGCTGCAGCAGACAAAGAGTGAAAAAATAATTAATAACTTGTTTTAAAAAATGAGTAATATAAAACAATACAGTTTAAAATGCCACAATACATTAAAAAATAGTAGCTATATTTAGCAGAATGCAACAGATTCCTTGAATTGCACAGCTGAATACTGCAGAACAGGGGCTGGTCACCTAACTCCATGGAGCTGTGTTAAAACAGTGACCAAGTTGAATTAAAAAAATGTCACCAATAAAAGCTAAAAACTGAGCCCTGTGCCAGCAACCGTCAATCAGATGAGTCCTAACTGAACTCTCCTGACACAGGGGTGCAGGGGGCCCTTTGCAACAAAAGATAGCATGGTTTAATGCTCAATTTAACAAACAAAACCAGGTTAATAATGTCTGAATCCAGTGTATGCTACAGCAGACAAAAAGTGCAAAATAATCAAGAACAGCTTAAAAAAATTGTAACATAGGAAAAATACAGTTTAAAATTGCAAAATACAGTATAACATTGTACTTGCAGTTAGCAGAACGCATCATATTTCATGGACTGCACAGATGAATACAACAGAGCAGGGGCTGGTCACTTAAATTTGTGGAGCTGTATTAAAACAGTGAGCAAACTGAAGTAAGCAGTTTAACCAATAAACAAGCTCATACTGGTCCTTGTGCCAGCAACCTTCAATCAGACAAGTCCTAACTGCACTCTCCTGCCACAAGGGAGCAGGGGTCCCTCTACAGCAGGCTTAGTGCTCAATTTAACAAACAACCAGATTCAGCAGGTCTGACTCTAGTCTATGCTACAACAGACAAAAAGTGAAACAAATCAGCAAGAACAATTTTAAACAATCAGCAACGTAGCAAAACTACAGTTTAAACCTGCAAACCACAGTATGAAATTTTGCTTATGGTTAGCAGAAAGCAACAGATTCCTTGGATTGCACTGCTGAATACAGCAGAGCAGTGGGTGGTCACCTGCCTCTGTGGAGCTGTGCTAAAACAGTAAGCAAATTGTACTAAACAATTTAATGAATAAAAAGCTCAAAACTGAGTCCTATGCCAGCAACCTCCAATCAAGTGATTCAAACCTGCACCCTCCTGCCACAAGGGTGCAGGGGGCATCTCCAACAAAAGATACAATGGTTTAGTGCACAGATTAACAAACAGAACCAGATTCAGCAGGCCTGCATCTATTTTATGCTACAGCAGACAAAAATGCAAGAAATCAGCAAGATAGTATTTTTTTATAAATCACTAATATAACAAAAATATCATTTAAACTTGCAAAATACAGTATAAAATTGTTGTTATGGTGAGAAGAATACAGAAGATTCCTTGGATTTCAGAAATAAAAACAACAGAGCAGGAGCCAGTTGTCTAACTCGGTGGAGCTGTGTTAAAACAGTAAGCAAATTGAATTAAAAACATTAACCAATATAAAAGCTCAAAACTATGCCCTGCGCAAAGATCCTTCAAGCAGATGAGTCCTAACTGCACCCTCCTGCCACAAGGGAGCAGGGGGGCCCTCTCCAGCAAATGATAGTTTGGTTTAGTGCTCAGTTAATGAGAATCGGATTTAGCAAGTCTGAATCTAGTCTATCCTACAGGAGGCAAAAAGTGCACTAAATAAGCAAGATTAGTTTTAAATAATCAGCAATATAGCAAAAACACAGTTTAAAAGTCCAAAACACAGTATAAAATTGAAATTATTTTTAGCAGAATGCAATAGATTCATTGGATTGCACAGCTGAATACTGCAGAGCAGGGGCTGGTCCCTTAATTCTGTGGAGCTGTGTTAAAACAGTGACCAACTTGAATTAAAAATGTAACCAATAAGAAAGCTCTAAACTCTCTGCCAGCAATCTTCAATCAGATGAGTTCTAACTGCACTCACCTGCCACAAGGGTGCGGCAGAGCCATCTTCAACAAAATTTGCCTGGTTTATTGCTCAGCTTGACAAACAGAACTATATTCAGAAGGTCTGAATCCAGTATATGCTACAACAGACAAAAAGTGTACCAAACCAGCAAGAACAGTTTTTAAAAATCAGCAAAATAGTAAAAATACAGTTTAAATGCAAAATACTTTCTAAAAAGGTACTTACAGTTAGCAGAATGCAGCAGATTCCTTGGACTTCAGAAATGAATACAGCATAGCAGTGGCTGGTCACCTAACTCTGCAGAAGTGAGCAGATTGAATTAAACAATTTAATCAATATACAAGTTCAAAACCGAGACCAGTGCCAGCAGCTTTCAATCAGATGAGTCCTAAGTTCACTCTCCTGTAGCAAGGATGGAAGGGGGGACTCTCCACAAAATGATAGCCTGGTTTAGTGCTCAATTTAAAACAAAGAATGAGATTCAGCAAGTCTGAATCTAGTCTATACAACTGCACACAAAAAGTGAAAAATAATCAAGAACTGTTTTAAACAATCAGTAATATAGAACAAATACAGTTTAAAATGGCAAAATACAATAAAAATAGTACTTATATTTAGCAGAATGCGACTGATTCCTTGGATTGCAAAGATAAATACAACAGAGCTGTGGCTGGCTGCTTAATTCTGTGAAGCTGTGTTTAAAAAAGTGAGCAAACCGAATGAAACAATTTAACCAATAACAAAGCTCAAAACTGAGCCCTGTGCCAGCAACCTTCAGTCAGATGAGTCCTAACTGCACTCTCCTGATACAGGGGTGCAGGGGGCCCTCTGCAACAAAAGACAGCATGGTTTAATGCTCAATTTAACAAACAGAACCAGATGCATAATGTCTGAATCCAGTGTATGGTGCAGCAGACAAAAAGTGCAAAATAATCAATAACAGTTTTTAAAAAATCAGTAACATAGCAAAAATACAGTTTAAAATTACAAAATACAGTACAAAATTGTACTTACGGTTAGGAGAATGCAACCGATTTCATGGGTTGCACAGATGAATACATCAGAGCAGGGGCTGGTCACTTAGCTTCGTGGAGGTGTGTTAAAACAGTGAGCAAACTGAAATAAGCAATTTAACCAATAAACAAGTGCAGACTGGGCCCTGTGCCAGCAACCTTCAATCAGACAAGTCCTAACTACACTCTCCTGCCACAAAGGAGCAAGGGTACCTCTCCAACAAACAATAGCCCGGCTTAATGCTCAATTTAACAAACACAACCAGATTCAGCAGGTCTGACTCTAGTCTATTCAACAGCAGACAAAAAGTGAAACAAAGCAGCAATAACAAATTTAAACAATCAGCAATATAGCAAAACTACAGTTTAAACCTACAAACCACAGTATGAAATTTTGCTTATGGTTAGCAGAAAGCACCAGATTCCTTGGATTGCACAGATGAATACAGTAGAGCAGTGGCTGGTCACCTGCCTCTGTGGAGAACAGTGAGCAAATTGGGATAAAGAATTTAATGAATAAAAAGCTCAAAACGGAGTCCTGTGTCAGCAGCCTTCAATCAGATGAGTCATAAGCGCACTCGGCAGCCACAAGGGTGCAGTGAGCCCTTTCAAACAAATGATAGCCTGTGTTAGTGCTGAATTTAACAAACAGAACCAGCTTCAGCAGGTCTGAATCTAGTTTATGGTACTGCACACACAAAGTGCAAAACTAATCAAGAATAGTTTTAAACAAATCAATACCATAACAAAAATACAGTTTAAAAGTGAAAAATACAGTGTGAAATGGTATTTATGGTTAGTAGAATGCAAAAGAATCCTTGGATTGCATAGATGAAAACAGGAGAGCAGCAGCTAGTCCCTTAACTCTGTGGAGCTGTGTTAAAACAGTTTAAAATGGCAAAATACATTAAAAATAGTACTTATATTTAGCAGAATGCAACAGATTCCTTGATTTGCACAGATAAGCACAGCAGAGGTGTGGCTGGCTGCTTAATTCTGTGGAGTTGTGTTTAAAAAAGTGAGCAAACTGAATGAAACACTTAACCAATAAAGCTCAAAACTGAGCCCTGTGCCAGCAACCTTCAGTCAGGAGAGTCCTAACTGCACTCTCCTAACACAGGGGTGCAGGGAGCCCTCTACAACAAAATACATCATGGTTTAATGCTCAATTTAACAAACAGAACCAGATTCATAATGTCTGAATCCAGTGTATGCTACAGCAGACAAAACATGCAAAATAATAAAGAACAGTTTTTAAAAAATCTGTAACATAACATACAGTTTAAAATTGCAAAATACAGTATAAAATTGTACTTACGGTTAGTGGAGTGCAATAGATTCCATGGATTGCACAGATGAATACAACAGAGCAGGGGCTGGTCACTTAGCTTTGTGGAGGTGTGTTAAAACAGTGAGCAAACTGAAGTAAACAATTTAACCAATAAACAAGTGAAGACTGGGCCCTGTGCCAGCAACCTTCAATCAGACAAGTCCTAACTGTACTCTCCTACCACAAGGGAGCAGGGGTCCCTCTCCAGCAAACAATAGCCTGGCTTAATGCTCAATTTAACAAACACAACCTAATTCAGCAGGTGACTCGAGTCTATGCTACAGCAGATAAAAAGTGAAACAAAGCAGCAATAACAGTTTTAAACAATCAGCAATATAGCAAAACTACAGTTTAAACCTGTAAACCACAGTATGAAATTTTGCTTATGGTTAGCAGAAAGCAACAGATTCCTTGGATTGCACATCTGAATACAGCAGAGCAGTGGCTGGTCACCAGCCTCTGTGGAGATGTGTTAAAATGGTGAGCAAATTGGGATAAAGAATTTAATGAATAAAAAGCTCAAAACTGAGTCCTGTGTCAGCAGTCTTCAATCAGATGAGTCCTAAGCACACACTGCTGCCACAAGGGTACAGTGAGCCCTTTCAAACAAATGATAGCCTGTGTTAGTGTTCAATTTAACAAACAGAACCAGCTTCAGCAGGTCTGAATCTAGTTTATGGTACTGCACACAAAGTGCAAAACTAATCAAGAACAGTTTCAAACAAATCAATAACATAACAAAAATACAGCGTAAAAGTGAAAATTATAGTGCGAGATAGTATTTATGGTTAGTAGAATACAAAAGAATCATTGGATTGCACAGATGAAAACAGGAGAGGAATGGCTTGTCCCTTAACTCTGTGGAGCAATGTTTAAACAGTGAGCAAACTGGATTAAATAATTTAATGAATAAAAAGCTCAAAACTGAGCCCTGTGCCAGCAACCTCCAATGAAGTGATTCCCAACTGCAGTCTCCTGCCACAAGGGTGCAGGGGGCATCTCCAACAAAAGATACACTGGTTTAGTGTTCAGATTAACAAACAGAACCAGATTCAACAGGTCTGAATCTATTTTATGCCACAGCAGACAAAAATGCAGGAAATCAGCAAGAACAGTTTTAAAAAATCAGTAATATAACAAAAGTATAGTTTAAATTTGCAAAATACAGTATAACATTGTTATGGTGAGCAGAATACGGAGGCTTCCTTGGACTTCAGAAATGAATATAACAGAGTAGGGGCTGGTTGTCTTACTATGTGGAGCTGTGTTAAAATAGTGAGCAAATTGAATTAAAAAAAAATACCAATATAAAAGCTCTAAACTAAGCCCTGTGCAAAGAACCTTCAATCATACGATTCCTAATTGCACCCCCCCACCACAAGGGAGCAGAGGGACCCTCTCCAGCAAATGATAGCTTGGTTTAGTGCTCAGTTAATGAGAATCAGATTCAGCAAGTCTGAATCTAGTCTATCCTACAGGAGGCAAAAAGTGCACTAAATAAGCAAGACCAGTTTTAAACAATCAGCAATATAGCAAAAACACAGTTTAAAAGTGAAAAACACAGTATAAAATTGAAATTATTTTTATCAGAATGCAATGGATTCCTTGGATTGCACAGCTGAATACTGCAGAGCAGGGGCTGGTCCCCTAATTCTATGGAGCTGTGTTAAAACAGTGACCAAACTGAATTAAAAATGTAACCAATAAGAAAGCTCAAAACTCTCTGAGAGCAATCTTCAATCAGACGAGGTCTAACTGCACTCACCTGCCACAAGGGTGTGGCAGAGCCTTCTTCAACAAAAGATTGCCTGGTTTAGTGCTCAGCTTGACAAACAGAACCATATTCAGAAGGTCTGAATCCAGTCTATGCTACAGCAGACAAACAGCACAAAATCAGCAAGAACAGTTTTTAAAAATCAGCAAAATAGCAAAAATACAGTTTAAATGCAAAATACTTTATAAAAAGATATAGTTAGCAGAATTCAGCATATTCCTTGGACTTCAAAAATAAATACAGCATAGTAGTGGCTGATCACCAACTCTGCGGAACTGTGTTAAAACAGTGAGCAAATTGAATTAAACAATTTAATCAATAAACAAGTTCAAAACTGAGACCCAGTGGCAGCAGTCTTCAATCAGATGAGTCATAAGTGCACTCTTCTGCCACAAGGATGGAAGGGGGGACTCTCTACCAAATGATAGCCTGGTTTAGTCCTCAATTTAAAAAAAAGAATGAGATTCAGCAGGTCTGAATCTAGTCTACATGACTGCACATACAAGTGAAAAAAAATAATCAAGAACTGTTTTAAACCATCGGTAATGTAGAAAAAAATACAGTTTAAAATGGCAAAATATATTACAAATAGTACTTATATTCAGCAGAATGCAACATATTCCTTGGATTGCACAGATAAAGACAGCAGAGCAGCGGCTGGCTGCTTAATTCTCTGGAGCTGTTTAGAAAAGTGAGCAAATTTAATTAAACAATTTAACCAATAACAAAGCTCAAAACTGAGCCCTGTGCCAGCAACCTTCAATCAGATGAGTCCTAACTGAACTTTACTGACACAGTGGTGCAGGGGGCTATCTGCAACAAAAGATAGCATGGTTTAATGCTCAATTTAACAAACAGAAGCAGATTAATAATGTCTGAATCCAGTATATGCTACAGCAGACAAAAAGTGCAAAATAATCAAGAATAGTTTAAAAAATCAGTAACATACCAATAATACAGTTTAAAATTGTACTTACGGTTAGCAGAATGCTTCAGAATTGTGCAGATGAATGCAACAGAGCAGGGGCTTGTCACTTAACTTTGTGGAGCTGTGTTAAAACAGCGAGTAAAACTGAAGTAAGCAATTTAACCAATAAACAAGCTCAGACTGGGTCATGTGCCAGCAACCTTCAATCAGACAAGTCCTAACTGCACCCTCCTGCCACAAGGGAGCAGGGAGTCCTTCTCCAGCAAACAATTGCCCAGATTAGTGCTTAATATAGCAAACAAAACCAGATTCAGCAGGTCTGACTCTAGTCTATGCTACAGCAGACAAAAAGTAAAACAAATCAGCAAGAACAGTGTTAAACAATCAGCAATATAGCAAAACTACAGTTTAAACCTGCAAACCACAGTATGGTATTTTGCTTATGGATAGCAGAAAGCAACAGATTACTTGGATTGCAGAGCTGAATACAGCAGAGAAGTGGCTGGTCACCTACCTCTGTGGAGCTGTGTTAAAACAGTGAGCAAATTTGATTAAAGGATTTAATGAATAAAAAGCTCAAAACTGAGCCCTGTGTCAGCAGTCTTCAATCAGATGAGTCCTAAGGGCACTCTCCTGCAACAAGGGTGCAGTGAGAGCCCTTTCAAACAAATGACAGCCTAGTTTAGTGTTCAATTTAACAAACGGAACCAGCTTCAGCAGGTCTGAATCTAGTTTATGGTATTGCACACAAAGTGCAAAAATAATCAAGAACAGTTTAAAAAAAATCAATAACATAACAAAAATACAGTTTAAAAGTGCAGAATATAGTATGAAATTGTACTTATGGTTAGTAGAATGCAAAATAATCCTTGGATTGCACAGATGAAAACAGGAGAGCAGTGGCTGGTCCCCTAACTCTGTGGAGCTGTGTTAAAACAGTGAGCAAATTGGATTAAATAATTTAATGAATAAAAAGCTCAAAACTGAGCCCTGTGCCAGCAACCTCCAATCATGTGATTCCCAACTGTACTCTCCTACCAGGAGGGTGCAGGGGGCATCTCCAACAAAAGATACAGTGGTTTAGTTCTCAGATTAACAAACAGAGCCAGATTCAGCAGGTCTGAATCTATTTTATGCTGCAGCAGAAAAAAATGCAAGAAATCAGCAAGAACAGTTTTAAAAATCAGTAATATAACAAAAATATAGTTTAAATTTGCAAAATACAGTATAATGTTGTTATGATGAGCAGACTACAGAGGTTTCCTTGGACTTCAGAAATGAATATAACAGAGTACGGGCTGGTTGTCTTATTCTGTGGAGCTTGGTTAAAACAATGAGAAAATTGAATTAAAAAAAAATTAACCAATATAAAAGCTCAAAACTAAGCCCTGTGCAAAGAACCTTCAATCAGATGAGTGCTAACTGCACCCCCCTGCCACAAGGGAGGATGGGGACCCACTTCAGTAAATGATAGCCTGGTTTAGTGCTCGGTTAAACAAAGAGAACCAGATTCAGCAAGTCTGAATCTAGTCTATCCTACAGCAGACAAAAAATGCACTAAATAAACAAGAACAGTTTTAAACAATCAGCAATATAGCAAAAACACTGTAAGAGTGCAAAACGCCGTATAAAACTGAAATTATTTTTAGCAGAATGCAATAGATTCATTGGATTGCACAGCTGAATACTGCAGAGCAGGGGCTGGTCCCCTAACTCTGTGGAGCTGTGTTAAAACAGTGACCAAATTGAATTAAAAATGTAACCAATAAGAAAGCTCAAAACTCTCTGCCAGCAATCTTCAATCAGATGAGGTCTAACTGCACTCACCTGCCACAAGGGTGCAGGGGAGCCATCTTCAACATAAGATTGCCTGGTTTAGGGGTCTATATTAGAACACAGAACATTCAAAATTTCAAGTGTTCTAATATCAACCTGTTTTCAGCGAACTCTGAAAATATCAAAGAAACAGAAAACCAAATTTTTTCCTAGAGAAAGAATTTGGTTGTCCGTTTCTGTTGCTTCAGTATTTTTAGCGCTGTGGTGGAAAGTTACGGGTCGGGTTCAGGTAAGTGTGCGATTGTGTGGACGTGAGGGTTAGGGCAGGTTAGGTTAGTTAGGGCACTGGTCAGGTAAGTGTGCAATTGTTTGGATGTGAGGGTTAGGGCGGGGTAGGTGAGTTAGGGTGCGGGTGAGGTGACTGTGCGATAGTGATGGACCTTAGGATTAGGGTTTTGGTTAAGGTAAGTGGATAGTTAGTGGTGTATGTATAGTTTAGTGTAGGGTTAGGTGCAAGAGTTTAGGTGTATGTGTGTGAACTGCTTTTTGTTTGGTGTGCTTGTGTTGTGTGTGTGTTTTGGAACAGCAAATTTTTTCCCTAGGAAAAAATTCGCTGTTCTTAATGTTCGATTTTTTAAATTTTCGATTCATAGGGTTCGATATCAGAACACTCAACATTTTGAATGTATGGTGCTCTAATTTAGACCCTGGTTTAGTGCTCAGTTTGACAAACAGAACCAGATTCAGCAGGTCTGACTCTAGTCTATGCTACAGCAGACAAAGTGTACCAAATCAGCAAGAACATTTTTTTAAAAATCAGCAAGATAACAAAAATACAGTTCAAATGCAAAATACTTTATAAAAAGGTACTTATAGTTAGCAGAATTCAACAGATTCCTTGGACTTCAGAAATGAATACAGCATAGCAGTGGCTGGTCACCAACTCTCAGAACTGTGTTAAAACAGTGAGCAAATTGAATTAAACAATTTAATCAATAAACAAGTTCAAAACTGAGGCCAGTGGCAGCAGCATAGCAGTGGCTGGTCACCAACTCTGCAGAACTGTGTTAAAACAGTGAGCAAATTGAATTAAACAATTTAATCAATAAACAAGTTCAAAACTGAGGCCATTGGCAGCAGCCTTCAATCAGATGAGTCTTAAGTGCACTCTTCTGCCACAAGGAGAGCCTGGTTTCGTCCTCAATTTAAAAAAAAGAATGAGATTCAGCAGGTCTAAATCTAGTCTATGCGACTGCACACACAAAGTGAAAAAATAATCAAGAACTGTTTTAAACAATCAGTAATGTAGAAAAATTACAGTTTAAAATGGCAAAATATATTAAAAAATAATACTTATATTCAGCAGAATGCAATAGATTCCTTGGATTGCACAGATAAAGACAGCAGAGCAGCGGCTGGCTGCTTAATTCTCTGGAGCTGTGTTTAAAAAAGTGAGCAAATTGAATGAAACAATTTAACCAATGACACATCTCAAAACTGAGCCCTGTGCCAGCAACCTTCAATCAGATGAGTACTAAATGCACTCTCCTGACACAGGGGTGCAGATGGCCCTCTGCAACAAAAGATAGCATGGTTTGATGCTCAATTTAACAAACAGAACCAGATTAATAATGTCTCAATCCAGTATATGCTACAGCAGACAAAATGTGCAAAATAATCAAGAATTTTAAAAAAATCAGTAACATACCAATAATACAGTTTAAAATTGTACTTACGGTTAGCAGAATGCAACTGATTCCATGGATTGTGCAGATGAATGCAACAGAGCAGGGGCTGGTCACTTAACTTTGTGGAGCTGTGTTAAAACAGTGAGTAAACTGAAGTAAGCAATTTAACCAATAAACAAGCTCGGACTGGGCCCTGTGCCAGCAACCTTCAATCAGACAAGTCCTAACTGCACCCTCCTGCCACAAGAGAGCAGGGGGTCCTTCTCCAGCAAACGATAGCCTGGCTTAGTGCTCAATATAACAAACAAAACCAGAGTCAGCAGGTCTGATTCTAGTCTATGCTACAGCAGACAAAAAGTGAAACAAATCAGCAAGAACAGTTTTAAACAATCAGCAATATAGCAAAACTACAGTTTAAACCTGCAAACCACAGTAATGAAATTTTGCTTATGGTTAGCAGAAAGTAACAGATTCCTTGGATTGCAAAGCTGAATACAGCAGGGCAGTGGCTGGTCACCTGCCTCTGTGGAGCTGTGGTAAAACAGTGAGCAAATTGGATTAAAGAATTTAATGAATGAAAAGCTCAAAACTGAGCCCTGTGTCAGCAGTCTTCAATCAGTTGAGTCCTAAGGGCACTCTCCTGCCATAAGGGTGCAGTGAGCACTTTTAAACAAATGATAGCCTGGTTTAGTGTTCAATTTAACAAACAGAACCAGCTTCATCAGGTCTGAATCTAGTTTATGGTACTGCACACAAAGTGCAAAAATAATCAAGAACAGTTTTAAAAAAATTCAATAACATAAAATACAGTTTAAAAGTGCAAAATACAGCATGAAATTGTACTTACGGTTAGTAGAATGCAAAAGATTCCTTGGATTGCACATATAAAAACAGGAGAGCAGTGGCTACTCCCCTAACTCTGTGGAGCTGTGTTAAAACAGTGAGCAAATTGGATTAAATAATTTAATGAATAAAAAGCTTAAAACTGAGCCCTGTGCCAGCAACCTCCACTCAAGTGATTCCCAACTGCACTCTCCTGCCACAAGGGTGCAGGGGGCATCTCTAACAAAATATACACTGGTTTAGTGCTCAGTTTAACATACAGAACCAGATTCAGCAGGTCTGAATCTATTTTATGCTACAGCAGACAAAAATGCAAGAAATCAGCAAGAACTGTTTTAAAAAATCAGTAATATAACAATATAGTTTAAACTTGCAAAATATAGTATAAAATTGTTATGGTGAGCAGAATACAGAAGATTCCTTGGACTTCAGAAATTAATACAACAGAGCAGGGGCTGGTTGTCTAACTCTGTGGAGCTGTGTTAAAACAGTGAGCAAAGTGAATTAAAAAACAATAACTAATATAAAAGCTCAAAACTAAGCCCTGTGCAAAGAACCTTCAATCAGATGAGTCCTAACTGCACCCTCCTGCCACAAGGGAGCAGGGGGACCCTCTCCTGCAAATGATAGCCTGGTTTAGTGCTCAGTTAAAAAAGCAGAACCGGATTCAGCAAGTCTGAATCTAGTCTTTCCAGCAGGCAAAAAGTGCACTAAATAAGCAAGAACATTTTTTAATCTTCAGCAATATAGCAAAAACACAGTATAAAATTGAAATTATTTTTAGCAGAATGCAACAGATTCCTTGGATTTCACAGCTGACTACTGCAGAGCAGGGGCTGGTCACCTAACTCTGTGGAGCTGTGTTAAAATAGTGACCAAATTTAATTAAAAATGTAACCAATAAGAAAGCTTAAAACTGAGCCCTCTGCCAGCAAAAAAAAGGCATTTATATTTATTCACATATACGTTTTATCTTTTATAACACTGGCTTTTTAAATTTCTTAAATTATGTCAATTGGTTCTATAATTAATTATCTCATCTTAAATGATAGCATTCTTTTAACGGAGGACTCTTGGGGTTTCTTTGTCTGAAGAAGTTCATGTATTTTCTGAACGAAAGTGCTAACAATAAACTGGTTGGAATTTTACAGCTTGCTGCCTGTTTTTGTTTTAAGCTCAAAACTGAGCCCAGTGCTAGCAAACTTCAATCATATGAGTCCTAACTGCACTCACTAGCCACAAGTGTGCATGGAGCCATCTCCAACAAAAGATTGCCTGGTTTAGCGCTCAGTTTAACAATTAGATCCAGATTCTGCAGGTCTGAATCTAGTCCATGCTACTGCACACAAAAAGTGAAAAAATAATCAAGAACAGTTTTAAAAAATCAGTAATATAACAACACTACAGTTTAAAATGCAAAATGCAGTATACAATTGTACTTATGGTTAGCAGAATGCAACAGATTCCTTGTATTGTACAAATGAACACAGCAGAGCAGTGACTGGCTGTCTAACTCTGTGGTGCTGTGTTAAAACAGTGAGCAAACTGAAATAAACAATTTAACTAATGAAAAGCTCAGAACTGAGTCCTGTGCCAGTAATCGTCACTCATATGACTACTAAGTGCACTCTCCTGCCACAAGGGTGCAGGGGGCCCTCTCCAACACATGACACCATGGTTTAGCACTCAGTTTAACAAACAGAACCAGATTTAGCAGGTCTGAATTTAGTCTATGCTACTACACACAAAATGCACAGAAATAATCAGTTTGACAAACAGAACCAGATTCAGCAGGTTCAAATCGTCTGTACTACAGCAGACAAAAAGTGTACCAAATCAGCAAGAACAGTTTTTAAAAATCAGCAAAATAGCAAAACTACAGTTTAAATGTGCAAAATACAGTATAAAAAGGCACTTATAGTTAACAGAATGCAGCAGATTCCTTGGATTGCACAGATGAATACAGCAGAGCAGGGGCTGGTGGCTTAACTCTGTGAAGCTGTGTTAAAACAGTGAGCAAACTCAATTAAACAATTTAACAAATGAAAAGCTCGAAACTGGGCCCTGTGGCAGTAACCCTCAATCAGATTGTCCTAACTGCACTCTCTTCCCACAAGGGTGCAGAGGGGGGGAGCCTCACCAACCAAATACAGCCTGGTTTAGCATTCAGTTTAGAAACAGAACCAGATTCAGCTGGTCTGGATCTAGTCTATGCTACAGCAAACAAAAGTGCAACAAATCAGGCAAAGCAGTTTTAAAACATCAGAAATATATTTATTTATTTAATATTTGTTAACCGGAATAGTCTGACTGGGTGATGCGCCTATTTTAGCAGAGTCCCATGGAGGAAAGCTCCGCGGACAAATTTTACAAGATTTGGGAAAAGACAAAACAGAAGTTATGATCATCATAAGAATTCTACATCATAGGGAAACAAACACGAGAATCATAAACATTTTGGGTATATTACTAAATACAGTAAAATAATTAGATTAAATCTATTTAAAAGAAGTAGATTATGGAAAGAGAAAATAGAGAGAGGAGATAAAGCACTAGATAGAAACTAAGAAAGGAGGGGTTAGAGGCTAGAAGAGGAAGAGGTGAATAGACAGGAAAGGTAGATGAAGAAGGATGAGGATAGGTGGATAGGTAAGGTAGGGGAGAAATGTTAGGTAGGAACAAGGAAAAGGGAGAAATAGGGCAGGGATAAGATATAATGTAAGCATGTGATCATTTTTATTTTATTTTTATTTAAGTTTGATGACTGGGGAAGTCCACTGGGCCATAAAGAGCCCATTTTCAGTGGAGGCCAAGGGAGAAAAGCTCCAAATATTGCAAGTTACATATTACATGTTACAAAAGAATAAAGATTTGTACAGAACATTTAAAACATTTACAGAAATATAATACATTATGTAATAAGAATTTAGTGAGTTAACATTTGAACAGAAGGTTACTAGCCCTTTTGGAATTTGGGTAAACTGAACATTTGCAGAGAAATACATTTTTGTCAAATAAACTCTTTGCAAGTAAATATTAAACAGGTAGCTACTAGCCCTTTGCAGGTTAGGTGGACCATTTTGCATTGACAGAGTACAAGAAAATTGGATTATGGAAAGTATAGTACATTAGATAGCAGATAGAATCTTTTTCAGATTAATGTAAAGATAACGTTTGGGTGGAGAGGAGGAGAAGAAGAAGATGGTACCACATTCAGCAGGTTTGAATCTAGCTTATGGTACAGCAAACAAAAAGTGCAAGAAATCTGGAACTGAAGTCTCGAACAAGTTTTATGAATCCGGAACTGAAGTCTCGAACAATTTTTATGAATCCGGAACTGAAGTCTCGAACAATTTTTATGCAGTAAAGTTGGCATTAGGATCTTTCTGTTTAAATCACACGTAACATGCACAGTAAAGCCTTTTTTAAGGTAGTGAGGCTTGGGCAACTGAAAAAGAAAAGCCTAAAATTTGCCTCTCTGCTGAAGCCACTCCTTCTGCAGCATCTCAGAGATTCAGTTGGGGATCCTTGAAAACTATGGTGGGGGTGTAAACATAATTATGCAGGCGTTTTGAACTAAAGTTTCTAAAATGCAAAGCTTGTTTATCAAATCATGGCAGCATACAAAGAAAGCACCATGTGTGTCTGGATAATTTAGATCACAACTCCCTTCCTCACACTTGTCTGTTTCCATTACAAGTCCTAGGACTGACCTTAAAAAAACATCCGTGAAGTCTGCTTACAAGATATCTGGCCAGCACCCTGCAGTATAAGTTTGTAGAAGCAAGAAGGTCCAAGCTGATTTCTCCTCACTGGGACAGCCAAATATTTTGGTCTTCTGATCTTACTAATTAACTGTGTAAAGTGAATGTAATAACCCTTCCCTCACAATAAAGGACTCTGAATTACTCTCGCGTAATTGGAAGTTCTCCATCCAGTAGCAGCTTTCAGTAATGTAATGTCTCTCAATCACCTAGTGGGAGCTATTTTATTTTCAATTCACTACATAACTAACCTAATTGGCAATAATTCATTTAACTAATCTGTGAATCCCAAAATGCACTAGAGTATAAACATGGCTGATGTCTCCAGACAAGTTCACATCACTAACCAAAGCATCTAGTGATTTTCTTTCCACCACACTGGTTCTTTCAGTAGAAGGTATGATAATCCATCATTTGTTAGTGAAGCAATCTTACTGGTTCTGCTCTCAAGTATTCCTCATATTTAGGCATCCTCTAATTCCCCATCAAACTATATTTAATATGAACATATCCCAAGACAATATTTATTTTTCTTTCCACAATTCCACAAGTAAGCAAAATATGCACTTCATAAACTGTTGAAAAGCACCCCCAGATGGCAAGTTGAGGAAGGTTGCATGCACTACAGAACAGGAAGCAGAAAAACATCTGCACTGCTGGTAAGAATAACGGATATCTCTGCAGACTGATTTTGATGTAACCTTCACAGTTTGTTCCAGGATAGGACACGACTGTATTCTCAGATATTTCAATGATGTGCGACTCCAAACAGCTGCTCTATTTTTTGGAATTGCCCTTAAGTTCACAGTGAGGGCACTAGTTTTGTATCTGTTTATAGGTCTTATTGGGAAGTTTAAATTTCAGAATTTTACATTTTAATCCCGTGTGTCTCTGATGCATTGTTTGCCAGTCCATGTTATCTTTCCATAGAGTCATAGACTTTATAGACTTACAGACTTGGAAATTTTATTTATTCAAAATGGATAGTCCGAATGGGCAAAACCTCTTTTCAGCAGTTGCCCATCTCCATGTTTGCATAGTAAAACATAAAACATTAGAAACATAGCATGTGATCATACCTCTCAAACGTCCAGGTTTTTGCCTCATATTTTTGGCCTATTCCTCCTAAAATGTGTGGTTTTCTGGCAAATCACTGGGATCACCTGGGGACTGAAATCACTAAATAATGACATACATTTGAGTTTTAGACTTCACATCCTTCAGAAAATATATGTTAGCACAAACCCTTTTACTCTAGCAATATTTTAAGTTTATAAGAGCAATATTTAAAATCTGACCTTATTTTTGAGCCTTTATCGCCCTGTTTTGTCAGGCTTTGTCCAGATTTCTTGGACTAAAAGGCAGAGAGGTATGCATGTGATTACAATTTTGAAACTACCCAAACTGAGTTTGAGGAATAGAAGAAGCTTCCAAAAAACATACAAAGGCATGAACAAAACAAAAGAATTGAATAGAATACATATATATATATATATATATATGCATACATACAGGGGGAAGAAATGCACATGTTGGCAATGTACAAGTAGAAAAGAGAATGTTTATAAGAATATACAGTTGTAGTGAAGAGATTA
Source organism: Protopterus annectens (assembly GCF_019279795.1). Taxonomy (NCBI): domain Eukaryota; kingdom Metazoa; phylum Chordata; order Ceratodontiformes; family Protopteridae; genus Protopterus; species Protopterus annectens. Next base: position 122,606,298 of record NC_056747.1, on the reverse strand, counting down.
TCCAGGTGCACAGCAGGACAACCAAGAGTTGGACAGGTACAGTGAGTCTGGCTTTAAAGGATTTCACTTTTTCTAGTTGTCACAGTTCAATCAGGATGTTGTTCACAGTGTAGTGGCATAACTTGAGTAAAGTGAGTCACCAGCTACAGTTTTAGATTTATTAGAAATTAAGAGGCACTTTGTTCCTGAGCGCATTTCCCATGTAGATGAGTAGTGCTGGTGACCTATTTAAAGGAGGAAAGTTATCAGGTTTATAAATTAGGTTGTGTGCAGTAATGAGTTCAATCCAGTGTAATTGTGTAAGGGAAATATAGTGATGTGTTCTAGATGTTTATTTGCAAATGTAGCTACCTTGTTATAGCATGAATCCAATTTCTTCATATATGTAGGGTGCAGGTGATTAAAATGGGAGCTGCATAAAGGGGATCACTTCTGTGGCTCTGCTCGATAGGGAGACAGAAAAATAATTTTCTTGGATGGCGAAAGCCAGGGTACCTTTTTGGATAGGCTTATATAGGCCATAGGGCCAATAGCCTAGTACCCACCTATGAAGAAGTGATGGGAGAAGATAGGATGAAGCTATTGTTTTCTATCAGATTCTGAAAAATATTGACTAGCTCAACAAAGCAAAGCAAGTTTGTGGTGTGTGTCATTAATGGCTTGAAGAATATCATGGTCAGAGTTTAGATTTTCATGTATAGTAACACCCAGTGATTGAGTCAATGATACTATATCTATTGTAGTATTGTCTTTTGATGTAATGCTAAAAGTTTGTTTTGATTTTGGTACGGTTTTGTTAAGAATAGCATTAACTAAGCATTCTTTGCATTTAGGATTAGGCTTGAGGTGAATAACCATGACTCAAATACACAAGAAGGACTCTCTGAATGACCTGTTGAAGGTACATCATTTTAGGATCTAATCTGATAAGTGTAGAGTCATCTGTGTATTACACTATGCTGGCATGCTTGGTTCCAGTGTGGAGGACATTTATAAGTACGTTAAACAGTACTGATTCTACCTCTGATCCTTGACGAATACCAACAGAGATAGGGAGAAAAGCGAACTATTTGTTTTGCCATTCTACAACTTGTTGCCTATTTAACATATAGCTCTAAAACCATAAGAGGAATGAGTGATCAAGTTCTAAAGATGGGAGTTGGGGTACTAATTTTTGATGAGAAACTATATCAAAGACTTTAGATATATCTAAGAAAAGAGACTATACAAACTCATCTGTATTTCTGTGAAAGTGTATGGTGCAAGTTAAACTGAGGAGGGTGATGTTTATCCTCTACTAGCGATGGAAACCATCCTGAGTCTGAAAAAGATGTTACTTAGGTAGCTGAGGAGCTGGGAATGGATACAGTTTTCAAAAACCTTTGATGGAGGAGATAGGATAGTTATAAGTTATACGCTTTTTTGTTTGTTAAATCTTCTTGTGAATTTTACCAGCCGTGTCTTTTTTGTGTTTTATAGCTATATGTCTATAGTTGGAAAATACTGTGGAATTTGTACCTTTGAGCCGGAGAATGACAAATGTTTTTTTTTCCAGAGTGAAGGGACATAGTTCTCTGTCACTGACCAGTTTATCACAATGGAAATAGTTTAAGTAATTCCATCTGCTGTCATTTTAATATATTCACCTGGTAGATTATCAAGGTATATGGTGGTGGGTTTCTGGTTATAATGGTAGCCGTATGGACAGGTTCAAAACTGAAAGAAGAATTATTATTTTGGTACAGATTGGTAAGTGGAAGGAAGTAGCAGGGTTATCTTTGAGTAAGCTATGTACTATTTTGACAAGGTGGTCATTGAATTAAGTAGCAATAATATCAGTAATGACATTTGTCTTTGGCAGAGGTGTGATAGTGACGCTGGAAGGGATATTATTTATTCTGGCCCAGAAGAATTTGGGATTGTTTGGTATTTATGCTGAAGACCAGCATAACAGGATTGTTTGATTTAATTTGATGTTTGGCACAATTTCTAAGCTGTCTAAAAATCTGTAAGCAGAGCTGTGTTTTACTAGAGTGCCATTCTTTCTAGGATTTATCTCTTTGTGACATAAGTTGTTTGGTTTGTATGGTTAACTAAGATGTAGGGCTTGTTTTTATTAGTTTTTACAAATGGAAACAAGATTGTTGAGAATATTTAGAAAAGTAGTATCGAAGTAAGTGACTGCTTCATCTAGAGGCAGGGTCTTGACTTTGGTCCAACTGATTTAGGTGAAGGAAGACACTGTCCTCCTTAAATGAAGTAAGATTTCATACTTTTTTGTATAGATTGTTTTGTTTATATTGCTATGGTGCCATGCTGTAAAAATTGGAACAGGATCACTGTTTGTATCAGGAAAGCAACCTGAAGTACTTATAGGGTTTGGCTGATAGGAGAGGATCCAGGCTAGTGTAGAATGTCTCTTAATACTTGTATCGAGTCTAGAGAGGGATGTGATAAGATGAGCAAAACTAAAGATTTTTAGAGTTTGTAGGGGAGTCTGAGTTAGTAACTTGCCACTCAAAGTGATATTAGTACTTCAGAATTGTCAAATGCTGGGGGGAATAAGTGGATTAAGAGTGAGATCAAAAGTGTTTTTATAGATGATGGCCTCACACCCCTCCCCTTGTATTGTAATCAGAGGGAAGGATATCATCATCTTTTATATCTTGTTTGAGCCAAGTTTCAATTACTGTTAAAAAGTCTGGAGAACAGAGGGTAATGCATGCATAGATGTCAATCAGTTTGTCATGGATGCTTTGTATATGTATATTTATAAAGACAGTAAATTAGAGACTCTATTAATGGAGACAAAGGGAGAGAAACTGGATGACTGATGAACTGGTTTAGTTTTGTGGTTCTTTCTCGGGGCCTGGATTAGGATGGATTTCACCATTAAGATTCAGTGGTTTTGGGAAATGATGTTTTAAGTATAGCCATTTGAATCCTTATCAAGTTTTTGGAGAACTGGGGTTGTAGGTCAGGTATGTAATTTTAAACAGATATAGAGATCGAAGTGGGCGATGATGTGTTGATAGAGAGTGCAATTTTGTTGTGTGCTTGTGGGACAAATAAAACTGGTTGGAAGTAATGAGATATAGAATGTAAGGTGGTATAGTAGTGACAGGAAGTAAGGGTAATGCAAACATGTTCATTTTGTGAAGGGCAGTAGTAGAACCAGAGAGATGATAAAAGGGAAGCAAGTGTGGGAAATAGTAGCTGGAAGTAAGCTGTAGATTGCACTCTGGTAGAAATTTGTATAATGAGAGGATGGATAGTGAAGTAGGGAGGAGAAAGTCTTAATTAGAGAAGCTGATTGAATAGCATGAGTGTTACGTAACTTGAAATGTACAGTAGGTTGGGGTGGGGTAAGGAGAACTGGGGGTTTAGTGGAGATGGGAGAGCCTGAGCAGAGCAGGACAGACCCGAGTCCGGTGTGTTTGAGTTTCAGAAACAATCAACCAAGTGTAACCAATGTAATAATTACAGATAACAATCAACAGAACAGTGAGCAGCTATAAATGCCTTGAGTACTCTTTGTCAGAGTTCAGTAGGAGAAGGAAAAAAGTTGGATGTATGACTGACAGGAGAGATCAGCAGCTTGGGATGGCAGTACAGGTCAGTCTTCACTGAAAGGAACAGGTGCAGTACGCTTAAATGATTAATGTTTCAAAGGAGGATAATTTGTTCATAGGTAAGAAAGTTGTATTTATCAAAATATAATGGCTTTAACAAGTCTGGACTACATTAATGCATGAAGTGTCATTTTCCTTTAGCAGTAACACTGGCTGCAAGCTCAGTGGTACACGTGGATTTAGCAGCTTACTTATTGGCACCCAAAGGTGACACTCTGTATATTGCCTGCACAGAAAAACGGTTATTTTTTACATGTTGAGTACATGGATCATAATCACTGTCAATACCCACCATCATAGGGTGCCTCCTGCTTACAGGATGTTAAAACAAGTCAGGCCCAAGATGACTTCACAGGAACCCAGCCAATCGTTAAGGGTTGCCTTACAGGGAATGAGTGTTTATCTCTTGTTTTATATAGAACAGAAAATTATTCCACAGATTGAGGACCTTTTGAGTAATAAGTTTGCCCTTCCAGTGTGGGTTATTTATTTGTTAAAGGAGATTCAAGTCTTTAATTTGAGTGTTTGAGAAACCATTTGATTTGGCAAGGTGTATGGGATCCAGGATGCTGGACACTTAGCAACATGAAACGCTAGACATAAATAACCTTGCAGGAGTCTACAAGAACAAGAGAGAGTATATGGATAGAGCTTCAAGCCAGTCTTGGTTGCTGATGGTCTTTATTCCGATGATTGCTTTTGTTAGAAACCTCTGGGGTCTTTCTGGCTGTATGATGTATTTGGAAAGATACACATTGAAAGGGGCATTTTATTCTATAATTTGTTTGTTCATGATAGAGTTTAGAGGAATGGTGACTTCTTTTGACCTTGAGCAGTACATGTCATTCTAATTGGGCTAGATAGAACAGGTTTAAGTATAGGACTGCCATTCACATGGTCCTGGGTTCTAATACAGGATATTCCAGATTTCCTAACTATGGTTGCTAAGTGGTGAGCAAAGCACAAGGAGTTATCTACAAAGGTGCTGCCATCTCTACCATCTCTGAAGACCTGATTGGTTTGGAGTGCTATCTATACTGTAAGCTGATGTTGAGGTTTGTTCACCAAAGGTGCCAGTGCTACACTTATTTACATTTAATTTACACCTGCTTTGCATGGTTTATAATAAATAAGTATCAGACACTGACTGAACAGCACTCAACTTGCAGTCATTAGCAAATTTGGTTATCTATATATATCAGGATTAGCTGCTTGGGGGGGTCAGAGAAGTAGATTCCCAGCAGCCGGGGTCCCAGTACTGAGCCATGAGGAATGCCACTAGTCATCTCTTTGCTTTCAAAGGCGACACCTGCTATTTAATTACAAGCGTTCAATTTGTCAACCAGTTTATTATCCAGCTTACAACATAAATGTCTATATTTAAGCACTTAAGCTCATTTACAACTCCAGCACTGGGAATATAATGTCAAAGGCCTTGGCCAGGTCCACTGCATGAACTGTATAGCCACTATCTACAGCACTAGTGGTATTATTAAAGAAGTCTGCTTATTTACGGAGTTTAATTCTCAGTGTCTATAGCAAGAATTTTATCAGAGCTTATAAAGTCAGGTATAATATGTCTCATGGTTTTGTAAATTAGATTCATTAAGATAAAGGATCTGTATTTACTGGGATCTGAGATGGGGACAACCTTTGTGGTGTGGTGTAGCAACAGCTGTGTTCCACAGGAACACACCCCATGGCTATGCTTAAGGTAAACAGTTTTAATGGGGGTTCAGAGAGGTCATGCCTTATGCTGGTGATTATGTAACAATGAATAATGTTAAGGTTTATAGGGGTGGTATTTTTAGCTTTAGGTAGTGCAGTGTGGACATGTTCCATGATAATTTTTTTTGGGGGGAGGAAGTGGATTGAACGTCAAGGACTGCTTCTGGTGTGAAGTTGACGCTAAATTTATCTGTAATTATATTAGTAATATCTTTAGGGTCAGAGCGAGTAATGTTGTTATGAATTAATTTACAGCATTGATGTGTGTTATATCTCTTAGTTACCTAATGCAGATAAGGATTTATGATTACCCTTCGCTTCAGATGCTAATTTTAATCCATGTTCTGCTTTGATCTTCCTCATGATAGCTTTCAGATTTTTGCTGATCTTTTTGATAGTCTTTTGTGTGTGTAGATTTTGACTTATTATAGGTCTTAATTAATGTTATTATTATTATTATAATAGAATACCCAAGTGGCTTGTCTGCATGTTCTTTAATAAATATGGTGCAAGTGACATTGTTTGGTATATGCTCTTTTTTACCTAGGAGTAAAATTTGTTAGCATAAGTGGCAAGTGAGGCTACTTTGGGACTGGAATGTTGCAGCTGAATTTTAAAAGCTCAGAATATAGTTTTAATTGATTTGTCTTTTTAAAGTCCTTGAATGCACAGGTGTTTATTGTGGTGCATTTAGATTCCCTAAAGTAGTAGATTACTGATTTGTGAGCAGATGTGACTAGAGTCGAGGAAACTAGTAGTTTAAGTAGGTGCAATGTTAGTTATGATAAGATCAAGAAGATTTTGACCCCAAGTGAGCTGATTAAATGTTTATACAACAGAGCTAGCATTTACTAAGTCTAGGACTCTTTAGGTTCACCTAACCTTTGCGATATAGGTGCTCTAGCTAATCAATGGATAGTTGAAGTCACACATCAAAAATGACTTTTTTATGGCTAGCTCATTAAGTGCACTTAAAAATCTATGGTCTACATGGAAGGTGACCCATTGCAGGCTATCAAATGATGATTTGTCTTGTTTAGGAACTATGTATAGAGATAATTTGCTCTCTAACAAATATTGATACTTCCCCAAAGGTCTGAAAGTGTGTTAGGCCAAGAATCCCAGTAAAAAGAAAGTGCTGTCTTTATACTGAAATCAAGGCTCAGTTAATACATGGATATGGGCATTCTCAAGTCACAGGAGGAAATCTAGCAATTTATAGTAATCACTTGTAGCACTGAACAGTACAATCCTGATGTGGCCTTTTGTTATGTTGGAATGTCGAGAGTGGACTTGGCATAAAAAATGCTATTGCCAGTATACAAATTTGTGGAATTAAACATGCAGGCCATCCTTGGTAAAGTAAGAAGTGCTATAAAATCATATCAACCCAAGCTATACATACCAGATTTACCTACTGCAACACCAGCTACTTAACCAATTATTAAAGCTAGTTATCGCCTTTGTATCCGGGCACCAGTCTTGGTGAGACTACGACTCCATTCAGAGCCAAAGTCTCACCTGCAACTGGCACATGCATATCATGCTCCAGTATATCTTACAACACATCTTCCTGGGTTTTACCACTTTTGATCATGGACATGTAGATGAGCTATCATAAGGTTATAGCTAGTTTTTCTTGTTGGAGGGACTACAAAGCCAGCATGATGTCACAGATCCTGGCATCAGAAAGTCAGTTCCACCTTGTCTTTGCCTATCCCAGTGAGGCTAGGGTCAATCTGCCTAACAAGTATGAATTACTAACATATTTCTACATGGACATGCTGACTCAGTTGCAGAGGAAGGTTTGCAATCTGTAGACTGGTAACACACTAAGTAGAGCTGTGCTACTGGATTTGCTGCTGAGGCTCTTATCAGGATTCTTAAAGGCTTAGGGAGTTTTTTTTTACATTATGTATAAATTTAGTGTGGTCTTTTGATAGTAGGGGTGAGTATATAATTTTGATTACTGATTACCTATGTAAGTGAGAGGGCAGATATAGATAGATACATCTCTCACAAATCATGCCATGCAGATCCAATAATAGTTGGTTCCCATACTGTTTTAAAATACCAGGTGAAATGAGGCTGTTAGCTAAAGTGATAGAAATAGACTGGACTTCCATGTTTGCAGGTTTATCAAATTACTAAAGAAAGGAATGATATTCTGAAGCAGTTTAGTCAGTAGAAGAGAAGGCATATTCGATAGATGAACCATGTTTTGCGTGACATTTATTGAAAGAGGCGAATATAAGCTAAATCTGATACAATTACTGCTAAGAAATTATATAATACAGTCTAACCTGAAAGTAGTACACAGCCAGTATAACAATCACATGACAGACAGGTAATATAAAGCAAAGTCAGTACGATCTGTGAGCAGTACACAACTATAGTTTCTTACAGAGCACAATTACAATAGAAAGACAGAAATACATCTGTATCATAACAATAGGATGAGGACTGAACAGGTGCTAAACATTTCACACAACACACTGTATAACATCATGCTAAGATACCACCAATAGTATGACTGCAGGCTGGTTCAGATGCCACACAGCATGCATTTCATGGCTCAAGTGGTACAAAGTGGGAGCTGTTGGCTGAAATGCCACAAAAATAAATTTCAAAGAATCAATAGGTTTAGGGGCCAGACATTGATAACTTCTAGGATTTGTTAGACCTACTTGCCAAAAGGTTGGATGCAGCCAAATATAGTTACTGTCAATATATCTACTTCTCTGAAGTCCAGGCCAACATGAAGGGACTCTGGCTCACAAAGTTCACAGATGATTGCAAGTTGGGAGCTATTATTAACTCCCCAAGTGATGTTGACATCCTACAGAAAGGCCTCAATGAGACCAAAGACTGGTGCCAGAACCATGGCCTTAAGCTCAATGCCAAAAAAGTGTCTCTTCATCCCCTTTGGGAAAAACCTGGTTCCCTTGAATTACCACATTGATGGTAGTCCACTGAACACAGAAGGCGTTATAAGAGATCTGGGAACACATGTTGACAACAACCTCTCTTTTGACCACCACGTTACCACTGTGGTCAGAAAGTCCTTCTATGTGGCACATCTCATTACTAAGGGTTTTGCATCCAGGAAGAAAGAGGTCATTGTCTCCCTCTACTCTTCCCTCATTAGGCCAATCATTGAGTACAATGCCCCATTTGGCATGTACCTCACTAGACACCTGCAACAACTGGAGAGGCTGCAAAAGTAGCTCACAAAGATGATCCTAGGCATTAAACACTTGTCCTATATGGACAGACTCAAACTATTCTCTGTCTCATATCACCTAGTTAGAGCCAATCTCTGCTTGACTTACAAAGACATGTCTGACCCAGCTCTGTTAGAAATGCTACATCTAAAGAAATCCCAATCCCTCCGCACCACATGCTCCAGAGAACTCAACCTCATTACCACAATCAACAGAACATGCTGGAGGAACAGGTTCATAACCCAGAGACTGCCCATGCTATGGAATAGACTTCGCATACATGTCAAGCAGAGCACCTCACTGGCCCGCTTCAAGAGAAATCTTGATGAGTGGATGGGAAATAGAAAATTCACCCTGGGGATCACTCCAGTGTCTCTACTCAAGAGAAGCACTAGGAACTAAGGTTGGGTGGCACGATGCCAGGGTAATCCTATGGGCTAGGCTTGTAAAGGCTCCAGGGCCATTAGCCTAGTACACACCTATGAACCTATAAGTAAAAAGAAAATGCATGCATCAATAGCTGTTCTGACAGCTATGAACAGGCCTGAGAGTAGCAAGGAAAGATTGTAACAACAACAAAATTAGCAACAACACTGAGTAAATGACCTGCAGACAAGAAAAAAATATATAAACAAACATTGTTAACAGTATGCAAGACAATGAAGCTTATCTAGGAGCAACAAGGAATTCCTTCCTTTAAACAAACAGCAGCTCACAACTCAGAGCAGCTCAACTTACAGCCAAGTTCTGCTATTGATAGCAAACTTTAGCAACCCTGCAAGCTATGTATGGTATCAAGATGTGCTCCCTAACAACTATAATCAACCCACTTTAAAACAGGCCAGCTGCAGCTATACACTGCAATGTACCCTGCTGCTGCAGGTAGTGCAGTAAAATCGGTACAGTTAGAAATGCATATAGATGGGAGTAGAGGAAATACATTTTGCAATTCCCTGATGTGTTGTGGACTAGTCAAAAGGCTAAATCTGGCTAGAATTGATCAATCCAGATTCCGTGTGTAGCAAGGAAATGAAGCAAAAAACAGCCCAGTCAAATAGAGAAGGAGGCCCTACTATGCAGCTGTTAGGAAAATGTATAACTGCAATGCAATATGTAGGCTTAGTGTATTAAAATGTACAACTGCAATATGCAGGGTTAGTGTATTAAGGGTTAAAAGGAGTTAATACATTTATTCTGCTTATTCTGTGAGAAAATATGCAGCTGCTAGAAGCTCTGAAGAGAGAACAATGGATGCCTGTAAACCCACCATGGTCAGCAGAAAGTGTATTGAGGCCAGGTCTGTACCTTGAATGTATCATATCAGAACTAGAGAAAGAATTGTGAGAAACTAAGGGAAGCTAAAACAAACTCAAGGCCAGGTTGTTTTTCTCAAAAAACATATTTTTGCAAGACAGCAATTATTTGACCATGTCAGCAGCAAATCTAATAGCATCTTTCTGTGAACTTGTAGAAAACTGTATAAAAACTGTAGGCTGAACTATGGAAAATCAGACAAACCTTGTACTTACATGCTTTGTCTCCTTCCTGCAAGTAATAAAGGGTGCCTTGCTTGAAACTAACGTGCATTGATCTTTGTGTTTTCCTTTACAGATCCCTCTCTTCACCTCGGATCAGACGGCCAGGTGGCTGAAACCGTACGGGGAAGAAACCAAATCGGTTCTTCTTATATGTAAAGTCCTCCAACTGAATTGTCTTCAAAAGAGGCCAGCCACTTTCTGATCTGTGACTGAAGGACAGGTTTTCCGCGAATCGGTGATCAATCACATGGGCTCAGGTAAGGTGAATCTACTTTTTTTCTGTTTTAGGATCAGGGACTAGATGTGTATTGTTTTTTGTCAGATTGTATTTTTCTTACAGTCAGGGATAAGAAAGGTACCGTCTTGTCATAGATCAGGAGAAACAGAATAAGTAGACTTTAGGTAGTCATTCTGAAGAGACTATAACAAAAACCATGATACACGTAAAAACTCCAGAATCAAGGTGAAGTTATGTAACAATCAAAAGTAAGGGAAAATGGGTAATGACTGTGCAAAAATACCCAGAGACCCACCGTTAACGGAAGATGCAAAATATATGCAGTCACAGTGCACAGACAATGTCAGATGCTTTTCAAAATGGGTTATTAAATATGAATTTGACGGAAAATTGGAAAAATCCTCACTCATCAAACTTATTAAACAACTTAAAACTGATTCTAAAGGTCAGGTAAAAAAGCAACGACAGTTAGGAATTCCCCAGGCACACAGGTGGCTGGAGGAAGTAAACCGTAGGGACCAAAAGAACAAGGATTCAAAAACAATGTTTTTAGATAGGGAGGATAACAACCTAGTAATAGCAACAGCATCTCAGCCTCCCCCTCCCTTCCCAGAATATGGAGAGAGTAGACAGGTAGATCCAACTCCGCTATATCCTGTGGTCACTGAGGATAGGGACACTATAAAACTAGCTAAAATAAGGGATCCCATTGGAACTAGGTCCCGAACAAAAGCAGGTAATCCAGAGTCATGGCAGAAATTTAAAGAGACACAACCAGCGGGAGAAGAAGAAGAGGAAATATGTCCACTCATAGAAGTACCGAACCCTCAGGCTGGGCAGGATAATCAGGATCCAACCATCTTAGTATACAGACCCTGGACTCTGGAAGATATCCGGAAAGCTACAGAAGGGATTCCTCATCCGAAAATTAATTTTAGAAAATTCTCAGACGATTTACAAGGAATGAGGCTAAGTTATCATTTAAACGGGGAAGAAATAGAAAGGTAGTTCGACAAATTGTAGGGCCAGACTGGTACATGATTTTTGGCAATTGAAATCCTCATGATGATGAACAAAAACCCCTTCCTCATAGCAGTGCAAATTTAGAAGCTAGAGTAAAAGGACTTACAGACCGCATCTCTGAAAAATGGAAACCTAGGGCAGACTGGACGTGCATTAATCAATGCATCCAACAGGAGGGTGAGACAGTTGACCAATATTTCGCTAGGCTACTGGAATATTTTAATAACCACTGTGGGATGCAGATCCCAGAAGACCAAAAACAAGATTCCCCATATGAACAGCAGTTGAAAAATGCATTTTCGAAAGGTAGTAGTGCACCTATAAGCAGTTTTATTACAAAACATATGGTTGATCATCAAACTGGCAGGCTACAATCACTACTCGAATATGCTAGGCATGCTGAAAGGCATTTCAATAGCAAAAAAAGGCTCAAGTATTTTCTGTAGAGGACAGAGCGAAGTTTATGTAGTACACCCCGGAAAGAAGGGCAGGAAAAATGCACAGGGAGATGGGCAGTCTGATCAACGATCAGAAGATTTTGGAGGACGTAAGAAAAGGGGTGAATGTTTCAAATGTGGTAAAAAAGGACATTTGACAAGGGATTGCAAGAAAAATAAGAAAGCAACTACGGAAGACAAGGAAGGTGAAGACTGACTATATGATAGTCAGGAATCATTAGAAGGGGCTAGTGCAGAAAGGACAAATGAGAATGTGAAAAGGGAAATAGAGAAATACAGGGAATTGATGACGGTGAAGTACTAGACTTGGCTTTATTGAGCTTGGAGCTCTACTTGGCAGATACTAAACCAGAAGTTATACTTTCGGTGGAAGGTAAGGAAGTCAAATTTTTGTGCGACTCAGGGCATCACGAACCCTGATACACCCCTCCAAATTGCCAGAAAACACAGAATCATCCGACTACATATTAGTCAAAGCAGCTAGTGGACAGCTATATCGGTGTATTAAGTAAGTGTATTAGTGTATTAAGGGTTAAAAGGAGTTAATACATTTATTCTGCTTATTCTGTGTGAAAATATGCAGCTGCTAGAAGCTCTGAAGAGAAATGATTCTGCTTATTCTGTGTGAAAATATGCAGCTGCTAGAAGCTCTGAAGAGAGAACAATGGATGCCTGTAAATCCACCATGGTCAGCAGAAAGTGTATTGAGGCCAGGACTGTACCTTGAATGTATCATATCAGAACTAGAGAAAGAATTGTGAGAAACTTAGGGAAGCTGAAACAAACTCAAGGCCAGGTCGTTTTTCCTCAAAAAACATGTTTTTGCAAGACCGCAACTATTTGGCCATGTCAGCAACAAATCTAATAATAGCATCTTTCTGTGAACTTGTATAAAACTGTATAAAAACTGTTGAACTATGTACCTACATGCTTTGTCTCCTTGCTGCAAGTAATAAAGGGTGCCTTTCTTGAACCTAACGTGCATTGATCTTTGTGTTTTCCTTTACAGCAGCACTATTTATTTATTTATTTATTTTATTTTACATTTGTTGACCGGGCTAGTCCAACTGGATATATGTCCATTTTCAGTAGAGGCCCGGGAAGCAAAGCTCCAAGACAGATCCATTATACCCAATAAGTATAAGGTTACAAATTCAAAACAGTGTTTGTAAGGTTACAATCAAGTTAACATAGCAGAAGATACATGTAAGGTTACAATCAAGTTAACATGGCAGAAGATACAAAACATTTTACAGTATATTGCAAAGCAATATTTACAATAATATAGAACAAGATATTCACATGAGGTAGATTGAACTTTTTCAGGTTTACAATTCTTGAGAATGGTTGCATAAGAGTATTTACAACATATTGAATAAGATATCCATGTGAGGTAGATCATAACTGTATGCGGGTTTGCTATTCTTGTAATGTTTACAGTAAAGAGCATTAAATTATAGTTAGAGTGGAGTTAGGAGATATTTAGTGACAGAGGTAGTGGGTTAGTCAGGGTTAGTGTAAGGTCATAGCCAGTGTATTCTAAGGTACATTTTGAGTTTTTGTTTGAAGTGGGGTAGGGAAGGAAGTGAAGTAAGATCACTAGGTAGAAGATTCCAGTATTTCCCAGTTGTGTTTGAGAAAAGAGAGTTACCTGCCATGTTGTTAGACTTACTAATACTAAGTAGAAGTTTGTTAGCAGAGCGTAAGGTATTAAGATTTTTATAAGGAGTAATGAGGTTTGAGAGTATAGGAGTGTTGTTAGGCTGGTTGAGGATCTTACGAGCAATGGTAAGTTGGTTAAAATAAAGTTGATTTTGCAGTTCAAGCCATCCTAGTTGTTTTAGATTCTGACAGTGATGAGTTCTAAAGGGATTACCAGCAGCAAATCTGTAAGATGTAGTTAGTTTAAGAAGATTCTTCTTGGATAGGCTGGTGTAAATTGGTGAGGCATAGAGAAGTGTTGAGATTAGATGAGAGTGGGCAATAGTAGTTCTGGCTGTTGGAGTGAGAAAATATCTGATCCTGTATAGGGAAGCCCATTTTTCTGTTGACTGTTTTTATAGTGTTATTAATATGGTTATCAAAGCTGAAGTAATTGTCTATAGTAACTCCTAAGAGTATGGTGATAGAATCAGGGGATATGAGGGTGCCATTGTTAGAAATAACAGAGAAATATAAAGGCATGGATTTACTGGTAGGAGTAAAGAGAAGGAGCTTTGTTTTTTTGGGATTCAAGAGGAGGCAACATTTTAAGAACCAAGTCTCTACTACGTTAAATATTTTCTGAGTTAGGGATTGTAGTTCAGATGAAGATTCACCTGCACAGATTAAAATTGAATCATCTGCATACTGTATGCAGGTTGCCTGAGGAATAGCTAGGTAGAGATAATTGATAAATATTGAGAATAAGAGAGGGGCCCTAGAATGGGGCCCTAGAATGGAGCCCTGAGGGACACCAAGTGAGACTGGAAGGTGGGATGATAGTTTATTCTCCCAGAGCATAGCCTATTGCTGAGGTAAGAAGTAAACCATTGTACAGCCATAGTATCAAGAGAGAGGGATTTCAGAATATTTATAAGTAGAGAGTGGTTTACCATATTAAATGCTTTTTAGAGATCAATAAATAGAGAGGAAGAGAGAACATTGCTATTGCAGTTTTTGTTTATGGTATCAGTAAAAGATAAGAGGGCAGTAGTAGTACTGTGGAATGGCCTAAAGCCATGTTGGCTTTCAGCTAGTATGTTATGTTGAATTAAATGGTTTAGAAGCTGATGGTGAATAAATTTTTGCTAAGGGGGATAGTAGGGCTATAGGTCGATAGTTAGAATATTCATTTGAGTTGCCACCTTTGTGTAGGGGGATAATATGTGAGATTTTCCAAATGTCAGGGATGCTTCCCTCGTTAGTAGTTCTATTAATCAGGATGGATATCGGGTAAGCTACTTAAGCTGCTTTTTGCAGGTATTCGGCTGGGATCTGGTCAGCAGAAGGAGTACAAGGCTTAAGTTTTAGAATGAGTTTATAGATAAAATTTGTTGAGGTGGGTATAAATTGGAAGGTAGGAAGAGAGCTGGGAGAAGAGTTAAGAAGACTAGATCTATCAGGAGCTAGTTGACTGGCTAGAGATTGGATTGCCTCTGTGAAGAAGGAATTGAAAGCATTGGCAGTTTGGATAGGAGTCTCATGTGTTGCCCCTGTTGGGGTTGGTGTTCTGGAGTGACCTGGATAAAGGAGTCTATTGATACTTGCCCAGAATCTTTGAGGGTTGTTTTGGTTTGTTTGCTGCATTTTACAGTAAAAGTTGTTTTTGTCAGAGAGAATTTATTTTTTTGTCATGTTTCTCATATGTCTAAAGATTTGTTGATCTGATGTATTTTTGGTAGTTTGCCACATAGACCAGGCTTTATTTCTGAGGAGGAATCTTTTTCTTGGTTTCATTTGTAAGCCAGGGGGCAGGATTGGACCTAATTCTGATAGTACATTTAGGTGCATGCTGGTCTAGGATTTCTAAGAACTTAGAGTTGAAGTATTTGACAGCCTGTTCAAGTGGGAGGGTTTTTAATTGAGACCAATCACAGGCACTGAGTTCACTCTGGAAAAGGTGTTGGTTAAATTGCTTGTTGGACCGTATAGTCCTATATGAGGTTAGGTGAGAGGTATTAAACTTTTGCCTGATTATATAAGTCAAGGAATGGTCACTTACATCATCAGGGAGGATACCAACTGTGTAATTTTGGTGGTAGTTATTAATAAGGATCCAATCCAAAGTGCTCTTTTTTTGTTTGGTTTGTTTATTCTTGTTGGGAAGGTAATGGTCTGAGAGAAGCCTTGAAGGTTAATATGAGAGGTAAGATGTTCAGTATTGATGTTCTTCCAATCTATATTAAAGTCTCCTAGGATTATAGTTTCTTGTGGGAAGGATGTTGAGACCCAGCTAAGAATATCCTGTAGTATACTGATATTGTTTTCCAGGAGGTAGATTGATACAAAAGATATATAAGGATTTACTAGAGTTAAGCTGTAATTTGGAAATAAGGACTTCAGCATGGTTGTCTTTTGGTGGGTTATAGGGTATAGAGGAGACTTGTAGCCCATCTTTAAAAAAAAGTGCTATGCCCCCTCTCTTTCTTTTTATACGGTCAAGTCTCAATATGTTATAACCTGGTGGGATAATTTCATTATCACGTGTTTTAGGTTTTAGCCAAGTCTCTTGTCAAACATAAAATATCAAAAGAGTGTACATCAAGGAGAGCATGAAGATGGGGAACTTTGTTATTCACACTTTGGATATTGACATGTACAATGAGGAGAGAGTTGTGGTGTTTGTTGGGATGAGGGGAATAGAGGGATTGTTGGTGAGATGTCCAGTGGATAGGACATTATGTGGGCCAGGATTAGGATGTATGTCTCCATCCTGTAAGGAATGCTTTTTTAGTGAAAGCAAAAGATAATGTAGGTTACTAATTTGGTATCAGAATTTCTTTGTTGTTAGGTTATTGTATTTAATGTGGACAAGTCTGTGGTATTTAGCTAGTATATATCTAGGTGTGGATGTAATAGTGATATTATTATGGGTGAATGTGAAAGTATGTAGGACTGTGTTTTCGTGGATGGTTACATTGAGAAATATTTGGGTGTTCATAGGAGATTATCAGATATGCTGAGGTTAGTACAGATATGAGTGTGGCACAGAGTAGTAGTTTAGTTAGGGATGAGGTAGTTTTGGTAGACATGATGGTAGAATTGGTAAGGAAATGTTGTTGTGTCTTTCGGCTTTTCCCGGTTAGGGGTGGAACTCCGGTCTGCTAATGATTGGCAGTTGATTTTTACATACTGAGTTGCCAGCCCTAACGCACAACCTTCAACAAAGGCACGCCCATTCACGCATGTCTCCATGCAGAAGACCCTCTAGCTGAGAGTCGAACCGGTCAGCGTCTTACTGTGAGGCGACAACGCTACCGCAGCACCACCATATTAGGTAGTTAGCAAAGGTGTAGGATAGGAGGAGAGGTAAAGTTTGAGTTAAGATTGTAATTAATTAGGGTTAGAGAATGGTTAAGTGAAAGATGGTGTGGCTCAATTATCTAGGATGGTGGTACCATCTGATTGGTTGTGTGTAGGAGGGTGTGGTTTTAGAAGTATAAGTTTTGGGTTACTGGGGATGGGTGGGATTTGGGGGTAGGGGAGCGGAGTGAGCCCGCAGGGCGAACGGAGTGGGTAGAGACAAGAGAAGGAAGAAGCATATGAGGAACAATCAGAGAAAAAGTGCTTTGAAGGAAGGTAAGTAATGTAGGTACAAAGAGAGGTAGGCAGAGTGGTGGGAGGGATGGTAGGAGAAAGGTGCTAAGGTAGTAATAAAACTTAGTGAACTGAAGAGAAGCAAAGTACTGGACAAGGAATTCTGAGAGGAATATGCTATAAGGTAGAGGGATTGGTAGAGCTGGGTAAGGGTGCCACCTAGTGGACAAAGTCAGTAATTACAGAGGTAGATTATAAGTGGGGGAAGTCTGGTCAAGGGAAGGCGGGAAAGGATATAAATGGAATCTATTTCAAAAAATGTTGTGGGGAAAAATACAAACTACAAGGAATGGCTGCTGGCAGTCCTGGCTTAGAAGCAACCTTTAAACCACCTACAAGTAATTAGTACTGCTTTATACATTTCTGAAAATGTAAGAAAATAACATACTTTCTTGCTTCTCTTAATACTATTAGGGAACAAGGGTAGAAGGCACTGAGATGAAGCAGCCGGTAGGAGAGGGTCCTTAGTCTTCAGGCAAAAGGAGTCAAGTATCCAATGCAGGAAATATAGAGATTAGAGAGCTAGGTACTTGTTGATATGGAATCAAAGGAAATATAAATAGGTAAAGGAGAAAAAAATGACTTTAGTACAGCAATAGTAAGCAACATTTGCCAAGCAGATAATTGCACATTTCCTAACAATACTATGACTGTAAACCACAATATAGGTTAATAATCTTTGCAAATCTTAGCAGGTGGGAAGGTAAACTTCAGACATTTTATAAAAACTGAAAAACTAGCAGTAAGAGACAAGCAGAAATTAAAATAGCCTACTACAAAAGGTCTCTAAAGGCAGTTATATTCTATCAGTAATGAAAGCAGTTAGTCAATCAAGACAGTAGACAATATATGTTAAGTCTATCAAGCATACAGAGACATTGAGTATACAGGTATGCTATATGATCCCTTAACTACTATAGATAAATAAGTTTAAACTCTAAACCACAACAAGGTCATCTGGCACCCCACAAATCCTCAAACAGGAGCAAAAAAATAAAAGGGTCTTGTTAAAGCTGAAGACCATGACCTCAAATGCAACATTCCTTTTTTAAGTATCAGTATCCTCGCAATTTCATAAAACAGTGACGGTAACACTCTCACATGACTGGCACCTACTAATCATGCCCTATTAACAGTTTATGCCTGGAGCAGACACACCCTTCACTTGTCCCTAGTTTGCGCTATTTAATAGGTACACTTAAAAGTCACAGCCAGTCAGAAAATTAAGCCATGTAGCAATCATAACACCAGCAAATTTCTTATCACAAGGGAAAAACACCAAAACCTGTCCCAAATTAAGAAAACTATAGCAAAATAAACAGTATGACCAGACTACAGGTAAATGCACTTTAAAAGCACACAGATGGAAATGGATTAAATAAAAACTCACACTTCCTTGTTGTCTTTGCAACTAGTAGTAAGGTCAGACTGGTTAAAACTGCTCAGTCCAGCAGCAGTGATTAACAGTGATTAGTAAGGAAATGCAGCACAAGCCATGCACCAAGTAAGCTGTGTACGTGTGTGTGAATGTGCAAGACTGTGTACATATGTGTACGTGTATGTGTGTGTGTGTGTGTGTGAGAATGTGCATGTGCAAGACTGTGTACATATGCTCAGGTGCATATGTATGTGTGTGTGCTCGCGCACGTACGTGTGTGTGTGTGTGTGTGTGTGTGTGTGTGTTCACGCGCAAGAATGTGTACATATGTGCAGGTGTGTGTGTGTGTGCACATATGTGCAGGTGCATATGTATGTGTGTGTGTCTGTGTGTGTGTGTATGTATATGTACAGAAATAAGCATTGGCAGTGACCCCCTTATTCCTGTTTTGTACATGGGTTTGGGGTGTCAGTCTCAGAAACCATCACCTAGAGCCAATGATCACATTGTCAGGGGGCTAGCCCTGCTGTAGTCATTCTTTTGGACCACAGAGATGTGCACTCACACCTACAGCCATTTTATATCTGTCTGTCTGTCTATGTATTATATGACTTCCGAACTATATGCTGAATCAGACATTAGCTATAAAGAAACAATCATCAGCCAGGTAAAGAAAGAAATCCCCATATGGTATACTTATCTGTCCTTGGAAGTATGCCAAAGGTAGATTACAAGATGCTTTTAAACTGCATATGGCCAACACAAACCGCAATGCAAGAAAGTTTGAAAGATGGCCCCAGCTGATGCCCTTTTATAAGATCAACATCTCCACATAAGAAAGAGAGCATTGGTGAGAGCAACAGGGGAAAGCAGAGCTCTGGATACATTTGCCAGCTGTGGGCTACCTGCAGGCAGGATATTCCAAAACTGAGGAGTGCAGCAGTGAATTTACTCAAACATCTACATTTATGGTAAGTTTCTAACAAAACTGCATGTACTCAGCCTTAGCTGATACATGAACACACTAATTCAACTAAATAAGAAATTTAAGGCGGAAGAGCTTCTTAAATTTTCATACAGCAATAATGTAAACCAAATGCTAAAAAGCATTTTAGTAATATTGGTTCAAATTCAAGGCCATATCCCTCTATGCCACTGGAGAGGCATGTGAGGGAGCATATGAGGTCTCTACATAGCCCAGAGCAGAGACCCACCACCATGCTGGGTATCTCTGATAGAGCCATGTTCCCTGAGGTACAGGGGCCATAGACTGTACCCACATTGAAAGAAAGGCCCCATTTGGTGAACTGGGAAGGAGAGGTACATGAATTGCAAAGGGTATCACTCCATTAATGGCCATGTGGTCTGTAATACACAAGGTATCATCTACAATGTGTTTGTAGGTCACCAGGCAGTTATCACAGCTCCCACAAGGGCATCAGTCCATTAATGGCCATGTGGTCTGTAATACAGAAGGTATCATCTACAATGTGTTTGTAGGTCACCAGGCAGTTATCACAGCTCCCACATATGGCACACAAAAGACATAGACCAATGTTTTTGAGGGGTGCCTTTTGACTGGGGCATCTTGTTGATGATGGTTGAGTATATCTCAGAAGCCCGACTCATGACACTCATAAGAAATCCATAAAATCCAACAGAACATTGTACAACTGGGCACAACTGCTAACTATAAACATTACTGAGTGTGTGTTTGGGCTGGTGAAGGCATCCGACTTACTGCATTTTGTTTTGTTTTACAGTGTCAGAGCTGTGTTTGATTGTTGGATATTGGTGAAGGCAGGTTTTTGCTGCCTGGAGTCATCCAATGATGCCTTACAGTATAACCCTGCCTCATGTGCAAAAATAGTGTCTGTGTGTGTGCAGTGTTACACAATACTATGCTTATACAATAATAGCAGGGTGGTCACTTGCAGGGCTTATAGTTTCTAGTACAACAGGCAGTAGATGCTGGATCAGATGAGGAGTCAATGTAGCAGCCACACAAGATCATGCCAGATAGAGTTGGACACAGTTGGCTGTACCAGGAATTGCACTGGATGTGCAAGATGCTAGTGTGCTCTGTAATCTTGAGCAATGTCTTCTGGCAGAAGTGCTGGCATGATGATGGCCATGACCACAGGGATTGCTTCTCTTTGAAGTAAATACCTCTACAATAGATGTTACTGTGGAAGCAGGATCTCGATCATCCATAGCCATGTTGACTAACATCTGTGGATGTAGCAGATAACCCACTAAATGGGTAGCCCCTCACTCCTAGCAAGTGAGCCAGAGAAGATATTACACATTCCAGTGTGTGATTCAGTTCATCCAAGGCATCACATACATTGGGCATACACTCCTGTAAGTCATAGTGTACACCTTGAATCACCCTTGCTCTTTCTGCTATGAATGCAGTGGTACAAGCATGTGTCTCCATGATGGCCCTGCAAATATATTGTGTTGAGTTGTTGGCACTGAAATACTGACCTCAGCGGATGGTGGTAGCCATATCATCATTACCAACCCCCCTGTGTGGGCCTCCCTGTTCTTGTGTGCTAGGGGTAGATTCAAACATCTGTCTACTGGGGACCAGCACAATTCCATTTTTTACAGTGTTCCCATTGACCTGTTCACTCTGTGATTTTTGGGTAACGTAATTGTCCACGGCATATTGACTGTCTGTGGTATGAGTAGGGGATGGAGTTGTCACACTCTGTGCCCAAAACTCACACTGTATTCCTTGACTGTGACATCTCATCTTTACCACTGTTTTCAGAGGATGCAGATCCTCCACCATTAGGCAAGGTCAGTTCCACAGTGAATACACTAAAGCACAAAATATGTAGTGTAAGTAAGGCCCAGCATCAGAAGTATACATGCTAGTGAGTTTTTGCAAATAGCAGCATGATAAAACGTAATACTTTTCTATGCACTCCTTGTACAGATGGCTATTTTTATTGAACCCCTGCTGAACTTGTATACCAAAAGTGAAACATAATTAATAAGTTTTATACCTCATAAATTATACAGAGGACTTATAGGAGCTGATACACAGAAATAGGCCTACATACCAGGAGCAAATGCAGTGAATTATCTCTGAAGCCTGTCTAGCTCTGCCTGAACATCAGATAATACATTATGGGACTATAAGGAATTGCCAGTGTCTTTCAGAGAGGCCACAAACTCCTCTGCCTTCATGAAAGGTGTTACTCTCAATGCCCCCCACCCCACCTTTTGCCCTACATTCTTTTGCCAGGAGTTCTGCCCTTTGTCAGACATATTTTATCATCTCAGTGCTCCTTTGATGCACCATACTGTAAGTGCAATACAACCACATTATCATTGCTTACAATGTTTGTCCAGGTGTGGTCACAGTAGGATTGGTCAGCTGCATTCAGGTCAAAGAGCTATTGACCATGGAGGACCATCTCAGTCTCAGAATCAGACAACCTGGTGCTCCATTTGGATGCATTACTGTGCTTTTGTTTGGACTATATTTAGGGATTGCTTTTTTGGCATGGATAACAGCAGAATCAACAGCCTTGTTCCTATGTGGTCTTTACAAATCCTAACACTAACAGCAAACCCTTGCTCATATATCATGCCGGTTTAGTGCCTCACAGTTATATATCTGTATCCACAATTTTTAAGTAAGGTCAGGCCCACAGGTTTAATGAGCAGATGTCCCCCACAAAATAACCACAGAAATACAACTGACCAAGGACACATGACTATTCCTATTATTGTTACAAATATTTTGGTTTATGACATATGTTAAAGGGTGTAGCAAGGCATACTCATACTCGACTAAGTACAATTTTATATACAGAAACAATAGCGTTTTAAAGCCATAGTATGCCCATAATTGCTTAACATAATGCTTTCAATAAGAGTTTGAAAAAAATATCTTATTTAGTAGATTTAGAGGGAATGTGATCCAAACACGAGTTAATTGTGTGTGTGTGTGTGTGTGGGGGGCTCTGACAGATGGTTTCGAGGGCTGCAATAAGAGCTCACAAGTGCAAAATTATATTCTCTGGCTACACCCCTACAAATGTGTAATGTATACAGCACTAAAATTGTATTGAGCAATGCTGTGACTATGAGCTCAGGGGGTGTTACCATCCAGCTTGGTTATCCTGCTGACCAGGAATTGCTGCATCCCTGAAATACTCCTCTCAATGTACCTTGTACAACACATTTGACAGTAGTAATGATCTTACATCCCTTAACATTAACAGCTTGAGTAGTCAGTTAAAAGCATCTATCATACAAATAGCACTTACCTTATACAGGGTGACATGTTTTTGCTGAAAGTTTTTCTTTCAAAGTCACGTACTGTAGGAATCAAATTCTAAGCTCCAGAGGTTTCTTCCATACTGCAGTGAGGGTCTCTGCTTCTGGTCATGCTTAAATCACCAAAACTTAGGTTCACCAGGTTGGATGCGAATGTGATGGTCCCCACCATTGGCAACCAATATGTGACGTCCCCACACTGGGCAGTAATCAAGGAGCCTGAATCCTCACCACTGACACTGGAGAGGGACGTTCACTTGGAATACAAATAGATACACTCGGTATTTCCAGATGCGGACTTCTCTGCATCAAGCACAATTTCCCTTAAGAGCACACGGGGAACACACACAGCCCAGGGTCTGGATTCCTCTGTATCTTTCACTGCCCAGGTCCCCAGTAAGGCTCCCCACTGGTACAGCGGTAGGGTTAGGTCCTCAGCCAACTGTCCAAATCAAATCCTCCAGCCCTCCCTCTGTGAAACCAGTGCTTTGTGTCTCTGCTCCAAGTAGGTGACACACACTCATACACACGTGGGAAAGGCTGGCACAGATTACCCACTCTAACAAATTTGCCTAGACTATAAGGTAGATTCACTGCCACCAGTCAGTTACTATAAGGCTCTTAAAAGGGTATCTAGTTATGCTGAGTGAAGTTAATATTAATACAAATGGTAATGTTGACCAAACAAAAAAAACAAGAACCAAGCACCAAGCCCTGTTCAAATGAACCAGAAAAGCAACTTCTCACAGCACCAAAGTAAAACAAGTTCTATTTTATTTTATTAATAAAATATAACTTGTTTTACTTTGGTGCTGTGAGAAGTTGCTTTGCTGGTTCATTTAAACAATGTTGACCAAACAGCTAGGCTTTCAAGAGTAGCCAGAGTTATCACCATATAAATATATGCAAATACTCTCAAAGCTTAAGTATTTTCTAAAAAGGACCATCCACAGTGAAAAGTTTAAATATATTTAATAATAAAAGAACATGAAAATACTAAGTATATATTTACAGCAAACCACAGAGCTCAAGCCACAGGGGTCCAGGGAAGTAAATATTGTGGGAAGAAATAGCCAGGGAATTATCGCTAGGCTTGTATAGGCCCTAGTGCTGACAGCCTAGTACTAACCTATGAATATTGAAAATAACATTGATGAACAGACTCAGACAACTAAAGAAAAACATCTAAACTAAGCTTCACTATATGTTCCTGACTGAATCTAGGAGAATTACTATTCGCTGCTTACTTAATAGAGCAAGGCAGATGATGTGGTGAATGGTCCTTCTTGTTGTCAGGCCCAAGACAGAAGACAGAATAATGAACGCTGAGATCAATCTCTCATATAAAATATCATCTCTAGGTTGGCTACCAGATGACATCACATCCAGTCATCTAACTCTTGTCCCCACATTCCCCTCTTTGAAGTTGAGACAGGAATTTAGCATAAACTTGCTACAATACACTCTAAATGTTTATGGCAGTGCCCTTGAGCCATGAAACAATTACAGTACTCCCCCTCCTCTTTACAGATGTTATTAAACAACAGCTTCTTCCAGACCTTATGTCTCTGGTCCTATTCATCACTGTGGGACAACATTTTAATCGTTTAACAACTTATTTACATTTCCTTTATTTTCTTAAAGTAAGCTAGCTTGTTAATCCCTTCTCTTCCAGTGTTATTGGTTACAGTATATACATTTAATCAATTACTACCTGCATGTATATTTCCTTCCTGTCCAGCAGGATCCACTGTTGATAACATTTTTTTTTAACACTAAGAACTTTACAAATACATTTTGATATTCAAATGCCATGCAGTTCTAATACATTTGTAACACATCAGTTTGATATTCAAAGGATATAATTCTTTACAAAACTCCAGCTGGCACTTGCCCATATCACCAGTTTTTCATTGTATTTTAATCATGCTAATTAGGGTTCAGATAATTATTCTTTTTGCATCACTCAGTTTGGGCAACCAGAAAAACTATTAAACTTTGTGCAGACTTTTTGTCAATATTGTTCACATCTCTAGGTCCATACAGGCAGCACTGCACATGCACTGTCCATGCTATGCTTTTTTTGGGGGGGAGGGGGGTGGATGGCAATTCCATATTTTGCCATGTGTACAAAGATTTCCTGTAGTGCCTGCTTACTTCAAATCATACACAGACTGAAAAACTGCCATGTTTCACACCTTAAAATGCTGTTATGATCCATGGTAATACAGTAGCAATATTTTCTGAGTCTGCCATGCATTGCACACACGAGATGCTCATCTGTGCAAAACAAATGGTACCTGTGAGACTGATTTGGTTCTATACATTAACCACCTTGTTAAATTCACAACTGTTTTTTGATCAAACTACTATATTATGTTTAACTGTATCATTCTTATCTTCGTAACAGCTTCAGTTTTTCATTGTATTTTAATCATGCCTGTTTTACTGGGGTGCCCCACTCCCCATCACTGTCCTCTCTCTTACATATATTTTACTTTGTTTACTCTCTGTTTCTATCCATTTCATTTACTATCATATTAATCAGCACAACAACCTGCACCCAAACCACTAGCAGGTCTTGATGGCCCTCGCAGGTGACAGCAAAAGCACCACTATTGAAATTGGTTATCACATCTGGGTCCCACCTCCTATCCATCCTGCAACACCTGTTTGAGTAGTCCTGCATCATATGCTGGCACAACTATACCCACTGGTAGCACTGCAAGTGGAGGTGATGCCTATGTCACACATCATAAGCTGGCAGACATGGGGGATGTTATATACAGGAGGTTGGATGCTTGATTCGTTTACATGGAGAACATTCTCTGGTGCCTTATAAGTCCCATCCCTTTCCAGCACTGGCTCCACCATTTGACACAGGACCCAGTGGTGATGGTACCCAGAGTGGTGAGCAATCTCCCACTGGGTCTCATCTCTCAGAGACTGCAGCTGTGGACACCCCATCCTATCCACACCCTAGTCTTCTCCTTCCTTTTGTGGCCCTGTCCATCCTTGTTGGTTGTTCAGTCCTTTCCACACCATTGTTTTCCCTCTGTTTGTCTAATGCCTCGTTCACCAATACGTTTCCCCTCCCTCATTGTGTTATGATGCACCCTGTCAGTCATTTCTGTCTTCTACTGCTACCGAACCTAACCCTCTTACTTCACTTCCTTCCTTCAACACCTGATAAGCCACTCTCGGAGGATCAACATATTGACCAGACATGTGACTTTTTTTTTTTATCTCCCATGGTGACCTATGTGGATGCACTTCTGAGGCAGGACTTACAGTCTTGCATCCACAGACCCTTCTTTTTGTAAATATAAAGTGTGCATCGGTCACACCTCCATCCTTTCAATTCCTTATTTGCTCACCTGCTGTTCTATGCTTCTTGCTTCCCCTTTGCATTTCTTGCCTATATTCCAATTTCCAACCTTTAATCTGGTCAAAAAATAAACACACCTTACAGAAGCCCATACAGATGTAGGGCTTCCAAATTACTTCTCTTTTGTGATTGTACTTTGTTCTGTGGGTCGCAAAAAGCAGCACTGATGTCCAGGTATAACCAATGAGGAATGGCACTGTTCGTTGTATAGCAATAATTAAGTCCTATCACTGTCATCTATTACATACTGCATATATGCCTCTTCTACCATCAGGTAAGCAAATTAGATGGGTGCCATTGCATAGCAGCAATGTGCTTTGTAGAGTTAAACTGAAGAGGGTGGGTTAAGGGTTCAGAACCGCTCAGGGGCAAATTTTTTTGTGACTTTTATGCTTCCAGTCTGTAAATGTTTAACAGTCACCTGCTATGTACTTCACTGACACCTTCAATATCACTGCTTCTGTGGCCCCTTTTGTAAATGAGGGGCTTTTTAGAATGAAAATAGAGGTCTGAGGGATCAGTGTCCTTTATGGTTGAATGCTTTTGCAATTCCTGTCTGCAAATATGCAACAATCACTTGTTATGTATTTTACTGACGCCCTCATTGGATCTGCTTCCGTGACTTAGATTGTAAATGAAGGGCTTGTATCATGAAAATGAAGATGGTTGTGGGTTTTGTATCACTCAGGGTTGTATGAGTGATGTTGTTATGACATTTGCATTATAGTGTAGGTGCAGTGATCAGACTCTGCTGATGCCATAACATTTTGGTTGATATTTTTTGTTACTTTCTATATCCATACAATCACTTCTGTTTTTTAACCTTATTAAACTTCCATTACTTAAAAATTGATATTTGCATGCATGTGTGTTTTTATCGGTCTCATACCAGATTCTCCACTGACTTCCACATCCTGATTGTGTCACCACCACCCTTTCTAGTCTTGTCTATGTTATCTGTTTGTTTCTCTGACCCTTCTACTTCCTCTACCCTCCTAACGTAATCATACCTCCCTTATTATCTTCCACAAGTATTTTCTCTGCATTTATGCATCCATGGGTTAAAAGAACAGATCAGCACACAAGCCTTATGGCCAGCTATGTGCACAGGCTCATGCAGAGTACCGTCAAGGCTCATGTTCAATGAATGACCGCTACTGCTGCTGCTCATACTTCCTTGCAGCTGCAATTTAGTCCAGCACAATCATCCTGTAGGTCCTTGATGCAGCTGTAATTACTCATTGCACATGTTGCTGTGGCAGCATCTGCACCTAATCAGCCACTGAAGAGCTGTGGCAGCATCCACACCTAATCAGCCACTGAAGAGCTACTCATTGTATATGCTGCTGTTGCAGCATCCACACCTAATGAGCCACTGAGGAGCTACTCATTGCACATGCTGCTGTGGTAGCATCCGCACGTAATGAGCCACTGAGGAGTACACAACGCACATACTGCTGTGGTAGCATCCACATGTAATGAGCCACTGAAGAACTACTCATCACACATGTTGCTGTGGTGGCATCCACACCTAATGAGCCACTGAGGAGCTACTCATCGCACATATTGCTGTGGCAGCATCCACACCTAATGAGCGACTGAGGAGCTACTCATCACATATGCTGCTGTGGCAGCATCCACACCTGAGCCACTGAGGAACTACTCATCGCACAGGTTGTTGTGGCAGCGTCCACACCTAATGAGCATTGTGGCTGATAGAATACACATAGTAAACAGTGTTGGGTTAGCCATGATCATGAGCGTGACATTTCTGAATTCTAGGGCTAGACTACAGAGAAAGGGCTTTTGTTTACCCTTTCTCTAAGATGTAGCACATTTTCTTGTTTACATCCAACTTCTTCACAGAGTTTTCACACCTCCACCCACTAATATTTTTTTCTGTTTTCCTTTAGACGTCAGGAACCTTTGCATAATCTACATTTCCTCCCTGAACTAGATGTCCCAACTTATACTTGTGGGTTGGAACCATTACATGCTGACCTCTTGAAAGCAGATACTATAGACGTGATAAAGTCAACACAGTGATTGGGTAATAAAGCAAGTATTGTGCAGTGCTCAGTACCTCCTTTGTACATGAACAGGAGAGCTGATAAGGTAAGGGCACCTGTCCTATCAAACTGCTACTAAATATAGTTCCAGCTCTAAGATCCATCTGTGTGGTTTTGTTTTGTATGCTTTACTCTCATCTTACAATTCTGATACTGAATTCATATAGGAACCTAAATACTGTATAAACAATGAATCCAGCAAACATAGTTCCCATGAGCAATGAAATGCTTTATTCGAAATCCATTGGAAAATTTGATTAAGTAAGCATATTCCACCACAAAAAAAGCCACCATACAGCTGTGACTAACATATACCAATTTTGGTGATAACCCCCCCCCCCCCCCGGTCATCATGACATAATACATGAACAATCATATCCAAGTATAAATAATACTAGCGAAACATCAACAATCAAACGTTTAAAGGAAAATTAACATCTAAACTAATATGCATTTAATCTGGGACAAAGCAAAGCTCCAAGAGTGGAAATCCATAATTCCTTCCTATTAGCAAGTGCCTTTTGTAAGCCTAATCTGGTCAAAGACAAAGGTTTAATCCTATAAATGCCTACAAAATGGAATATGGCATTTGGATGGAAGACCTGATGTTTATACAAAGTATTAGAAATACAATAGCATCTAAGGTCACTCAAATTTTCAAAGACTCGTTTTAAGCTGTCTAGTGGTCTTAGCAACATAAAAGACAGAGAAATTGCAAGTCACAAAAATGAATGATCCATTCACTACAACAAGTGATAGTATGCCTGATATCGCTATCAAATGCTATTATATTAGTATTAGACAAAGTAAAAAATCATACTTTTCAAAATGTGTTTACAAGCAGAACAGGAAACTTAGTGGGAACAACCCTTTAAAACATCACCAAATATTGTCATTTATCTCAAATGCAATGAGCTCCAATATTTGTTAATCAACTCTAAATGATGGTGTGTTGGAGCCAAAAGTAGTTACAAAGAATGACTCAATCCATTTTATAGCAGGTTTAGATATATAATGCAATTAAGATTGATCCTTTAAATCAACCTTGTGTTTAGCTTCCTTGTGTGAAGTAAATGAAGAGCCTCTATTTAAAAGGACTTGAATCAAATCTTCAGAACATTAAGAATATGCTTCCTGTGGGTGTGTTTAAACCCTATAGAACTGTGGCAAAGGTATATTGCTACATATAAGTGTAGGATGATTGCTATTAGTAGACAAGTAGCACAGGCTAATAAAGATCTTTTTTTTTTTTATTTTATATTTGTTGACCGGGCTGGTCCAACTGGATATATGTTCATTTTCAGCAGAGGCCCGGGGAGAAAAGCTCCAAGTCAAAACATTAATACACATTAAAAAAGATTAAAAAAAAAAAAAAAAAAGAGATACAGATTTAGCGCAGAGAAAAATAATAGCATTAGCATATTTTTACAGTAACAACAATAAGCAATTAATTACAAATAGAGGGTGTTCACTTAGGGGATGAATGCAGAAAAGTAAGTTTAAGAAAGATTTTATACAGGATAAATTAAAGTAATAGGAGCAAGTAGCAGCTAGTCAGGGTTAGTACAGGGGCAGAGCCAGGGAGTCACAAGGTGAGTTTTGAGTTGGGATTTGAAACAGGGAAGAGAAGAGATAGCAGCGAGGTTTGTCAGGGAGGGAGTTCCATGCTTTTCCTATTGAGTTAGAGAACAAGGAGTCGCCTGCTAAATTGATGGATTTACAGGTTGATTAAGAAGTTTGTTGGAAGAACGTAGGCTTTTGAGGTTGCAATAAGGGTAGTAAGTATAGGGGTGTTGGTAGGTTTGTAGAGGATTTTATGGGTTAAGGAGAGCTGGTGAAATAAGATAAGATTTCGCAGTTCAAGCCATCCCAATTGTTTTAAGTTTAAGCAGTGGTGAGTTCTAAAGGTACAGCCAGAGGCAAATCTGGCAATATTGTTGTAGGCGACAGCCAGTTTGGTGAGGTTAGTTTTGGACAAATATGTGTAAATAGGGGAGGTGTAAAAGAGGGTAGAAATCAGATGGGAATGGGCAATGGTAGTTCTGGCAAGAGGTGTAAGAAATGGTTTAATTCTAAACAGGGAGCTTAGTTTTCTGTTAACTAATTTTATAGTGTTGTTAATGTGAGAATCAAAACATAGGTTGTCTATCTCTACTCCAAGGAGCCTGGTGGATGGGTCAGGTGATATGTTGGTGCCATTACTAGACAAGACAGAGAAGTAGAGTTGGGGGGATTTACGGGTGGGGGAGGGATTTACAGATGGGGGAGAAAGGTAACAGTTTGGTTTTCTTTGCGTTTATGATTAAGCATCATTTTAGGAACCATGTTTCAACGTTTTGGAAAGTATGTTGGGTGATACAGAGCAGTTTGGAGGGGGATGAGGCAGAACAAATCAAAGTAGAATCATCTGCATATTGTTTACAGGTTGCAGAGGGAATACTGGTATGAAGATCATTAATAAAAATAGAGAACAGAATGGGGCCAAGTATTGAGCCTTGGGGGACACCAAGGGTAATGGGAAGGAGGTTGGATAAATTGTTTTGCCAACGCACTGCCTGTGGTCTGTTATGAAGATATGACTCGAGCCACTTTATAGTACTAGGGTCGATTGCAAAAGTTTTAAGTAAGTTTATTAGTATATGGTGATTGACCATATCAAAGGCTTTGGATAGGTCAATAAAGAGAGCAGAGGTGAGTATGTTATTATTCCGGTTTTTGTTGATGCAGTCAGTAAAGGAAAGGAGGGCTGAAGTGGTGCTATGGAAAGGCCTGAAGCCATGTTGACAGTTAGCTAGTAGGTTGTAATTTAACAGGTGTTTAAAAAGCTGGACGCATTTTTCCATGATTTTAGCTAAGGGGGAGAGTAAGCCTATGGGACGGTAGTTGGAGAGTTCTGTTGAGATTCCACCTTTATGCAGGGGAATGATACATGAGATTTTCCAGACTGAAGGAATGTAGCATTCAACAAAGGTTCTGTTAATCAGAATGGAAATGGGATAGGCTAATGGTTTGGCTGCAATTTTTAGATACTGAGCAGGAAGAAGGTCAGCAGAAGGAGAGGAGGTTTTAAGCTTGTGGAGAAGAGAACAGATAAGTGATGTGGGTACTGGTTGAAGTTGAAAAGTGGGAATAGAAGTGTAAGAGGAGGAGGACTGAGAGGAGATAGTAGGGGCTAGTTGATTAGCTAGAGACTGGACAGTTTCAGAAAAGAAGGTATTGAAAGCATCCGCAGTTTGTTTTGGGTTGTTTTTGTCAGTGTCTGAGGGGCACAGGGTGTCAGAGTGACCAGGCTTTAAGAGAGTATTTATTCCTGCCCAGAACTTTTGAGGATTTTGTTGGTTAGCTTGTTGTAAATGATAGAAGTATTTTCTTTTATCTAGAAGTACAGCTTTCTTAGTGGAGTTTCTTATTTGACGAAAGTTAAGTTGGTCGGAAGGATCTTTAGTGCTACGAAATTTGCTCCAGAGTTTATTTTGCTGGGTTTATTCCATCTCATTGTAAGTTTGCATTTAGAAAGGGTAAATCTATCGACATTTGGTGATACAACATTATATAGTGTCGTAATGGTATGTTTTAGCTGTGATGTTGTCTTGCTGTTTTTCTGAGATTGGGGGCATTCCAAAGATAAAGCAAACAATGTTTATAATAGATTCATAAGCTGCTACTAGCCAACTGACCAGTTCAGCCTTTTAAAGCCTGGCCGCTGCAGTTTCACTGATGCACCTAACTAGTTACTGTCCTTGTCCGTACGTTTATTTCATTTGCTTTATTTATTGTCATACCCCCAACTTGAAATGATCCCAGAGAGAGAATAATAAAATAAGGGGTTGGGGTACAGAGGGACTTGTCCCCTACAAAAAAAATATTTACTGCAATTTGTGTTGGCTATGCATTTGCATGAACACACTATTTCTTTGGGTATTGTTGGAGAAATCCTATAATTACTTGCCATGTTTTGAGGAGTGGAGAATTGAGGTGGCATTGTGGATTCATAACTAAAATGCACCTAATAAATAGACAGCGACTAAAATCATGCAAGTAAAACAAAACAGTCATAACAGGTTTTGCAGTGTTGTATTAAACAGCATTTTTGACTTATAGGAGTTGCTCTTAACAGAATCACAAAACTGAGCAGCAGGACAGAAGCATAGAATATGATACAGACCGTTTTCTTACTCCGAGCAAAATGAGTGATCACAGCTCCTACAAACACTGACAGGGATGGTGTGCTGGCAGGGTGGAGTCCCTTGAGGACAATAATCGCTACATTCCAGGCACATGTTTAGGTCTCTAGAGGACAAGCTAAGGAGGAAAGAAATGTCCTTCCAAGGAGGTTGGGGGAGAGTCTGGGTCAGCACATTGTGTGTCATCTGTGATGTTATTGCTGTAATGAGCTGCTTCTACTGTATTTTGTGTCTGTTTATGAGTGTCTGTGGAGGAGTGTGTGTGTGTGTGTGTGTGTGTGTGTGTGTGTTGCTTTTCATGCATGAGATGAGACAGTCAGAGAGAGGAAATAGAGGGAGAAGATGTCTATTTTCCTTCTTCAGCATCCACATTTCACTATGGTGAGGTGAGATGATGCAAAGTCATTATTGCCCTTGTTTAACATGCCTAATCTTAGGAGACAACAGATGAGGGTAGAAAGGAACAAAACTTCATTTAACTTAAAAAAATGAAAAGGAGAAGGCACCTATTTTCAGTTTATCAATATCTCAGCTTCATCAGCTTCTCTGCGGTAAATAGTAAAACGCCATCTCAGCTTGGAGTATCAACCTGCAGGTTTCTCCCCAGTACCCATTAAGTCCTCATTCCCCCCAAAAGTGGAGATATCCAAGAATGTGGACAT
The DNA here is from genome assembly GCF_019279795.1 of Protopterus annectens. Classification (NCBI taxonomy): domain Eukaryota; kingdom Metazoa; phylum Chordata; order Ceratodontiformes; family Protopteridae; genus Protopterus; species Protopterus annectens. The sequence goes on along the minus strand of NC_056747.1, from coordinate 122,573,179 downwards.
TCAAGGATTTCTGGAGATGTCTCACTGTATGGTTTGCATCTTTACTTAGCAGCACATATAGAAATGTGTTGAGGATTTGGAAATATAAGTAACGCTATTCAGCTTAATATGATATTGCTGTTAAACCTAGCCCGCCACCTCCCAGCTTTGTAAACTTTAATCTTTTCCTGTGTGAATATCTCTTGCTTGGTATAATGGTTCAGTGAATTAAACTGCCATTTATACAAAATGAAATGCATTTCTGATGGGTATCTGTTTGCACAAGTCAGCTGTTCATGGCATTTTACACAACTACAATGAACAGAACAGAAATTGTATCATGATGGAGACCTCATGATTAGTGTGTGGTTCAAATGCACCCTGCACCTCTGCCTGGTGACAAGGTCACATCATCTCACAGGATCATTGTTATTTCAAGTAGCCAGTTGACAAATAATAAATAAACAAACTATACAAGGAGCTTTCATCCTGCACATTTTGTGTTTCAGAAGAGATCATACATTTTAGCATCAAATTGACTTAGGCAGCGCATGAAGATGTTTAATTGCTTCCCAGACTGCTCCACACTCCCTCTGGAATTGCCAAATTAAATAATTTTTACTGAATGATTTCCTTCAATTAATAACAAAGTGAAACCTGTGGAGTATCAGCTGATGGACTGACAATACAATTTGTATAGCAATAAATCAACATCCTCATTGCCTCTTGGGAGGATGTAGTTTGTGACCGTAGCTGTGTGTTGGACATGCCGGAGTTATTGCTAAAGAAAACTTCCCTTTGTTGTTTATGACTCACATTTATACAGCAAGTAAAATATTAACCATGAAATATAAATGAATCAGCTGAACTGTAGTGTGCTTTCAAAGCGGTATGCAGATCCATGGTTTGCCAACTTCAGATTACAAGGCTTACCAATAAAATCACAATAGTTCTTTATGCAAAACCTACATTTTAGCATGCTTAGCTTTGTATTTCTTGGTGCATTTCTGCTTAATACTTATGGACCTGTAATGAATATTAAAACTTGTTAGTACATTTACATCTGTCAACAACAGACTTAAGTGTCAGAGAAGATGTGTGTGTGTCTGTCCAGACCAGATGTCTGTCACACTGTTACCTCTACTGATTTATCTAGACACACTCTCTCTATATGTAAGTATTTCTTTTATGGTATTGCATTGCTTTGCTTTTACTTGAACTGTAGACTTTATATCCAGGAGTGACTCAAGGCTGTGTTTGCCTTCAGTAGATACTAATATCATCAAAAATAACATGGTGTGTGTTTCTTATCTTCTGGAGTTTCATACACTTTTTGTCACCGTTGTCTTTAACAATGGAAAAAAGGTCCACTGGAACCACGAAATATATCTAAAATTGCTCACAAGTAAAAACCAAAGTTTTACTAGTGTTTTTACTTCTGTTTTCACTTGTGAGTAATAAGTTTTAGAGATATTTCGTGATTCCAGTAAATTTCTTTTTCTCATTGTTATTTACTGTTTTATCAAGACCACAGATTAATCAATACACTTTTTCCTTGCCTACTTCCATATTTATCTGTAAGATATCATTTGCAAGTTTATGTAACATATTTATGAGGATACTTTTTCCCTCGAGAAGTGTGGTTTTACTGCTGCCTTTGTTCACATTTTCATGGCGTCTCCTGACTTCAAAGCTGGTAGTTACTTTTTTTCTGCTGGATTGTTCTCCCCTAATTTACTGCCTTCCCAATATTGACAAATGTAAGTGAATCTGCTGGCAAATGCTGACTTGTAGCCTCCAGTACATCACTACCTCCACAGCTACCCCCAACAAATATTACTGAAATAGGCCACTTGTGACACCAGTTGCTGTGGTTGACTGTATCTCCAATTCAAAGTATAAATATTTATAAATCTGCACTGAATCAGGACAGCTTCTCTCTATTCCCATGTCGAGACAAAAAACATCACAGAATAATGCTAACACTTGATAAACAACCAAGCACTCTCTCACTCCTATCTAAAAGGATGGAAAACTTTAAACTGCATGTGAAATACTTGTTACAGAAACTGGCCAGCAGTCTTATCAGCATCTAAGAGGGTCAAAACACTGACTCACTTCAGTTGAGCCAACTGTTGATCACTTGATAGTACATTGGCCAACAAACAGTCTAACCCCTACCCAGAAGACCCTATCCTCGTATATTTTAATGTGTGTAATTATGGTTCAGTCATCATGACGGTCTGCAAATGGACAATCTCATGCCCATGTAGCAAGCCATCACTAAACATTTTTAGTTTTGTTGTTTGTCTTTCGGCTTTTTTCCGGTAAGGGGACGCCACAGCGGAACTCTGGTCCACTGATTGGCAGTAGATTTTTACGAAATGCCTAGGTGCCAGCTCGACGCCCAACCTTTGGCAGTAGATTTTTATGAAATGCCTAGGTTGCAGCTCGACGCCCAACCTTCAACTAATGCATGCCCATTTACGCACGCATGTCTTTTGAACGCTACCCAACCGCTGGGAGGACATGAGGACTCCACACAGAAGTCACACCAAAAATTGAACGGGAGAACCTCTTCCTGTGAGGTAACATTTTTAGTGTAGTGTATCTCACTATAAATCAACCATCATGCTCATCAGTCAGTATAACATTTGACCCTCTTCAGTACAGCACTGGCACATTTTAGTTTGGCTAATTGTCATTCCCTTATTAACCAAGTCAATGAATCTGACTTGAGACTGTTGAATGGTACTGTAGAGCAACGTTAGTGCTCGTGTGCATGTGTGTGTGTGCCTTTGGAAGTGTGGGCATGGAGATGGCAAAGCTTCCCTTTCATCTATGGCAAGATGCTGGCAACTATCTGCTGGCAGTGCAACATGTTGGCTGAGTAACAGATGACCAGTTTAACTAGAAGCATAATGTAAACCACATTTTTGCATACATTTCATATCTTATCTCTGATTTATTTGAATTACTGACACAACCCTGAAATTGCATCTAAAGCTTGGGAAAGAACTATTACTCACTTATCCTTTGCCAGCTTATAAGTCATTTGAAGTTCAGGTAGTCATAAGTTTAGTAGTTGCAGCAACGGGCAAAGGACTGTTGGGGAATTGCCAACCAGTCTGTGTTGCTAGTACATTTCAAAATACTGTCCATGTGACCACAAGAGCATAGAAAGAGAAGAAATAAAGAACTATTTTCAGAATGTAATTTCAAAATAATACAAGGAATAAAATATCAAAGCAGTGGGGCATGTAAATATCAGGGTAATGTTTCCTTAATCATTAAGGGGGGGGGGGGGCTGAGTCCATTAAGAAGGATACAGTGGTGTGGATATTAAAAACAAAATTTCACACACATATATATATTTATAGATTTACAATTTGTCCACTAGGCAAGTGGACTGTTCTATTAACCCATTTCAGCCACAATCAGAGCTCAGATAGGAGAAAACTCATCACAATCTTTCAATCAACAATATTATATACTAAATGAGTACACAACAAAATTCAGAACTCAGTAATACTGAATGCAGAAAGATTAACATTAAAATCCAGGAAGAGTGCATTGAAATAAAAAAAAAACAGATATCCACAAAATGCAAGCCAATTTGTGCATAAAATGCAGTGCAATTATACATATAATACATAAACGCCTATATTCATATGAAATATCTGTGTACAAGATGCCACAGTAAGACGCCGAGAAAAGTTTATTAAATGTATTCTACTATTCAGGGTATAATATGGTAAGTTCTCTAACCATTGTCATGATAGTACTTGCATTTAGATTCTGTAAAGAGATGCTTTTTAAGTGCAACTTTGAAGCTTTTAATGGTTTCTAGATTTTTGATACCTGTAGGTGGTTTCAGGTAGCAGGTCCCACTCTCGAGAAGGCTGCCTCACCTACAGTATTTTTAAATGGAGGGCACTGAAACTACTGTCCTGTGTACTGAGTAAATAAGGGTTGTCTTGCAAAGGTAGTTTCACTCTTAAATGGGTGCAACAACATGGTTTAGTATCTTGTAAATTAGAGTATTTAGAAAGAAAAGTGGACCTATGAGACACTGAAAGCCATTTGGAATTTTTTCGCAAATTGCAGTTGTGTATTTGGAGGTCTGCTAAAACAATTAATCTGCAGATTTTATTCTCAGCAGATTGTATTTTATGAGTATTGTGGGTTGAATGCATAACAAGAAAAGGAAGGCCATGTTCAAGTTTGGTTAATAAAGAGTGGGTAAAGGGGCAGCCTTTATTGTGCCGGAGCAGCGTTGTGTTCTAATTGTGTTTTGTGCTACAACTTTGGACTGCGTGGTTACAAGAACTTTATTAGTTACAAAATCTGTGTGTGGTAAGGAACTCCATTAAAGCATAGAAGGAATAGTGGGTAATTTCTTGGCCGAGGCAAACACCATGACATTGTTTTTTTGGGGGGGTTAATTAGTAGTTTGTTAGCAGTAGACCAGGTGCATAACAGAGTCAAATTGTCTGAGAATTTGGTAGACAGGTCACAGTGGCTAATCCTGGGTTGCAGGAGCAGCACATCATCTGCATAGATTATTAATCTAAAATTTGGTAATTCTATTGGGAGATCATTTGGTGTAGCTCTGTATTGTTGGGGTTCTTTTTCAGTTCCTCCAGGCTAAATCTCTGGCTTTAATTTTGTTTTTAATATCCACTGAAAGACATGGGCAACACTGTGATCTATGCCTTTTTTGTAAATGGGTACAGTGTATTCTGAATTGTGAAAGTGGGGAGGGTGTTTACCACAGAGATGTACAGGGTTTGATTCTGATCCCTGGTTAATGGCTAGATTTGTAACACTCTGCAGATTAATACACTAGTATTTGTTTTTCTTCGGGGTGGGCTTGGCATAATGGTTATGGTCTTCATGTTATAAACACATGGTACAGGATGTGATTCTGACCTCAGATTATTAGCTATGCTTAAAATGGTCCTTCAGGGCAGTCATCCTAGTATTCAGCTATGAATTGTAGTCAGTTTTGTTATGAAAACTTCTAAAGCAGAAATGGGTTCAGTCATGGCATACAAGGGAGTCCAATATATAGCACTAAGTAAGGTGTTGAGATATCGTAGCTTATTATTAGACAAAAATCATACTTCAGTTATTTGAGAAGAGGAGGAGCATTGGGGAATATTTCAGTATGAAGGCACCTATTTTGTATGTAGGTTATCAGGTCAACTGTGGAGCTACAACCATTTCTTGTACTGGTTTTAAGTAATAGCTTGTATTATTTGGGTCAAGCTAAACTATTGCATCATTTTATTCAGAGGTAGTCATGAAGGCACCTATTTTGTATGTAGTTTATCAGGTCAACTGTGGAGCTACAACCATTTCTTGTACTGGTTTTAAGTAATAGCTTGTATTATTTGGGTCAAGCTAAACTATTGCATCATTTTATTCAGAGGTAGTCTTTCTCAATAACACTGATATTGAAATCACAAAGAATAAATGTGTTGTTAAGTATGCCTTTAGGGAACATATGTTGTAGAGCTTTATGTAAAAGAGAGACGGAGGAAGGTGGGGGTAGGGGGTGTAAACAGTGGCAATCCACATGCAAGTATTCTGACCCTACATATATATATATATATATATATGGGTCTATATGACTTGGTCGACAGTTCACATGATCGACTGTTTATTTGGTCGACAGTTCATTTGATCGACAAGCATTTTAGGTGGGGGGGCTTCGCCCCCCACCCCACCCCCAATTATATATATATCAACTCCAGGGTCACACAACAATGGGGAAGGGGGCAAATGCTTGTCGATCAAATGAACTGTCGACCATATAAACAGTCTATCATATGAACTGTCGACCACGAGAGATTTTAGCAGTTGTGTATAAGTGTAGAGGGACAGTAATCATCCTTCAACCAGGTTTCTGATAAAGCTTGAATATGGGGATTTTCGTCATGACTGGTCCATTTATTAAGACTGCATGCATTAAGGCAAGCAATTTTAAAGTTTTTATATCTGATATTATAGGTAGAGGAGAGATGTATAGAGGTGGCCATGGGTTTGAGTGAATACCTACTGAACTTAAAAGTTCGAGTTGGTGATGGTGGAGCTTTGATAGATCATCTTTGATTTTTAGGTTGGGGAATGGGGACCTCTGCAAGAGTACGGGTTACAAAATAAATTGTTCCCTAGTAGCAGAAGTGAATTTAATGCTAGTGTAAATCAGTAGATTGTGTGTTTTTATATACCAGTGGTGGGCCTGTGTATGATTGGAGGGTTCCTTACATGGATGAGAAAGAGACAAAGTATCTGTAATGAATAGACTGAAGGTTAAAGTGACTGACAAAATAGTAAAATAGCATGCCAAGGAAAGTGTTGACAGATTAACTATTGGAATTATAAGTCTGTAAGATAGTTGGAGTTATAACTTGAAAAGAGAGAGAGGGAGTTTGGGGTAGGGAAACATCAGATGTGCAACAGATAATATAGCTGGGTATCTACGGGGTGAGAGAGGTGATAAATGAAGAGAAAGATCTGGTAGGAGTCTATGACAGTAAGTAATGCAACAATGTCTTTCCGTGTGGGTAAAAGAAACCCAGCAGCATACATTTTTCCAGTGCTGTAAATCTAGTGTAGTCCATTCAATTACAAAGTAAAAGATCCAGAAAACAATAGTTTACTATATTATATACAGATGCTGTGTCAGGAATTGAAGTATACGTGCAGACTATATCTGCAACCTAGGTTATCAGTTAAGTTTAAATGCAGCCTGCCACCTAAGATAACAGGTAACATGGTCAGAACCCACAGACATTGCAGACTATATCTGCAACTTAGGTTATGAGTTAAGTTTAAATGCAGCCTGCCACCTAAGATAACAGGTAACATGGTCAGAACCCACAGACATCGCCAATATCCTGGCAGACAGGTTCAGTGCAAATTTCTCCACCCCCTACCCCTCAAAAGAGCAAGTATCTATCCCGGCAGAGGGCTGCCTCCCAAACATCTCTGATGCTCAGGTGAAGGTTGCCCTCTCCAAAGCAAAAAACACTGCTTCCATGGGATCAGATGGCGCCCCAGGTTGCGTCCTACATGAACTCCAAGAGGAACTAATCCCTCAAATAAAACAGCTATACAATCTCAGCCTCACTACAGGATATGTGCCCACAGAATGGCGTACAGCAACAGTGGTCCCACTCCACAAAGGTGGAGCCTCTACGGACCCTGGAAACTATTTCCCCATAAGCCTGACTAGCTTAGTCTGCAAGGCTATGGAGAGGATCATCATGGAGCTCATAAACAAAGACATTGGAGACCTACAGACACTAGATCCTACCCAGTTCGGCTTTGTCAAGGGCAGATTCTGCCTTTTGAACCTGGTTGACTTTTTCGAAACAGTCACCAAAGCCATAGATGAAGGGAAGGTAGTCCACACAGCCTATCTGGACCTTGCAAAGGCATTTGACACAATACCCCACTCGGGCATCATAGATAAGCTATCCAGCTTAAATATAAACCCCTATGTCACAAGATGGGTTGCAAACTGGCTCAAAGACAAAACCCACAGAGTGAGAGTTGCTGGAGCCATGTCAGACTCGAAACCGGTCACAAGTGGCGTCCCACAGGGTTCTGTCCTGGGACCACTCTTGTTCGGTATATACTTTTCCGAGGTACAGGCAAACGTGGAAGGACTATGGCTCACCAAGTTTGCAGACGACTGCAAACTGGGCGCCATAATCGACTCTCCAGCTGACACAAACATCCTTCAAAAAGGTCTCACAGAGACAGATAACTGGTGCCAGCACCATGCTTTAAAGCTAAATGCCAAAAAATGTAGAGTCATACCCTTTGGCAAAAACAATGTGCCCACAAATTACCACATAGGCGGAAACCCATTAAGTACAGAAAAAGTTATTAGGGACCTGGGGACCCAAGTTGATAGCAATCTCTCCTTTGAAAACCACATTGCCAAAGTGGTTAGAAAGACCTTCTACATAGCCCACCTCATCACGAAGGGTTTCACATCTAGATCAAGAGAGGTAATCGTGCCCCTTTATTCATCACTCATCAGACCCATCATAGAATACAATGCCCCTTTTGGGATGTACCTTACCCGACACCTGCAGCAATTAGAGAGACCCCAAAAGTATCTCACCAAGAGGATCAAGGGTCTCAAACAGATGCCATATGCTGCTCGGTTAAAAAAACTCCAGCTCTACTCAGTTGCATACCGCCTACTTCGAGGCGATCTATGCCTGACATACAAAGCTATGTCAAATCCAGAATTAATGGACATGCTCCACCTCAGTAAATCTAAATCCCTTAGAGCCATATGCTCGAGGGACTTGAACCTCAGCACAAAAATAAACAGAACTTGCTGGAGGGACAGGTTCATAACCCAGAGGCTCCCTTTGCTCTGGAATAGAATTCCAGTTCATGTGAAGCAGAGCACCTCACTGAATCTCTTCAAGAAGAATCTCGATAGGTGGATGGGGGATCGTAGGTTTGTCCCAGGGATTACTCCCGTGTCACTATTAGACAGAGGCACAGTAAACTAAACCTTAAAAAGGGCACAGTATACTCAAATCAAGGGGTGGCGTAAGCCATACAGAATCGGGCTAGGCTTATAATTGCCCCAGGGCAGATAGCCTAGTATGAACCTATGAACCTATGGTCAGACGAGATAAGATCTGCATCCTACCTGCCACCCATGCTGTGAGCATAAGTTACTTACCACAGCATACCTGCCACACTGGCTGTGTGCATAGGCTAGGTAGCACAGCTTACCTGCCACCTAGACTGTGCACATAGGTTATGTAGCACAGTCTATCTGCCACAGAGACTGTGTGCATAGGTTATATAGTATAGCCCACCTGCCTCCCAGGCTGTTTGCAGAGGTTATGTAGCACAGCCTACCTGCCACCCAGGCTGTGTGCATAAGTTATGTAGCACAGCCTACCTGCCACCCAGGCTGTGTGCATAAGTTATGTAGCACAGCCTACCTGCCACCTGAGTTATGTGAATAGGTTACATAGTACAACTTAACTGCCACTAAGACTGTGTGCATAACTTATGCAGCACAACCTACCTGCCACATAGGCTGTGTCTGTAGGTTACGTAGCACAGCCCACCTGCAACCCAGGCTGTGTGCATAGATTACATAGCACAGTCCACCTGCCACACAAGCTGTGTGAATAGGTTACGTAGCACAGCCTACCTGCCACCTAGTCTGTGTGCATAGGTTACATCCTACAGCCTACCTGCCACCTAGTCTGTGTGCATGGGCTACTTGCATAGCCTACCTGCCACCCAGGCTGTGTGCATAGGTTATGTAGTACAGCTCACCTGCCAAACAGGCTGTGTGCATAAGTTCATAGATTCATAGGTTAGTGCTAGGCTAACTTCCCTTGCGAGCCATTGTAAATTTAGCCAATTATCTCTTGTGAGACTCAAACCCTGCACCTTGTGTTTGTAAGGCAAATACCTTAACCATTAGTCCAGTTACATAGCACAACCCATCTTCTACACAGGCTGTGTATGTAGGTTATGTAGCAAAGCCCGCCTGCCACACAGGCTGTGTGAATAGGTTACATAGCACAGCCAACCTGCCACCTGAGTTATATGAATAGGTTATGTAGCACAGCCTACCTACCCACCTAGTCTGTGTGCATAGGTTATGTAGCACAGCCTACTTGCACCCGAGTTATATGAATAGGTTACATAGCACAGCCTATCTACTACCTAGACTTTGTGCATAGGTTATGTAGCACAGCCTAGCTTTCACCTAGGCTGTATGCAAAGGTTACATAGCACAGCCTAGCTCCCACCTAGGCTGTGTGCACAGGTTACATAGCACAGCCTACCACCCACCTAGGCTATGTGTACAGGTTACTTAGCACAGCCTACCTGCCACCAAGGCTATGTGCAGAGGTTATGTAGCACAGCCTAACTGCCATCCAGGCTGTGTGCAGAGGTTATGTAGCACAGCCTACCTGTCACCTGAGTTATATGAAAAGGTTACAAAGCACTACCTGCCACCTAGGCTGTGTGCATAGGTTACACAGCACAGCCTACCTGCCACCCAGGCTGTGTGCATAGGTTACGTAGCACAGCCTACCTGCCACCCAGGCTGTGTGCATAGGTTACGTAGCACAGCCTACCAGCCACCCAGGCTGTGTGCACAGGTAACGTAGCACAGCCTACCTGCCACCCAGGCTGTGTGCATAGGTTACGTAGCACAACTTACCTGCCACCCAGGCTGTGTGCACAGGTAACCTAGCACAGCCTACCTGCCACCCAGGCTGTGTGCACAGGTAACATAGCACAGCCTACCTGCCATCCAGGCTGTGTGCATAGGTTACATAGCACAACCTACCTGCCACCCAGGCTGTGTGCACAGGAAACATAGCACAGCCTACCTGCCACCCAGGCTGTGTGCATAGGTTACGTAGCACAACCTACCTGCCACCCAGGCTGTGTGCACAGGTAACATAGCACAGCCTGCCACCCAGGCTGTGTGCATAGGTTACGTAGCACAGCCTACCTGCCACCCAGGCTGTGTGCACAGGTAACATAGCACAGCCTACCTGCCACCCAGGCTGTGTGCATAGGCTACGTAGCACAACCTACCTGCCACCCAGGCTGTGTGCACAGGTAACATAGCACAGCCTACCCGCCACCCAGGCTGTGTGCACAGGTTACGTAGCACAACCTACCTGCCACCCAGGCTGTGTGCACAGGTAACATAGCACAGCCTACCTGCCACCCAGGCTGTGTGCATAGGTTACGTAGCACAGCCTAGCTGCCACCCAGGCTGTGTGCACAGGTAACATAGCACAGCCTACCTGCCACCCAGGCTGTGTGCACAGGTAACGTAGCACAGCCTACCTGCCACCCAGGCTGTGTGCATAGGTTACGTAGCACAGCCTACCTGCCACCCAGGCTGTGTGCACAGGTAACATAGCACAGCCTACCTGCCACCCAGGCTGTGTGCACAGGTAACATAGCACAGCCTACCTGCCACCCAGGCTGTGTGCACAGGTAACATAGCACAGCCTACCTGCCACCCAGGCTGTGTGCATAGGTTACGTAGCACAGCCTACCTGCCACCCAGGCTGTGTGCATCGGTTACGTAGCACAGCCTACCTGCCACCCAGGCTGTGTGCATAGGTTACGTAGCACAGCCTACCTGCCACCCAGGCTGTGTGCACAGGTAACATAGCACAGCCTACCTGCCATCCAGGCTGTGTGCATAGGTTACGTAGCACAGCCTACCTGCCAGCCAGGCTGTGTGCACAGGTAACATAGCACAGCCTACCTGCCACCCAGGCTGTGTGCATAGGTTACGTAGCACAGCCTACCTGCCACCCAGGCTGTGTGCATAGGTTACGTAGCACAGCCTACCTGCCATCCAGGCTGTTTGCATAGGTTACGTAGCACAGCCTACCTGCCATCCAGGCTGTGTGCACAGGTAACATAGCACAGCCTACCTGCCACCCAGGCTGTGTGCACAGATAAGCTAGCACAGCCTACCTGCCACCCAGGCTGTGTGCATAGGTTACGTAGCACAGCCTACCTGCCGCCCAGGCTGTGTGCACAGGTAACATAGCACAGCCTACCTGCCACACAGGCTGTGTGCATAGGTTACGTAGCACAACCTACCTGCAACCCAGGCTGTGTGCACAGGTAACATAGCACAGCCTACCTGCCACCCAGGCTGTGTGCATAGGTTACGTAGCACAGCCTACCTGCCGCCCAGGCTGTGTGCACAGGTAACGTAACACAGCCTACCTGCCACCTAGACTATTGGAGCAGTAGTAGAAAATGACTGCAAATGCATGTGAATGAGAGGCTAGATAGCACAAGCTACCTACACATGCTGCACCTTAAGGAAGGTGAGAAACCTCAAGGTTGAGTGGATTTTTGGGGCCTCTTCAAAACTCCATTCCTCCTTTATCGTTCAATACTCTCATTCTTCCATCATCAGGCAGTTATAATTATGAAGAGAAGAATTATTCCATACTGGGAAAATGATATCACCGAGTGCTGTGCTCTCTTACAACACTGACTATATGCATAGGTCTGCAGGCATGGAACTGTATATATATGTATATATACGGACATCATGAGATCCAAACTTAGTGAAAGTTCTGAACCAAGGAAAGAAAACAAGTCTAAGATGACATCTCTCTTCATACTAGTAGAAGCATTATTTAAAGCAGTGCGTGGGATAATAAGACCATAAGGTGAAAAACAGGTAGGTATTTAAATATTATGATCAGAAGAAAATGACACAAGTGGAAAGCCTATGGCTATTGTAAAGTATAGGGAAATTTTGAAATATCCATTTTTGATCAAGGTTAATGCACAAATGGCTAAGGATAAGTGCATTTAACAAACAAAATATGAAAAGTTAATATGGCTGCTCAGAATAGTAGTGCATGTCAATTTACAAAGTCTATCGTAAAAATGGGAGAAAGAGATAAAGCAGTTTCATTAGCACAGAACTAGGGACAGTTGTGCATCTTGTTGCTAGTTGTGACAGACTTATGGTAAGGGGATTGTGGAAACACTAAATACATGCACCTGTGACATTTGGTTAGTAGCTGAAAAGCACTGAAAATGTTAATCTCAAAAAAATTACTAAAAATGAATAAGCACTGAGCATGTGGGTTCATCCAATACCAGCAGTCAAAAGGTAGAAGCAAGAAAAAAAAGATATTGTATTCAAAGATAAAAGGACAAAAACAGCATTCATTATTAAAGCAGCTATAGCTGGCTACTGCAGTATCCGGTATACTGAGAGACATAAAGTTATAAAATAGCAGGCTATGCAAGCAGAAATTACAGCAATGTGAATAAAGACATCCACATAGTTCCAATAGTAGTGGGAACAACTGGGCTAATTAAAATAAGTTTCATGCATACTTAAATGCTACAAATACAATGAACTCCATATGCAGTACAAAAGGAGGCAGTTCTGGGTACACTGCAGATGCTGAGAAAAGCACTCTTGGCAAGCGTCAGAGATTAAACCAATACTAATCTCATGAACTTTAATTGTACCCTGACATGGTATTAGAAACCCAAAACATCTGAAGAAATTAAAAAAGAGAGAGATGACCAAATATGTTTGTAAATGTTCACTGAATATACAATATACGGATTTATTAAAATTAAATAAATAGACATTTTAAAAGAAGTTAGGACTGACAATGTTTTACTTAATGGAGAGAAGGGTGAAGGTAAAATAAAGAAATCATTTATTGGTAGTGCTGTAAGAATATTTATAATGAAAATGAATAAATGCAGGCATCTTGTGAGGCCTCAGAAGTGTTATGCCATCTTGATTGAACTGCAGAAGTCAGCTGCTTTATTTGGCTTATTGTAGTCAGCAAGCTACTTGTGGTGACAGAAAGTAAACTTCCTTGTATTTCAGAATGAAATCATCTTATAAAAATAAATAAATGTGAACAAAACCACTAGATATCATCCATTTAGCAGGATTAACCTGGTGGCAGAACAAACTTTTTTTTGTTTGTTTGTTTTAGTCATTGTCCTTTAATCACATCTGTCTTAATAGCTGTATTATTTCCCTTATTATGGAAAATCACAATATTAATGAAATATTTACACAGAAAACATTAAAAACTGCATGACTGCACTTGAGTTGATAAAGTGCTATAAGTGAACAATTTAGAAATCAAAAGTAAACAAACAGCCGTAGCAGCTGAATGCATTACACAGGAGTATATAATGAGGGCTTTTCTTAGCAAACTGAAAAAAATGTAAAGTATAAATCAGAGCTGGAGCACTATGTACCTTTCCAAATTACGCACTTTAAACCAAACAAAGAGTGGCCTGAATCATCATAACGTGAACAGAGTGAGTCATGCTAAACAAAGAGTGCTATTTCAAGGAGCGAGAAGAACTTGTGTGAGTGGTTTCTGTTAAGGGGTGTGTGAAGGAATTTAAACAGCAGCAGGATATCACCAGGCATCAGTCAAAAAAGGATGTATTCATTAAATGAAACTTCCAAGAGGATGAATTTAAAAGAAAGTGCCTCTTCATTAACGATGGGTGTGTGTGTGTGTGTGTTATAGGGTTGTCACCTTTTCAAATGCCCAAAGTGGGACATTTTTGGTACAAACGTCAGATTTTGCAGAGCAAAATATACCCACAGCCAGTACAAAGGACATAACTTCACTTTTTTGCCTAAATAAAAGCTTATTCTTATAGCATTTTGGTTGCTTATTCTGTTTCTTAGAACATTTAGGTGTTTCAGATACAGAATAACTGTTTTATGCAACTATTACATAAAATATAGGAAATACTTTTGTCCTAAAATCTCAGGACATTTGCCATTTTTTCAATTTTTTTGCAGGACACAACTGCCTAAAGAGGGACTGTCCCTCGCAAAGTGGGACAGGTGGTAACCCTATGTGTGTATGTACCTAAGGGCATGTATGCTTGTAGCTTATGACCTTCATGATACTGCAGCCCTTAAGGTACACATGCATGGAGTGGAATATGATGACAATGTATTCATTATTTATTTACTGACATTTGTTTACTGGTAAAGTCTGACTGGACACAGGTGCCCTTTTTCAGTGGAGGCCCATACAGAAAAGCTGCAAGGCCAAGGTAACACATTTAATGCAATTAATATTTACAATACCATAGGTTCATAGGTAGGTACTAGGCTATTGGCCCTAGGGCCTATACAAGCCCAGCCACCAAGAAAATGATTTTCCTGTGCCCGTCAAGCAGAACCACAGAAGTGATCCCCGGGGTGAATTTCCTATTACCCATCCAATCATCAAGATTTTTCTTGAAGAGTGCCAATGAGGAGCTCTGTTTCACATAGATAGGTAGTCTGTTCCAGAGTATGGGCAGTCTCTGGGACAGGAATCTATCCCTTCAGCATGTTCTGTTTATTGTTGTGACAAGGTTTAGGTCCCTAGAGCGTGTAGCTCGGAGGGATTGGGATTTCTTTAAGTGGAGCATGTCCAACAGCCAAGCCAAGCCAACCAACCAACAACCAGATTGTATAATGCAGTTTCAGTGAATACATAACAGAGTAGATAGTATAATAAAATTGGTATTGATATTAACCAACTTTAAGTTTACAAGCCTTGTACTGGGACTTCACAGATTTAGAGTAGTGTATAAGATAGGTAGGAGTAATTTATAAAATACAACACAGTGAGGTATTAGAAGAGACAAGCAGATTACATGATTTAGTGCGTTAATGGGAGGAATAAAAAGGTGACAACAGAGAATATCAGAAATAAATGTTCACCAGGATTTGTTTCATCACATTTGGCTCATTCCTTACTACCTGTTAGAGGGGTATAAAGGAGGCTAAGGAGTATGACAGAAAGGTACAGAGCTACTTTGAAGACCCCTTGATCTTGGGTGCACTGCCCCTGACCCTGTTACTTATACATACTGTGAGAGCACTGTCACTTGGAGTAGGGGAAATACTCCAAGATTCGGTAATCTTGAATTGGCTATATATTCAATATATTCACACATACAGTCCCATGATTCTGAGGACTGGATATATATTCAACATATTCACACATACAGTCCCATGATTCTGAGGACTGTATATATATATATATATTTATATATATATATATATATACACAACATATTCACACATACAGTCCCCATGATTCTGAGGATTAGATATATATTTACCATATTCACACATACAGTCCCATGATTCTGAGGAGTGGCAGTTATTTCCCATAACTTTTCAACAGAGGCCAAGCTTTAATCTTGCTTTTTAATAGAGTATGACTCTAAAATAAACTTATTTTGACAGCTTTGACTGAAAAAGAGTTTTTGTGATTTTTGCAAATGCCAAGCACTCCATGAAGAGTCTACTCTTTGCTATTTTAAATAGAACTACTATAATCACTTTTAAGTAGGTTTATATTTCAATTAAAATATATTTTCACAGAATTTTAGTAATATTTGTATGCTGAGTTTATCATTAAAGAAGCTAAAACATATATATATATATATATATATATATATATATTCTAAAATATTTAAGAGTAAATAGCAAGGCTATAATGGAATTATAATTTTCAGTGGTCGTAATTAATAAATTAAGACTCACAGTCTTGATAACCTAGACAGAGTAGGGTACAGACAGCTGTATAGTAGAATATAGCTGAAATGTGGGCAGTCTTATATTTGGCATTTTTAAATGGTGAATAATAGAAAACCAAATATCTGGAAATGGCAGCAGCCGTTTAGGGGCAAGTGATTATCTTATAATATGCTTCAGAAATAGCTCTGCAATGAAAGTCCATTTTGTAATCGAATCACAAAAGTCCAAAAACAAAATGTTGGAATCGCTCAATTGTACATCACAATCAGACTCAAAAACTAATGGAAGCCCTGGTGTATCCAAAACATGGGGGGGGGGGGTCTGCCTCTCACCTCCTGGTGTTTATATATATCAATTTGGAGATTACACTATCTGGGTGAAAAGAAAAATCATGTTGATGCCACAATTACATTCTTTCAAGGGAAAACCGCAGAGTTGCACTTTGGTGGGAGCCTTATTCACTAGTGCATCAATAACGACCCTGATATGTTTTAGAGTTGCATAGCCGCAGAGCTGAACTCATCAAAAGAAAGTATTCTGAAACATAGGAGGGTAAACTTTAATGAAACAATACACCATTGTAGGAAAACTTTACCAAAAAGGCATAAGGATGTTACAGAAAAACACTGGGGGCTAAATAAAAGCATCCGCCACACAAGCAATATGCTTTTGTGTGAAACAGCCTGTGCTCCCTTGCTTAACTATGTTGTAAGTGATGGTTTAATGAAGATGTTTCTTGTTTAAAAAAGGGGGGCAGGAACTGAATAATTTATGTAATGTTGCTTAGGTTATATAATGTATGGCAATATATGTGAAGCATAATGTTTGTTGATTTTAACTTGTTAATACAATTTGATTACTTTTATATAAATGTAAATGTGCCTATGTCCCAAGTGATAGTTCAATAAAGGTGTTTAAAAAATAACTCACAGCCACATAGATTTCACTTAGTTCCTTTGGTTAACTGTTCATTGATTAATCTTATGATTACCAAGAATATAATTTCTTTACCACTGTAAGCCTACCTCATTTTTTGAGTTTGTTTTCGGCTGTGGCATAGCCATTTATTTATTTATTTGTGTTGATGAGCTCCGTTTCTGGATAATTTTCATTTAATACTCGGGGCAAAGCAATATTTAAAAACAATAAGGCACAGGAACAAACTAATAATTTAAAAATAAGCATTTAAGTCAATATGCCATTATAAATCACACATTATGATGTAATATAACAAGCTATTTTTCTTTACAACGGATAGTCTGAGTAACAACTTTGATAATGCAGTTCTGTAAAATATACATCTTGTAGAACTGTTTTCTGAAATAGAAAAACTTTCAAATAATGAGACACATACCAAACTTTATAATAATGTATAGAAAAGGAGACAATAATTGAGAACAGCAAATTAAAACAAAAGAGAAATTACAACAACAAAGCAATTCTACAACAGAAAAACAAACATTATTGAGAAAAGCTTGTTGCATCTAAACAAAAAGTGGCACACATCTTAAACTGTGATCTATCATTTAGGAGATAAAAGCAGCAAAGTTGACAACAAAAATATATAATACAGTATTATCTCCTAGGATGCACTTTATTAAAATGAAATTTGTATGCAATAGTAAAATAAATAATTTAAATGTGAACCAGGATGATGACTAAGTAGAATCTAATGCAGTAAATAACATCAGCTGCAGTAGCAAAAATGTCATTTTAGAAGTTGTACTTTAATAAAATTACAAAATAGGTATGCGAGTGAACATGTCATTGTTTTAAAGCAGAAACACTGGACAGCTAACTAAATGAGAGAAGCCTAGCCTGGGTCACATTTAAAAGAAGAAAAGGAAAGTGTGATAAAAAGTTTAATTCTGAATTACCCACTGTGATAATGTGAGGTGTTGCCAGCTTTACCAGGCTATAATTCATACCACACCTGTTGGCCACCTAACCTGGGCCGAAACACTAAAGGTGGAGGCGTGTCCATATTCATTAAGGATATTCACATCTTCAGGCTAGTTGCTCAACATAGGGTGGCCACAGTGATGCAGCGGTTAGCATTGCCGCCTCACAGCAAGAGGTTCTCTGGTTCGATCCTTGGCTGGGGTGCCTTCTGTGCAGAGTCTGCATGTCCTCCCTGTGGTCATGTGGGTTTCCTCTGGGTGCTCCGGTTTCCTCCCACATCCCAAAGACATGCTGTAGGTGGACTGGACACTCTAAATTGGCCCTAGCTGTGAGTGCCTGCATGTGTGCGCCTTCTGTGGATGGTAAGGCATGGGCTGGCAACTCGACACCTTAAAACTCCACTGCCAATAATGAGCGGACAGGTGATCCACTGTGGCGACCCCTAACTGGGAAAAGCCGAAAGAAGAAGAAGGCTAGTTGCTCAACATAATGCATCCAAAATTATCCAAATGCAACTTACACTGGGCAAGACTGCAACCCAGGTTGTAGCTTGTTACAGATCCCCCACCATGCCCCAGGATTCCCACTCTATTTCTTAAGATACTGGAAAATATTAAGGTACAACCCAATACACCTTAATTATGGGAGATTTCAACTACCCCAACATCAACTGGGAAAACTACTCGTGTACCAACTCATTCGCTCAACGTTTTCTGGAATTCATAAATTTCAAAGCCTTGGATCAGCTTGTCCACACCCCCACCAGGGGCAGCAATATCCTGGAACTGGTCATTACCAATATGGATAAATGGTGTTCCACTCCAGGTCACTCACTGGTCAGAATTGACCACAAGCTAATCACTCTAGACATCCATATCCCACCCCACCCCCCATTAAGGAAACAACCATCAAAAACTACTCCAAAGTCAACTTGATGCTTCTTAAGACAGAAGTGGCAAACTTCATGACACCCATGCAGACGGAAAATAGAGGTATGACTGCTGAATCTTACACAAATGCACTGTATAAGCACATACACGAGTGCATGGATTGTACCATCCTCAACAGAACCAAGATGCTATCCTCCAAAAAAAGGAAGCCAATCTGGTGGTTCCCTGCCATAAACAAACTCTGCAACAGAAGTAAGAGGGTGTTGCAAAAAAAGAGTAAAATCCCAAGATTGGAGGAACTCCCTGGTCAGCCTCAGCAAGAAGCCGAGATCCCCCATAAAATCCTCCAAAGCCAGTTATGAAAATAAAATCACCGCTGATTCCAAAGACAACCACAAAGCATTCTACAGCTATGTCAAAAATCTCAATGCCAACCCTCAGATCTACTCTGAGCTACAACACAATGGCACTAAATATACAGAACCAACTGATATTACCAACATCTGGCAGATAGATTCAGTGCTAACTTTACCCCCCTCTCATCCTCCAAAGGGCCCATCTGAATACTGGAAAAATGCAAAGCCCCTGTAATCACAGATGAACAAGTAAAGACTGCAGTCTCCAAAGCCAAGAACACAGCATCCATGGGACCAGACAACATCCCAGGCTGTGTACTGCATGAACTACAGAACGAAAGGGCACCCCACCTAAGTACCATGTTCAATCATAGCCTCACCTCAGGCTATGTGCCTACTGAATGGCACACAGCAATGGTTATTCCACTCCACAAAGTGAGTGCCACCATGGACCCTGGAAACTACTGCCCCATTAGCCTGATGAGCCTGGTCTGCAAGGCCATGGAACGTATCATCTTGGAGCGTATCAACAAAGACATAGGTAACCTCCAAACCCTGGACCCCACTCAGTTTGGGTTTGTAAAAGGTAGATCATATTTACTAAACTTGATTGACTTCTTTGAAGCAGTCACTAGAGCCATAAATGAGGGCAAGGTAGTGCACACAGCTATCTTGTGCTCACCAAGGCTTTCGATACCATCCCTCACTCTCAAATTATATATAAACTCACTAAACTGGGCATAAATCCCTATGTCACAAGATGGGTAGCCACCTGGCTCACTGACACTACCCACACAGTAAAAGTAGCCGACTCCAAGACCGACTTCAGACCAGTGACGGGTTGAGTACCACAGAGTTTGGACCTGGGTCCTCTCCTGTTCGGCGTCTACTTCTCTGAAGTGCAGGCCAACACAGAAGGTCTTTGGCTAACAAAGTTCACAGATGACTGCAAACTGGGAGCCATAATAGAATCACCTAATGATGCAGATATTCTACAAAAGGGCCTCACAGAGACAGATGCATGGTGTCAAAGTCATGGCCTCAAGATCAATGCCAAAAAGTGCATTGTCATCCCCTTTGGGAAAGGCACAGCACCCATGAACTACCACATAGGCAGTAGCTCACTAAACACTGAAAAAGTGTGATAAGAGACCTCGGGACATAGGTGGACAGTAGTCTCTCCTTTGATAACCACATCGCCACAGTAGTCAGGAAATCCTTCTATATGGCACTCCACATCACAAAAGGGTTCTCCTCTAGAAAAAAAGGAAGTCATTGTTCCTTTACTCATCCCTCATCAGACCCATTATAGAGTATAATGCCCCATTTGCCATGTATTTCAAAAGACACCTATAACAATTGGAAAGGCCACAGAAATACCTCACAACTTTCCTCACTTGTCTAGAGGAAAACAGTTTTTAGTACTTAATAAGTAAGCATATATCCAGGCATGTCTAGGAGTCAGCTCCCAGTGTTTTCTCCTGTCTACCTGATGAATCTGGGCATCTTGGGGCAATACAGCAATTGCCTCATGTACACAGACAACCCTCTCCTCCTACCACCCAACACTGCAACCTGTGAGAGATGCACTTATATAGCCAAACTGGAAGCAAAGCCCTCTTCACACAAGACTGGACTAGCCAGTCAAGAGGAGAACTTAAACACTTGCACCACACCACACTCATCACATAGTCCCTCAAAACCGTCACCACCAAAACACACACATAGAAACACAAAATACACACCTATATTCACAGAGGCTCTCAAAAAAAATCTACCCAAGCAACAGGGACCTCCAAAGCAGAAACGCAAGCAACCTCCACCCCCCCCCAACACAACCCAAATGACACATAGCCCACAAACTCAGTGTGCCACTCAACCACAGCCCATAAGGCATAACAATGTACCCAACACTCTAGTCATAGGTGACTCTATAGTCAGGCACACTGATGTTCCACTCACCAGGCTAAACAAGAAGAAAGTTACTGTCAGCTGCCTGTCAGGTGCCAGGATCCGCCACAACGCATGCACTCCAGTCACTCCACAATAAGTACAAATATGACTCTGTCATTGTCCATGTTGGTGTGAATGACCTGAGACTTACCTCCCTGGACTACATGAAAAAAGACATGGAGGAGCTGTCTGATCTTGTAGCCCAGGCAGGTATGACCCTAGCTCTGAGTAGCATCCTGCCATCACCCAGAATGATACCACAGTACAAGGACAAAATGATTGACTTCAGCAATTGGCTAAGCTTCTGGTGTCATTCTAAGGGGATCCAGTATCTGTCTGCCTGGGATGACATGATTGACAAACCACAATGCTTTGCCAGAGATGGCCTGCACCTGTCACCCTTAGGATTCCAGATAGTGGCTAAGACTCTTGCCACCCTTATAGTGCCTTTTTTAGGCAAAATTCAAATGACAAATTCACCACCGTAACAGGTACAAGCAAGCAAAATCTGAGGGTAATGCTACTTAATGCCAGAAGTCTAAACCTCAAAATGCACTCACTCGAGGCACTCAAAATGGAGAAAATTGACAGCTGTGCAGTGACAGAGACCTGGTTCAACGCTCCAAAGAGCACCCCTGCATTACCAGGCTATAATTCATACCACACCTTTCAGCCACCTAACCTGGACTGAAGCACTAAAGGCAGAGGTGTGTCCATATTCATTAAGGATATCCACACCTCCAGGCTAGTTGCTCAGTATAATGCATCCGAGATAATCCAAGTGCAACTAACTCTGGGCAAGACCGCAATCCAAATTGTAGCTCGTTACAGATCCCCCACCATGCCCCTGGATTCCCACTCCTCATTTCTTGATACACTGGAAAATATTAGGGCATAACCTAACACCCTAATAATGGGCGATTTCAACTACCCCACCATTAACTGGGAAAACTACTCCTGTACCAACTCTTGTGCTCAACGTTTTCTGGAATTCATAAATTCCAATGCCTTGGCTCAACTTATCCACACCCCCACCAGGGGCAGCAATATCCTAGACTTGGTCATTACCAACATGGGCAACCGATTTTCCTTGTTAGCCAGATCTGACCACAAGCAAATCACCCTAGACATCCACATCCCACCCCCAACCCCCATTAGGGAGACCACCGTAAAAAATTCTCCAAAGCCAACTTCACGCTTCTTAAGACAGAAGTGGCAAACTTAACGACACCCATGCTGATGGACAATAGAGGTACGACTGCTGAATCCTATACAATTGCACTTTATAAGCACTTACACGAGTGCATGGATCGTGCAATCCCTAACAGAACCAAGATGCTATCCTCCAAAAAAAGGAAGCCAATCTGGTGGTCCCCTGCTATAAACAAACTACTACAGGAGAAAGAAACTGTTGCAAAAAAAAAAGAGTAAAATCCCAAGATTGGAGGAACTCCGTGGTCATCCTCAGTAAGAAGCTGAGATCCCTCATAAAATCCTCCAAAGCTAGTTAAGAAAACAAAATCACCACAGATTCTAAAGACCACCACAAAGCATTTTATAGCTATGTCAAGAATCTCAATGGCAACACTCAGATCTGCTCTGAGTTACAGCACAATGGCACTAAATATACAGAACTAACTGATATTGCCAACATCCTGGCAGATAGGTACAGTGCTAACTTTACCCCCCTCTCATCCTCTAAAGGGCCCATTTCTGTACTAGAAGAATGCAAAGTTCCTGTAATCACGGCTGCACAAGTAAAAAAAAAAACACCCTCCAAAGCCAAGAACACAGCAACCATGGGACCTGATAACATCCAAGGCTGCGTTCTACATGAACTACAGAACAAACTGGCATCCCACCTAAATACCATGTTCAATCATAGCCTCACCTCTGGCTTTGTACCCACTAAATGGTGCACAGCAATGGTTATCCCATGCCACAAAGGGGGAGCCACCACAGAACCCCGTGAACTACTCTCCCATTAGCCTGATGAACCTGGTCTGCAAGGCTATGGAACGTATCATCATGGAACTTATAAACAATGACATTGGTAATCTCCAAACTCTGGACCCTACCCAGTTCGGGTATGTAAAAGGCAGATCATGTCTCCTAAGCCTGAAAGACTTCTTTAAAGTGGTCACCAAAGCCGTAGATGAGGGTAAGGTGTTTCACGCAGTCTATCTAGATTTCACCAAGGCTTTCGACACCATTCCCCACTCTGGAATTATAGATAAACTCACTAAACTAGGTATAAACCCCTATGTCACAAGATGGGTTGTGAACTGGCTCACTGACAGAACCCACACTAAGTAGCAGACTCTAAATTCAACTTCAGACCAGTGACAAGTGGAGTACCACAGGGTTCAGTCCTAGGTCCTCTCCTGTTTGGTATCTGCTTCTCTGAAGTACAGGCTAACACAGAAGGTCTTTGGCTAACAAAGTTCACAGATGACTGCAAACTTGAAGCCATAATCAAAACTCCTAACGATGTGGGCATCCTACAAAAGGGCCTCACTGAGACAGATGCCTGGTGTCAAAGCCATGGCCTCAAGTTCTATGCCAAAAAGTGCATTGTCATCCCTTTTGGTAAAAGCTCTGTACCCATGAACTGCCAACATAGGCGGTAGTCTACTTAACACCAAAAGTGTGGGACACAGGTGGACAGTAGTCTCTCCTTTGATAATCACATTGTCACAGTGGTCAGGAAATCCTGCTACGTGGCACACCATTACAAAAGGTTTCTCATCCAGGAAAAAAGAGGTCATTGTTCCCCCTCTACTCATCACTCATTAGACCCATTATAGAGTACAACGCCCCTTTTGGTATGTACCTCACAAGATATCTACAACAACTTGAAAGGCCACAGAAATATGTCACAAAGAGGACTCCTGGCCTCAAACAGATACCCTATGCAGACCGTCTCAAAAAACTCCAGCTTTACTCTGTCGCATATCGCCTACTCAGAGGCTATCTCTGCCTAACATACAAAGCTATGTAAAAACCAGAGCTGTTGGACATGCTCCATGTAAAGAAATCCCAATCCCTCCAAGCTACATGCTTTAGGGACCTAAACCTTGTCACCACAATGAACAGAACATGCTGGAGGGATAGATTCCTGTCCCAGAGACTTCCCATACTCTGGAACAAACTACCTATCTATATCAAATAAAGCTCCTCATTAGCACTTTTCAAGAAAAATCTTGATGATCGGATGGGAGATAGGAAATTCACCCCGGGGATCACTTCTGTGACTCTGCTTGACAGGGGCACAGGAAAATAATTTTCTTGGGTGGCAAAAGCCAGGATACCGTTTGGCTAGGCTTATACAGGCCCTAGGGCCAATAGTCTAGTACCTACCTATGAACCTATTACCAGCCTCAAACAGATACCATAAGCAGACTGTCTCAAAAAACTCCAGCTCTACTCCATCGCATATCTCCTACTCGGAGGAGATCTCTGCTTAACATATAAAGCTATGTCAAACCCAGAGCTGTTCGACATGCTACACTTAAAGAAATTCCACTCTCTCTGAACCACATGCTTCAGGAACCTAAACCTTGTCACCACAATAAATAGAACATGCTGGAGGGATAGATTCCTGTCCCAGAGACTTCCCATACTCTGGTACAAACTACCCATCTATGTCAAGCACAGCTCCTCATTGGCCCTCTAAGAAAAATCTTGACGACTGGATGGGAAATAGAAAATTCACCCCAGGGATCACTTTTGTAGCACTGCTTGACAGGAGCACAGGAAAATAATTAGCACTGCTTGACAGGAGCACAGGAAAATAATTTTCTTGAGTGGTGAAAGCCAGGGAGCCTTTTTGACTGGGCTTATATAGGCCCCAGGGCCAATAACTTAGTACCTACCTATGAAGAAATGTGAGGAGAGGATGGAGAGAAGTAATAGATGTGGGACAGGTAAAAGGTGGTATATAGTAGAGAAAGGCAGTGGGTTGGGTACCCTTGCAAGAACCTTAGAGTAGCTGGCTTTGGAGTGTTCTTGTTGCAGTATCCACCTTATAGTCTGCGGAGAGGGGGCATAGCTGGTAAATCTGTGCCAGCCATTCGTGTGTGTGAAAATCAAATCTCAAAGAGTGTGTGTGTCAGCTACTTGGAGCAGGGACACAGAGCACTGGTTTCACAGAAAGGATCATGTGTAACTGTGATAATAAAGACAAACCTGGAACATATAACAATTGGAGTGTATAGACCACCAAAGTCCAGTGCAGATGATCTAGAGGAATTCATACATTTCTTACATGAAACACAGGAGAGAAGAATAATATTAGCTGGGAACTTAAATTTACCAGAAACAGACTGGAATAATATTGATTCAACAATGTTAGTAAGGAAATTATTCACAACATATATTCAGGAACAACA
This sequence comes from Protopterus annectens, assembly GCF_019279795.1. NCBI lineage: Eukaryota > Metazoa > Chordata > Ceratodontiformes > Protopteridae > Protopterus > Protopterus annectens. The sequence goes on along the minus strand of NC_056747.1, from coordinate 122,547,594 downwards.
ATTGCTTCTGACTGTAAAAAAAAACTACCAGGGGGCGGAACATATTAGACATTGTGTTGCTAAAGAAATTACTGTAACTTCAAGTTAAGTTTTACCATCATTGATGTGCAGTGATCATGGGGTTATAACGGTTAATTTGTTGCTAGATAATTCTGCCAAACTGAAATCTAAACCAATGCGCAGAAGGTTAATTATAGATTATATGGAAGCAAAACAGTCACTATGTAAAACTAACTTGAATGATGTGTTTGGTGGAAAACCTGCAGATGAAATGTGAAAAGTTTTGAAAGAGAAATTGCTTGAGTGAAAAAAATCAAAACATGTTTAACATCAGGATCGAGGCACACAACATCTGGGGGTATATTTCCGTAAGAACAAGATGTCTGATTAAAATGAGAGATAAAAAATATAAGTGGAAGAGAGGTTGGACTATAACTTTGAAAACTGAAAAAAAAAACAAGCTGGACAAACAGATTAAGCATAGTGTGAGACAAGATGAAGACAAATTTGAAGAAAATGTATATAAAGATATTGAGCATAATGGGAAACCTTTTTGTAGATTCATAAGATGTGGAAAGAGTAAAGAAGCACACATTGATAAACTGTGCAGATTCTAAAATTTATCCTCAGACACAATAGATTATAAATATATTTACAAAATCTTATGCAAAACAGTTTGGCTCCAGAAAAGGGGTAATAACTTGTCTTAGTGACATCCAGATAACCCCAGATACTGGGATCAAATTTGATTATATTGAAAAAGAACTGCACAAACTGGATCCAAACAAAGCACAGGGAAGAGATGGAATTAATAACAATGACCTGAGAACATTTTGGCAAGAATTTACTGTACCTTTATATCTATTATTCACTAGGTCATATAAATATGGGGAGATTCCTCAAGATTGGAGACATGCTTATTAAACCTGTCTTTAAGGGAAAGGGAAATAGTACAAACCTAGAGTCATATAGACCCATAAGTCTACTTTCATGTTGTGGAAAAATAATGGAGAAGGTAATATTGGATAAGTTATTGTCAGAATTGGATAGGTTGGGACTTGAAACCATATATCAGCATGCATATGTTGAAAACAGATCTATTACCACCTGTAACCGGATGTTCTATAACAATATAACAGCAGCTATGAATGAAAAATGTGCTGTGATGTCATTTATATGGATTTAACTTCAGCATTTGACAGGATCATACACATAACACTGATCAATAAATGAGTACAACTAGGTATTGATGTACTCCTGATAAGATGGATAGCTGTGTGGTTTATAAATAGGACATGGTAAGTATCATGCAGCAACTGGACAGGTGAAATCCTTAGTTTCAGTCAGGGTGTCTGTCCTAGGCCCTTACTTGTTTAGATTCTATCTTTCAGACCTAACTTTTTCATCTGAGGTATTCTACAGTCTATATACAGATGACCTGAAATTGGGTAAACTGATTACATGTTTTACAGATAAGGCATTTCTACAAAGTAACTTGACTACATTGACTATTTGAGCACAGGAGAATAATATGCTGATAAACGCATCAAAAACTAAGCATATGAAATTTGGGAGACATAAATTGAAAGGTGAATATTTAATAGAGCACACAGTGATTGAAACTGTAGATTAATTTAAGGACCTGGGTATATGGGCATATTCAGCTATGAGTTTTTCTAATCATATCAACTAATTGGTTAATGATAGTTATAGAACTATAGGTTGTATAAAGATTTATAAAGTCTAGGAAATCAAAAATGATGAAGTCATTGTTTGTTAGTTACATTAGACTCAAACTTGAGTATGGAATAACAATATGGAAACCCTATAAGAAAACAAACATGAGTAAACTGGAAAAAGTACAGGGGAAATATACCAAGGGCATCCATGGATGTGAAAATTTAAGTTATTATGAAAGACTAAAATATCTGAACTTGTACAGTGTCTCTTACAGATATCTAAGAGGAGATCTTATTCAATAAGTATATAGGGAATTTAGACACTACCTCTGGGAATGTTTGGGGTCATCAATAAGTACTAAAGAATCATCAGACAACCTATGTAGAAGGTTTCACACCTCATTGCTGGTTGCGACATACTAATGGCAGAAGGACTGTATACTGAAAGCCATAATTATGTGGTGAAACCGTTGCACTGGAGATTGTACAAACATTATAGTATTGAAGTGTCTGAAAAACACTGGAAACAGGAGGCACATAGCATCATAGAAAATGATGAAGTTTACATAACATGAGATCATGCATTACGAACAGTTCAAAAGACAGATGCTAGAAAACTGGATGTGGTGGTCCAGGAAAAGAAGACAAAAGTAGCATTGACCATTGAAATCACCACACCCAGTGACTACAGTGTCCTGCGTACAGACACACAAAGTCATAAAATATCAGGATTTGCAAACAGAAACGAGAGCAATGTGGAAGAAAGATACACAGATAATTCTAATAGTAGTAGGAGCAATGGACCTTATAGAGAGTCTACAATCATATTTAGATATACTACCAATACATGCAAGTCCATATGAATTGCAGAAGGGGTCATTACTGGGCACATTGCGGGTGCTGCGAAGAGCACTTCAGGCTGACATCAAGGATAGAAACAATACTAACTTCATGAACTTTAATTGTACTTTGACTTAGGAATGGGGTCCATTCCCCTCATGGTATTAGAAACTCAAACAATTTGGTGAAATTAAAAAAAAGATGATTCTGTAGGAATGAGAAGTGTACTAATTGGTCCTCTGACAGAGTAGCTGATGCATGGAACAGACTACCAAAGTACATTAAAGCAAGTAGTAGTATAGATATTTTAAGAACAGCCTGGATACTTATTAAGGGAACAAGTGTTTTGGTATATTGACAAGCTAGAAGGATTTTTAATGCCCGTGCTTGAAATATTTGTATGTATGTAGGACTTGTCTTGGAACACTCAGCTAAGGAATTAACTCTATAGCTGCACCAGTAGGGATTCCTATTTGGGCCTGGAGAGAGAGAGAAACTCAACCCCAGAATGGTAGCGTGTGTTCCCTGTGTGCTCTTAAGGGAAACTGTGCTTGGTGCAGAGAGCTGCATCTGGAAATACTGTGTGCATCTATTTTTTATTACAACTGAATGTCCCTCACTGGTGTCAGTGGTGAGGATTAAAGCTCCTTGATTGGTTACTGGCCCAGAGGAAGGATGTCACACTCACAATAGACAATTAAGGGTCACCTGAGGGGTGTTAACTCCAGTACATCCAACATAACCAGGCTAAATACAGGGAACATGCATTAGGACAAATAGAAATTCCTACACAAGATTTTTTTTAAGATTCCAGCTATTCAAACCAATCCCTTCAACTAAATTATATCTAAAAACAAAATAAATCCAGTTCCAATTCCACCTCCTTAAAAGTGACCCCTGATCATTCCTTTAATATGTTTTATTATGATAAGTATTTTCTTCCTTCTAGACTTCGTCAGATCCAGTTCTTACATTTGAATTGCCCACAATTCACAGTTTCTAATACAGGAGGGGACAGAACCCTACATTTTTAAGCTGGGGGGAAGCAGTAAACAGAAGACATTAGAGTTTATGGGCAAACTTACTTGAGGTCAAAGCAAAATAACAGCTCCAACATTCTGGGAACTGGCCAGATAATGGATTCACAGGGCTTAGATACTGATGAAGATGATGATAATATTCTGGAGAGAGTACTTTACTTCTTATACTCTGAATTTTCCAAACCCACACTTACCTATAAAACCCATGCATTTGATATTATGTGCGTTCAACATTCAGGGTATAAGCACAAGCATTAGACAATCTAAACATTTGAACTGAAAAATGGAAATACATATATTCAACATCAACAGTCCAGTTTGGAGGGACAGGTACATCTCACAGAGGATACCGCTGCTCTGAAACAGGCTGCCCATCCACATAAGAAAAAGTTCATCCCTGTCATATTCAAGCACAACTTGGATCTATGGATGGGAAACAGAAAATCTGCCCCAGGACTATTGTCTGTACGACTAATGGACAGAGGCAGCTCCTAAAGGTTTGAGCTGGCCAAGTCTAAGTCCCTGATGTTAGATTCGTGTTTAATATAGGAAATCATTGAAGGTGTGTTTTTAAAATGTATGTTGACAGTGATTTCTCTGTCTTGTGAGGTTTCTCCTTTCTGAGCATTTGTGTAACAATGGAGTTGGTACAGATACGTTTTGGAGAGATATGGGAACTTACCCTCCACAGGGAGGGTAAAGATGGCTTACCTGAAAAAAAGCTTGCTTTCAATTTTTTTCACAAGATTGAGTTCCCAATGAGGAGAACTTAATGACTGACTCCATGTGGAGTTGGGACTCAGACAAAGGTGAAAGACACACACATGTGACAAAGTTCTATTTTAGCAATTCACATGCCAATATCATTGTAGGCAAATGTAGAGACAACACCACATTTTGGTACCTTGGCCTAATCATATTATCAGAATACAAAATGGATTTGGGACAGAACAAACAACAGACTGAAAGAATATTCTATCACTGTAGCCACCCAATTAGGTTTTGGGGTATAATGAATTACGAAATCGTACTACACAAAGTACTTACAATGATGCAAGGAGTGGGGTTAATACTGAGTAAAAGATCACATTATAACGAAATGTGTGTTTTTTTCCTGGATAGTTATATTTTGGTCAACTCCAGTCGACCAAACAAATGCTGACCTTTTTTGTTGCTTATTATACTCCCATATTGTTTGTTTTCTTAATTTTTTAAATTATTGTTGTAAATGGCTGAGTACAAACAATTAAAAAAAAATATGTGCTGTACGTGACTCATTATACTTGGTTGCAAGTCTGTAGACTAAATCACCCTCCCTTTTTATATGTATTTTTAGTTTGTTAATTTCATTAGTTACCGTTATGTTTGTTGTGTATATTTTGTTCCATCTTACTAGTCCACTCATGTTTTACATGTTAAGAGATGTAGTAGATATGACAGTTTGGTATAAATACAGTTCATGTACAATTTTGTTGGATGGAGGGTTATAGGAAACAAGCAATGAAAAATGTTTTTTTGTTTGAAAATTAAAATATATGTCAAGAAAAACACTTGTCCTAGTAAATATCTCAGTTAGAAGGATTTGTGCTTTCCAAGCTTTGTGTACCAGCCCTCCATCTCTCATATTTCACAAAGACAGACATTCCAAGAGGACGAATCCTTACTTTATACCAAAAGTGGAAACAGAAACCAATACTGATCAATCCATTGATCTACTCTTTTCCATAGTTGCATTAACCATGGTGAATACCTTCTTCACCTCATGGATATACATAGGCAGCTTAAATATTATTTAAATAGAAAAAAATCTGTAAGAAAACCCCACAAATCTATTTAATTTCACTCAAAAAAATTGGATTCCAAAGTTTAGTTGGCAGGCTTTTTTGCTTGGCTTTCACACTATTTAAAATATTGTCATAAAAGTGGCAAAGCTTTATCAGAATCTATAAATGCCCATTCCACTAGAGCTGTGGCCATTTTACAAGCCTTCTTATTTGTTTGGTTGCCACATGGGTATGGGTGAACTCTTCCACAAAGCAATAGAGTTTAGATGCGATTACCAAACCTACATCTTCGTTTGCGAATACCATCATTCAGGACATTCTTTCATGGCTACATCCAAGGGGATCAAGCATGAGTCACTTTTGTATTTGTCATAGAGCTGGAACTTTCTGGGACAGAACTCCCAACAACTAAGAGTACACACTGTAAAATCAGTTAGGAACTCAACTAATTTTTGTCAGCATAAATTCAACAATCTCCTACATGAAATAGATTGGACACCCCTTAAACAGCTACCTCTTAATGCTGCTGTACTATACTTTAATAACACCTTCCTTCACATACTTAATACCCCAGCTCCCAAACTACCCCTTAATGCTGCTGTACTATACTTTAATAACACCTTCCTTCACATCCTTAATACACCAGCTCCCATTCCTATGAAAAGGATCAAAAAGAACTCGGCACCATGGATCTTTAAGGAATGTCAACACCTGATGAAGCACCATGGATCTTTAAGAAATGTAAACGTCTGATGAAGCAAAGGGACCGAGCCTGGTCAACCTGGAAACAAAACAAAAATGAACAAAATCGTGTTAATTTCAAAATACTTCATAACAAAGTGACAAAACTAATCAACAGAGATAAGAAGTCGTATTATTCTCAGCTTCATCTCCAACTTAAAATCAATCCCAATAAATTTTGGCACTCCATATCTTCTCTTCTTAACTCTGGAACAAATAGAGACCACACCCTATTACCTGATACCCCTTCATAACAAATAGTCGAAAACTTTAACAAGCACTTCATAAAATCAATATCAGACCTACTAACACCCCACCCTTCAACCTATTCAGACACCAACCCCAGACCATCAACTACTTCTAACCCTGTCATTACTAACCCCCCTACGCAACAAAATGTCATACAAACCACATTTTCACTTCAGCCCATACCTACTGACACCATTAAGCAACTGCTACATAAACTAGAACCCTGCTCTACCTCAGCTGATAATCTTCCACCACACTATCTCAGACTGGCTGCTAATTCAATCGCCTACCCAATCAAGTATCATTATAAACACGTCTATCTGAATCAGAAGTACCTACCATATGGAAACAATCTCACATCACACCCATCCACAAGGGAGGCAACTCTTTTGATCTATCCAATTTCCATCCTATATCCATCTTATTTTATTTATTTATATATTTTATTTTACATTTGTTGATCGGGAGAGTCCAACTGGATTACAAGTCCATCTTCAGTGGAGGCCCGGGAAGAAAAGCTCCAAGAGAACAAATTTTTACAAAACATAGTTTTAAGGATAGACTTTTGACGTACAATTTCCATAGAAGAGACTTTGACATACATATTAACTAACAGATAGGATACATTTGTTCTCTACAATATAATATTACATTTTAGAATATATTCCTAAGTTTAGGATTCCTGTGATAGATTTACTATCAGAGTAAAAGCAGAGAGACGTAGAATAAGGCTCCGAGAGAGCAGATGATGCTCGCTATAGTTGAGAAGGATAACAAATTGATTTACTATATATCTTGTCACCAATATCCAAAATTCTTGAGAAGGGTATCCATCAGCAGGTAATGCAATATCTATTGCAAAACAACCTTTTATCCAAAACCCAACATGGCTACCAACCTAGCCACAGCACAGCTACAGTCCTATCATCTTTTACAGACACTGTGAACAAGGCCAGAGATGCAGGATGCTATACAGCCTCAGTATTCCTAGATCTCTCCAAGGCCTTTGACACAGTGTCTTACCCCTTACTATTAAATACACTGACTCACATAAGAGTAAAATGGCTTCAGAGCTACCTCAAGGATCATAAACAAGCAATGAAATGGTCCAATGAACTCTCACCCTTTCTCCACAACCCTACTGGAGTCCCTCAAGGCTCCATCCTTGGAGCCCTACTCCAACATTTTCAAACAGTCTTCACACTGCATCTCACCCTGGGACCCTCATTCAATATGATGATGATTCCACCATAATCTGTACTGCTCAATCGCTACCAGAACTACTTTCAAAAACTCAACAGTCCTTTACTGCAGTCGAATCCTGGCTAAGAAATGCCCAACTCTTTCTTAACCCAAAGAAGACAAAACTAGTACTCTCTCATCCCAAGAACACCTCCCCTGTCACTGATCATTTTAACATCCTTGCATTTGACAACACTGTCATAGAAATAGTGCATGAAGCCAAACTCCTAGGAGTTATCATTGACGATAAACTTTCATTTAACCCCATATACAGCAAAATATAAACAAAATTCATCAAAAACTGAGACTCTTTTATAGAAAAAACATTCCTTTACTGCAGCAACCAAAATTACCTTTGCAAAAACATTTTTACTTCCCTCCCTTCTTTATGGTGCTCCTATCCTAACTAACTTACGAACTTCTACCATAAACAAGATGGAACAGTGCTACAAAAAGTTGCAAAGTTTGGCAAAACCTCTAAATATTTATTTATTTATTTTCAGTTTGATAACCAAAGAGGTCCACTGGGCTCAGGGAGCCCATTTTCCGTGGAGGCTTGGGGAGAAAAGCTCCACATTACATAGTTTAGATACAGATACAATATTAATAAAGAAGAACAATTTACAATTACATTTCATGTTCGAGAGCAGGCATAATTTCTTAGGTACAAGGTACCTTTAGATACAGATACAATACTGGTAAAGAACAATTTGCAATTACATTTCATGTTAGAGAGCAGGTGTAATTTCTTAGGTACATGGTACAAATTAGATAGTTACAATATGTACACTTATGTTTGGTTAGCTAGCAATCATAGCTAGTGAGGGGTTTAGAGGTGGAGAGAGAATTATAGGACTAGGTGGGGAGAATGCAGTTGGATTTCCTGTTAGAGGAAGGGTAGGAATGTAACTGAAATTTAAAGTTTTCTAAGTTTGCACAAGTCCTTAGAGAGGAAGGAAGAGAATTCCATTTTTTTTGCTAAAGAAAAGGATAGCAGGAGTTGACCAGCGGAGCAATTGGGTTTTCGGACAAAGATTAGGTTTTGGTGAGTAGATCTGAGAGTTCTCTGAGGGGTGCTAGTGTAGAAGGATGTTGGATAGTGCAGGGCACTTAGAGGGTTGAAAAATTAGTTTGTGGGCTGTGATTATCTGAAGATAGTCTAGGTGGTTGGAGAGTTCAAGCCAGTGTAACAAATTAAAGGCAATACAGTGATGGGAGGAGTATTTGGCTTTGGTAGCAAATTTTGAAATCTTATTATAACAGACTTCCAATTTTGAGGTGAGCGTGCCAGATACGTTTGTTAATAGAGGAGCGCCATACATTAGTGAGGGGAGTAGATAGGTAGTGGCAAGTGTTTTTCTGGTAGAAGGAGAGAGAAAGTGGATGTTCCTATATAGCATACCAGGTTTTATATGGGTTTTCTTAATGTTTTGCTGGATGTGAGTGTCGAATTTTAAGTGTTAATCAATAGTTTGGCGAAGAGAACAACCTCTACAGTGCAGTTGTTTTGGGTAATGATTTGGAATGAGTTTTTATCAGGAGCGGAAGCTTTTGAGGGAGAGAATAATAGTATTTTGGCTTTATTGGCATTTAGTGAGAGGTGGTTCTGAAGCATCCAATTTTCAGTGGTGGAGAAAGCAGTTTGGGTCAGTGTTTGAAGCTCTGGGAGGTTGGTGGCGCTGCAGACTAATGTGGAATCATCTTGGTATTGTACAGTTTTGGTACTGGGTATGGCTTTGTGTAAATCATTAATAAAGATGTTAAACAGGATTGAACCAAGTATGGATCCCTGGGGAACCCCCGTGGGGGTAGGAAGGAAGGTTGCGGTACCTGTCCCCCATTTTACAGCTTGAGATCTATTGGAGAGGTAGCTAGAGAACCAGGATAAGGTATTCTGGGAGAGATGGTTTAAGAGATGGGTGTGGGAGATGGTATTGAATGCCTCGGACAGATCTAGAAGGACAGTAGAAATTATTTTTCTAGAGTCCCGGGCAAGATTTATTGTACCTAAGAAGGAAAGTACAATGGTTGTTTTGGATGGAAGTCATGTTTGGTTGGAGTGATTAAATGGCTATTGGCCAAGAATGGCATAAGCTGAATGTGGATGCGTTTTTCTAGTAGTTTGGAAATTGGGGAGAGGATGGCTATGGGGCGGAAGATGGAGAGGTTATTGTTTTTGCCTCCTTTATGGAGAGTTAGAATGAAGGCAGTACACCATAATTTGGGAACATAAGAGTCTATCCTGGATCTATTTATCAGGAATGGGAAGAGCGATACCATCTGCGGCTATTTTTAGGAAGGAGGATGGGATATCAGGGGCATTGGAGCAAGGTTTTAATTTAGAGAGTAATTTTTATATCGGAGGTTGAGATGGGTTTAAACTTGAATATAGGTGGAGGATTGGGGGCAGAGGGTGCTGTAGGTGGTGGTGAAGAAAGGGTAGACTGATGGGAAAGGTTATTGTTAGGGAAGGTTTTGGTCAGTTCTGCTATGGAGTTGGTGAAGGAGGAGTTGAATAGAGAGGCTATTTCAGGGTCAGATTTGCTGGTGTCAGGGCAGGGGTTGTTTTCAATACCTGGGTTGAGAAGAGAATTAATGGAATTCCAGAACGGTTTTGGGCTTTTTGATTGGTTAGATTAGAGTTTAATATAGTAGGACTTTTGTCTCTGATGATTAGTTTTTTAGCAAGGTTGCGGAGTGGTTTATATTTAAGAAAAGTTTCAGGCTGCTTGCTTTGATGGTATGTTTTCCAGGATTTGTCTCTGTAGCATATGTTTTTTGGTATCTTTAGTTGGCCAAGGGGCAGATTGGGTTTTTACTCTTTTTGTTCTTGGTGGAGCGAGGGAGTTGAGGGTGTTTAAGAAGGAGGAGTTGAACAATTCTATGGCATTATCTAGTGGAAGAGTTTTTAGGGGGGTTCCAATTTGTTTGCTTCAGGGAATCAGAGAAGGTAGTTGTGTTGAAGTTTGTGAGGTTACGTGTGTGGATGATTTGGTGTAGGTGAGGAGAGGAGTGGGTAGCTTGGTAGATAAAATCTGGCAAGTGGTCTCCTATAGGTTCAGATGTGATGCCATAGTTTAAGACTTTATTGGGATGGGATGCTAGGATCCAGTCCAGTGTGGTACCTGGGGGGGGGGGGGGGTTGTTTTAGTGGGCCTGGTAATGGAGTTAGCAAATTGTGTATAGTTAAATAGATTGATAGATATGGTGGGATTAGGGTTATTATTCCAATTTATGTTTAGATCTCTAAGTATATAGGTCTCTCGCTTAACATTGTGAGGTCCAGAGGAGATGTCCTCCAGAGTAGTGGTGGTGTTGATACCAGGGGAGATATACAGGGCAATGATACAAATGCTGTTGTGGTTATTTACTTTTAGCAGGCCTATTACTAGTTCTGCATTATTGAATGTGGGGATAGGATTGGGGTATGGAGTGATGGATGTACGAACTTCATCAGATAAAACGTAAAGTAAACTGTTACTTTTTAAAAAGGCTGCTACATTAATCAGCTGACATATCAAGACTTCAAATTTTAAAGCAAAATACCCTATTACAAATATATATGTATTACTGAAACCTTTCTATTAAAATAAAATACAATTATACAAAGTAATAAGAAACAGAAATTATTTAAAATTGCGGTTAATAACGTCACATTTATAAACTCTAACATTAAAATTTTGAAAAATGAACTGTTAGATATTATATAAGCCATTCTTATCCAAGCAGCGACCATTTTAAATATTAAATATTAAATACATACTGAAAAATAAACTACCAAATCTGTCATCTGTTAAACAATAAGGTAATCCATCATGCCCTCCATTAATTCATATCAAAACCTATCTACGAAGACTCTTTAGTTTTAACATAGGCATGATGGAACACACATCATTAAGGCCAGGCAGGTTATATACATATAATCGAATCTGCCATAACAATTCTAACCTTTCTAATTCTATTTCTATTGGTCCTCCTCTCATATTTGGCACTAATTGGTCCAAACTCCAAAATTTGAATATATGGGGAAATATTCAGAAACATGCTTAGCTAATGCGTTTTCTTGTTTAAGTTTACTTATATTATAAATATGTTCGTAGATTCTGTCTCTTGTTTTACCAACATAAAAACATGGGCAAAACTGGCATTTAGTTAAACCACCATTCTCGATTTACAGTTGAAATTACTCTTACTTTTCAAATCCCAATTATTAATACTTATCGAGTTGCCCACTAAAATATATTTACAGTAAGGGCAAAAGCCGCAATTATGCATGCCCTTCCTATTATGGATATTATTATTTTTGTGGATTCCCTCGAATAATTCTTTAAAATTCCTATCTCTCCTTAAAGTAAATTTGGGTACTTCCCCAACTTTTTCTATTTCCTAACTTTCTTTTAAAATATTCCAATTTTTATATACAATATTTCTTAAATAGTAAAAATCAGTATTAAAAGTAAGTATAAAACTATGTTCAAATCGTGGGGTATTTTCAACCACAATTAAGTTAACAGTAGAATCCATTATTTCACAGTTGGAATTACCATTTATATTTATTATTGAATCTTGGATTTGTGCCTCATAATTATCTTTAACGATTGGTGTATAGATGCCTCTATATCTTTTCTCCTTAACCTCATTAATAATACTAAGAATGCATTTGGATAGGCTCTCCTAAGAAACATATTTTTTAAAATTCTGCATTAGTAAAATCATCTTCCCTAGAAATCATTCGTGCTGCCCTCACCAATTGATCTTTGACTAATTACTTTTTTTGAAAAGTGGGGTGAGCACTTGAATAATGCAGGAAGGTATTTGAATATGATGGTTTCCTATAGATCCTTGTTTCATATTTAACAGTATTATTCTTAACCAATAATACATACAAGAAAGAAATTTGTTTCTCTTCAAAGTTGTATGTGAACTCAAGGAAGTCAGTACTTTCATTAAAATAATTGACCAGGTACTTAGCTTGGTCTTCATTCCCTTTAAATAATATAAATATATAATCTAAATATCGCATATAGTATATTATTTGCAAATTTATATGTTCTTTATTGAATATAAAGGACCTTTCCCAATAATTCATTACCAAGTTTGCAAAACTTGAGCTGCAGGATGAACCCATTGCCACTCCGCTCTTCTGATGAAAGAAACTATTCTTGAATGTTATACAGTTATGTGCCAATACTATATTAAGTAATTCTTCTACAAGAATCAATTCAGATGTAGTTGTGCCTTTTTCTTTTAAATTCAAAATAACCCACTCTATACCTAAATCCTGTGGGATAGAGGTATATAGGTCATTCACGTCCACTGTTAAGTTATTATATTCTTCAAACCCAATATTATTTATCTTTTCTAAAAAGGACCAAGAATCTTTACTTATACATGTTTCAGATGACACATACTTTTTAAGCAGCCCATCAACTACTTTTGCACATGGGTAAGTTGCACTATTTCTGCCATCCACAATAGGTCTGAGAGGTGGATCACTCAGATTCTTATGTATTTTAGGCACACCAAATATAGCTGGAGCAAGAGGTGCTGGCATAATCAAATAGGTGCTGGCATAATCAAATTATTATATAAATCAATGTCAATTCTCTGTGTAATAAATAAATCATTGATATAAATTTTAATCCTATTATTTGCCTGGTTATATTCATTCAAGGACACTTTGACATATGATTCAGATGTTAACATACCTTATATTCTCATAATCTACCTGGTCCATAAATACCAGACCTCCACCTTTGTCTGGTTTCATAATATGGACCCTAGTGTCCTTTAAATATTTAATCCAATCTAATTCTTCACTTGAGAGATTGTTCTTACTTTTATTACCCTTCCTCCATTGGCCCATATGCCTAAAATCAAGTTCACACATTTTTTTCAAATGTGTACAAATAATTGTACAATGGCGGATTATAAGTGCTAGCTATTCTAAAATTGATTTTTATCCATCATATTTAGATTACCCAACAATACAGCTAAGTTTAATTTTCTAACAAACATTTTCAAGTCCAATATACAATTAGTAACATTCAGTCTTTTTACCGGAATGAAAATGAGACCCTTTGCCAACACATTAGCTAGCTTAACAGGGACATAAACTGAGGAATAATTATAAATAGAAAAATCACCCTCTGTATTCGTAAAATAATCAGAGGGTTAGTATTGGAAACATTATCCATTGTCTTATTTATTTCCATTTGTTGTTTCTTTCTCTGATTTTGTTTGTTTTGTTTCCTCCCCCTCTGAAAACCCTGCTGATTATTATTCCATTGGTTATTTGTTAGACCGAGAGTTAGAATTGGACCGATTCTGTAAGCGTTGGCTTCTATGAAGCTGTTCATCATTATTATTTTCTCCAGTCAACGGCAAACTTGTTTCTGGGTTACTATCAATAAGCGCCCTGTGCGAAGTGTTAGGCATTTCCATATTCCGCTCCTGTATATTACAATCTTGTTGATTTTGTCCATTTCCAAGTTGTACATTACTATTTAAATTTGCGTTACCTCCCCCATCCTTCCCATACCCACCTATTCTCCACTGATGTGCTGGTGGTGGGCGTGGGTAAGCAGATCCTTGTTAATACTGCAAACAATCACGTTGTAACTTTTTACATTTCACTGCCCTTGCCTTATTAATAAAAGAGTCAATGGTCTGAAATATACGTGAATACTCAAATTTATATCGAATAAAATCAGGATGCGATTTGAGTATCCAAAAGCATAATGTTATCTTTTAATTCTTCTACTACTTGCCCATAATTTTTATTCATTATATCCAGCAGTTCAAGACCCTGCTTATTAAATAGTTTAATCAAGTCCAAGTGAAATTGAGAAACTGGAATTAAACCTGTCGGGTACTGACAGATTCTGAGACCCTTTGGTACTATTTCAAGTCTCAAATATTCATTGAAATACACAGTTTTTAAACTCATTTTTTCATGCTTCAATAATATATGGTCAAATGAGTTCAACAGTTCAACCAAGTTAGATTCTTCCCTAGCCGGACTCGCCGTTAAATTTGTAGAAAAAGATTGAACAAGGCCCATAGGTGTAGTGAGCCATTCCGTTAAATTCGGGAGTCCAATAAGCCCTGGGTTCAAGATAACATTTCCATCCATGCGAGCTGTATTGTTAGAAGTAAATCCATCATCATCACCAACATTACTTTGTTCCCGTAAAATCGATCCACCCTGATCATTGGAAATGGATGCCGATACTGTCGGGGAAAGCACTCACTGACCATTCCGAATAGTTGATGTCGGAGAAGAAAATAGTTGATTGGAAACTGTTGCTCCGCAAGGAACAATGCCGCTGTTATTGGCGCCAATATTCAAACTTATACCAGCTCCACTGGTACCATTTATAGTAGAACTCGAATTTAAATGTTGCCGCTGCTGTTGATGACTATGAAGAACACTTACTGTGTCTACTTTCTCAGTAAGTTTTTCTACTTGTGCTAAAGCCTGCACAACTGAAATTAGTCCATTGCTATTACCAGCTTCAATTGCTGGACCAGCTGCTGTTAAAGGAAGCAGTTCTGCCAAATTATCCAACACATTGTTTGCCATAACGACAGGTATTCAAACAAAAAC
>NC_056747.1:122478061-122531910 GCF_019279795.1 Protopterus annectens | reverse complement strand
TGACAGATGGCAAAGTACTGAAGATAGCTGCCAGAGGCCAGACTTATCAAATAGCACCTCTTCAAAGCCAGAACACTCAGGCCTCTCAAAGCACACTGCCTGACATACTATAGGCTAATGTCTTTAGTTCTTCAATTTTTCAGTGGCACTTAGCTTTAAATTTTTTGTCTCCCCTCCCACCAAGAGAAAGATGTTTCAGCCAAATACACTGAGAAGGGCATCCTTTAATATAAACTAGAAGCATCTGGTGCTCCAAAAAGGCTTCACAATTCTCAGCCTTACTTTTTACAATCTTTCTTTTAAAATAAGGACATTTCTTACAAGTATGCACAGGGTAAACCTCTCCCAGATAGAGCAGACAATGAAGGTAAAAGCTAACTCCAATTCTGATGACATCACCCTCAGATAACTTCAAGAATACAAGAGAGTACTCATACTTAACACACTATCAATTGTTTCTGTCTTTCGGCTTTTCCCGGTTAGGGGTCGCCACAGCGGAACTCCAGTCCGCTAATGATCGGCAGTTGATTTTTACACACCGGCTTGCCAGGCCTGATGCACAACCTTCAACGAAGGTACGTCCATTCACGCACGTCTCCACACAGAAGACGCTCTAGCTGAGATTCAAACCGGACAGCGTCTTACTGTGAGTCGACAATGCTACCACAGCACCACCACTGCAATTGTACTTAACACACTATCAATAAAAATCAAAAATTACATGGAAAGGTAAAATAAACCTTACAAAAGTTTACTTATCACTCTGGATATCATCTACAGGAGGATGAACAAACCAACTGCTGAACACTGCAATGTGGCAAAAAAAAAAACTAAAGATGGTGCAGGCCAGAAACACACACACACATGCATGCGCAGGCATCTCAGCAGCTTACCTTGCTAGTCTCTCACAGCCTACCTTGCTCATCTCTCACTGCTCACAAGCTTACCCAGATCAATTCCCTTGCTCGTCTGTCGCAGCCTACCTTGCTCATGTCTCGCAGCTCACCCAGCTCTATTCCCTTGCTCGTCTGTCACAACAGCATAAGTTCCAATCCATACAATTCTCCAGCAGCTAATTCTAAGTTCCATTCTCCTTTGGCGCCGGAAATGCATGTACATTATGGAGTTAGCTGAGCTCCATTCTGACAGGCTGGCAGGCCATTTCACAGAGTGGATGTCATCGCGCACGTGATGATGTCAGCTCAAAAAGCCGGGGGGGGGGGGGTGTTTCAAAAACAGCCAGGAAATCATAAATTAAGGAGTGCCACTCGAGAATCATGGCATCCCATGTTTTGGACCCCAAAACATGGTAAAAAAACGAGTAATTCGGTACAGTTGGGAGGTGTGTGAACTCCCGAACCAACTTGCCTTTATACAGCTATCCACCTTGTAAAACCTTCTGCCTGCCCTGCACTAACCAATCTAGTCACACCTTACACACCAAATCGATTCCTATGATCAGAAGACAAAAATCTCTTAGCTATCTCAAAACCCACAAGAAAACCAAGTCACTTGTTGCTTCATACTCTGTCTCTACACTTTGGAATTCACTACCTCTAGCTACTAGGTCTATGCCTGGCCTAACCCATTTCAAAGCCTCTTTAAAAAGTCATCTCAAAAAGACATGGCTCTGCTCCTGCATAACGTCTGCCTGATGCTCAGCACTTCCTCTTCTTCCACTCTAGCCTCATCCTCCTCTTGTCACATTTCAATCCCTCACAGACCAAGATCCTAAGGCTCTTTTAATTCCTTTTCTGTTTCTATACCACATCCTTAAGCTACTGCTCAGGCTGTATTGCTTCTATTCTTAACCCTCTCACTATCTTTCTGCATCACTAACTTTCTGGCTATTATTTTCCTAACTGAAACTAACGTTCCATTTATTTAATTATTTTTCATGTATTATAGCAGTCAGTGTCATACATTGCTCTACCTACATACTATTATTTGGATACTACATTGTGTATAGTGAGAGTGACTATTATTGTCTGTAATGTTTTTAACTCTATAGAATCATCTAGATGTGTAATATATATTGTAACACACTGTTACATAGTTTGTTCTTTCAACTTATTTTGTATAGTATTTCTAATGTAATGGGTTCTGTAGACCCAGTGAGACCACCCCGGTAAACAAATGCCAAATAAATAAATAGAATCCAAAAGTTATGCACGTATCATAATGATAGCTCTGCATTGGCAGTTTCATCTCTATGACAATTCCCACCCTCTTTTCCCAAGTGTGAGCTTCTAGGATGCTTTCCTATTAGGGAAGGAGATTCAGGGGTTGAGAGAGGTGTGCTCGTTGTAGTGCTTCACTTTACAAGTGCTGTCAGAGAACTGGAGAGGGGTCCTGACATGCTCAGTATTGTGGGAAAAAGAAGGGCTAAAGCAGCCTGGGAAAGTTTTAGGTGCCTAAGTCCTCCAGAGTGTAATCCAGTTGGTGACAGAGGTGAAATTAAAAGTGGCAATGAAATGACAGTAGGTATATGTAACTTTCAGAATTGTCAAACTTTGGGTATTTACTAATAATTCAGGTATGAAGAACTCAGTCTGGATTATGACTAGTGAGGTTTGTTGATATTTAAACAGTAATATAAATTTTAAGATATTAACATCAGTGCTACTCACACCCACTATCAGCCTCTTCAAGCATTTCTCAGCACTTGATGTGCAGACCCAAATATTTCAATTATTCAAATATCATAGCCAAAACAATTAGTGCCATTTAGACTTGTATAAAAATAAACTTCATAGACTGTGTGCATAAAATACTTAAATATAAACCACACAAGTACACTACACCTACTTCTTTTTGCTGCCCTGCTGCAGCTGACCATCAGCTGTCACCAGTTCTTCTCCACATTCATGAACCCCTGTTAGCCCTCCATGGGCTCAGTCTGACCCATGTCCATGGCAGATGAGGAGATGGAGGTTGTTGGTGCAGTTATATACTGCTGCCAGGGACTGAGCCCTAGAGTGTGTTGGTGCATAATGATACTGCTGCCAAGGAGTGAGTGCTAAAGGATGTTGCTGCAGTATCATACTCCTGCCAGGGAGTGAGCCCTAAAGGATGTTGCTGCAGTATCATGCTGCTGCCAGGGAGTGTGCCCTAGTAGATGTTGGTGCAGTATCATACTGCTGCCAGGGAGTGAGCCCTAGAGGATGATGGTGCAGTATCATACTGCTGTCAGGGAGTGAGCCCTAGAGGATGTTGCTGCAGTATCATATTTCTTCCAGGGAGTGAGCACTAGTGGTTGTTGGTGCAGTATCATACTGCTCCCTGGCAGCAGTATCATACTGCTGCCAGGGAGTGAGCCCTAGAGGATGTTGCTGCAGTATCATACTTCTTCAAGGGAGTGAGCACTAGTGGTTGTTGGTGCAGTATCATACTGATGCCAGGGAGCGTGCCCTAGAGGATGTTGGTGCAGTATCATATCACTTGAAGGGAGTGAGCCCTAGAAGATGTTGGTGCAGTATCATAGTGCTGCTTGGGAGTGAGCCCTGTAGGATGTTCCTGCAGTTTCACACTGCTGCCGGGGAGTGAGCCGTACAGGATGTTGCTGCAGTATCATACTGCTGCCACGGAGTGAGCCCTAGAGGATGTTAGTGCAGTATCATATTGCCGCCAAGGAGTGTGCCCTAGAGGATGTTGGTGCAGTATGATACTGCTGCCAGGGAGTGAGCCCTAGAGGTTGTTCGTGCAGTATCATATTTCTGGCTGGGAGTGTGCCCTAGAGGATGTTGGTGCACTATCATACTACTGACAGGGAGTGAGTGCTAGAGGATGCTACTGCAGTATCATACTGCTACCAGGGAGTGAGCCCTTGAGGATGTTGATGTAGTATCATACTGCTGCCAGAGAGTTTGTCCTAGAGGCTGTAGGTGCAGTATGATACTGCTGCCAGGGAGTGAACCCTAGAGGATTTTGCTGTAGTATCATACTGCTGCCAGGGAGAGAGCCCTAGAGGATGTTGGTGCAGTATCATACTGCTGACAGGGAGTGAGTGCTAGAGGATGTTGCTGCAGTATCATACTTCTGCCAGGGAGTGAGCCCTAGAGGATATTGGTGCAGTATCACACAGCTCCCAGGGGGTTAAGCCCTAGAGGATGTTGGTGCAGTATCATACTGCTGCCAGGGAGTGAGCCCTAGAGGATGTTACTGCAGTATCATACTGTATCCAGGGAGTGAGACCTACAGGATGTCGGTGCAGTAACATACTGCTGCCAGGGAGTGAGCCCTAGAGGATGTTGCTGCAGTATCATACTGCTGCCAGGGAGTGAGCCCTAGAGGATGTTGGTGCAGTATCATACTGCTGCCAGGGAGGGAGCCCTAGAGGATGTTGGTGCAGTATCATACTGCTACCAGGGAGTGAGCCCTAGAGGATGTTGATGGAGTATCATGCTGATGCCAGGGAGTGAGCCCTAGAGGATGTTGCTGCAGTATCATACTGCCAACAGGATGTGAGCCCTAGAGCATGTTGGTGCAGTATCATGCTTATGCCAGGGAGTGAGCCCTAGAGGATGTTAGTGCAGCATCATACTGATGTCAGGGAGTGAACCCTAGAGGTTGTTGGTGCAGTATCATACTGCTGCCAGGGAGTGGGACCTAGAGGATGTTGGTGCAGTATCATACGGCTGCCAACGAGTGAGCCAAAGAGGATGTTGCTGCAGTATCATACTGCTGCCAGGGAGTGAGCCCTAGAGGATGTTGGTGCAGTATCATACTGCTGCCAGGGAGTGAGCCCTAGAGGATGTTGGTGCAGTATCATACTGCTGCCAGGGAGTGAGCCCTAGAGGATGTTGGTGCAGTATCATACTGCTGCCAGGGACTGAGCCCTAGAGGATGTTGATGCAGTATCATACTGCTCCCAGAGAGTGAGCCCTAGAGGATGTTGGTGCAGTATCATACTGCTGCCAGGGAGTGGAGCCCTAGAGGATTTTGCTGTAGTATCATACTGCTTCCAGGGAGGGAGCCCTAGAGGATGTTGGTACAGTATCATACTGCTGCTAGGGAGTGGGACCTAGAGGATTTTGATGCATTATCATACTGATGCCAGGAAGTGAGCCCCACAGGATGTTGGTGCAGCATCATACTGCTGCCAGAGACTGATCCCTAGAGGATGTTGATGCAGTATCATACTGCTCCCAGAGAGTGAGCCCTAGAGGATGTTGGTGCAGTATCATACTGCTGCCAGGGAGGGAGCCCTAGAGGATGTTGGTGCAGTATCATACTGCTGCCAGGGAGTGAGCCCTAGAGGATGTTGGTGCAGTATGATACTGCTGCCAGGGAGTGAGCCCTAGAGGATGTTGCTGCAGTATCATACTGCCAACAGGATGTGAGCCCTAGAGCATGTTGGTGCAGTATCATACTGCTGCCAGGGAGTGAGCCCTAGAGGATGTTGGTGCAGTATCATACTGCTGCCAGGGAGTGAGCCCTAGAGAATGTTGGTGCAGTATCATACTGCCTCCAGGGAGTGAGCCCTAGAGGATGTTGCTGCAGTATAATACTGCTACGAGGGAGTGAGCCCTAGAGGATGTTGCTGCAGTATCATACTGCAGCCAGGGAGTGAGCCCTAGAGAATGTTGGTGCAGTATCATACTGCTACCAGGGAGTGAGCCCTAGAGGATGTTGCTGCAGTATCAAACTGCAGCCAGGGAGTGGGCCATAGAGGATGTTGGTACAGTATCATACTTGTTGCCAGGGAGTGAGCACTATAGGATGTTGCTGCAGAATCATATTGCTGCCAGGGTGTGGGCACTAGATGGTGTTGGTGCAGTATCATACTGCTGCCAGGAGTGAACCCTAGAAGATGTTGCTGCAGTACCATACTGCTGCCAGGGAATGTGCCCTAGAGGCTGTTGGTGCAGTATCATACTGCTCCCAGGGAGTGAGCCCTAAAGGATGTTGGTGCAGTATCATACTGCCGCCAGGAGTGAGCCCTAGAGGATGTTGGTGCAGTATCATACTGCTGCTACAGGGAGTGAGCCCTAGAGGATGTTGGTGCAGTATCATACTGCTGCCAGGGAGTGAGCCCTACAGGATGTTGGTGCAGTATCATACTGCTGCCAGGAGTGAGCCCTAGAGGATGTTGGTGCAGTATCATACTGCTGCCAGGGAGTGAGCCCTAGAGGATGTTGGTGCAGTATCATACTGCTGCCAGGGAGTGAGCCCTAGAGGATGTTGGTGCAGTATCATACTGCTGCCAGGGAGTGAGCCCTAGAGGATGTTGGTGCAGTATCATACTGCTGCCAGGGAGTGAGCCCTACAGGATGTTGGTGCAGTATCATACTGCTGCCAGGGAGTGGACCCTAGAGGATGTTGGTGCAGTATCATACTGCTGTCAGGGAGTGGGCCTTAGAGAATATTGGTGCAGTATCATACTGCTGCCAGGGACTGAGCACTAGAGGATGTTGCTGCAGTATCATACTGCTGCCAGGGAGTGAGCCCTAGAGGATGGTGGTGCAGTATCATACTGCCTCCAGGGAGTGAGCCCTAGAGGATGTTGATGGAGTATCATGCTGATGCCAGGGAGTGATCCCTAGAGGATGTTGGTGCAGCATCATACTGCTGCCAGGAAGTGAGCCCTTGAGGATGTTGGTGCAGTATCATACTACTGCCAGGGAATGTGCCCTAGAGGCTGTTGGTGCAGTATCATACTGCTCCCAGGGAGTGAGCCCTAGAGGATTTTGGTGCAGTTACATGCTGATGCCAGGGAGTGAGCCCCAGAGGATGTTGGTGCAGTATCACACTGCTGCCAGGGAGTGAACCCTAGAGGATGCTGGTGCAGTATCATACTGATGCCAAGGAGTGAGCCTTTGAGGATGTTGGTGCAGTATCACACTGATGCCAAGGAGTGAGCCCTAGAGGATGTTGATGTACTATCATACTGCTGCCAATGAGTGAGCCCTACAGGAAGTTGCTGCAGTATCATACTGTTGCCAGAGAGTTTGCTGTAGAGGATGCTGAAGTATCATACTGCCTCCAGGGAGTGAGAGCTAAAGGATGTTGGTGCAGTATGATTCTGCTGCCAGGGAGTGAGCCCTATAGGATGTTGATGTACTATCATACTGCTGCCAGGGAGTGACCCCTAACGTATGTTGGTGCAGTATCATACTGCTGCCAGGGAGTGACCCCTAATGTATGTTGGTGCAGTATCATACTGCTGCCAGGGAGTGAGCCCTAGAGGATGTTTGGTGGAGTATCATACTGCCACCAGGGAGTGTGCCCCAGAGGATGTTGGTGCAGTATCATACTGCCACAATGGAGTGAGCCCTAGTGGATGTTGGTGCAGTATGATACTGCTGCCAGGGTGTGAGCCCTTAAGGATGTTTGCTGCAGTATCATGCTGCTGCCAGGGAGTGAGCTCTAGAGGATATTGGTGCAGTATCTTACTGCTGCCAGGAATTGAACCCTAGAGGATGTTGGTGCAGTATCATTCTGCTGCCAGGGAGTGATCCCTATAGGATTTTGCTGTAGTATCGTACTGCTGCCAAGGAGTGACCCCTAAAGTATTTTGGTGCAGTATCATATTGCTGCCAGGTAGTGTGCTGTAGAGGATTTTGGTGCAGTATCATACTGCTGCCAGAGAGTGAGCCCTAAAGGATGTTTGTGGAGTATCATACTGCCACCAGGGAGTGAGCCCTAGAGAATGTTGTGCAGTATCATTCTGATGCCAGGGAGTGTGCCCTTGAGGATGTTCATGCAGTATGATACTGCTGCTAGGGAGTGAGCCCTAGAGGATGTTGCTGCAGTATCATGTTGCCGACAAGAAGTGTGCCCTAGAGGATGTTGGTGCAGTATCATACTGCTGCCAGGGAGTGAGCCCTATAGGATTTTGGTATAGTATCATACTGCTGCCAGGGAGTGAGCCCTAGAGGGTCTTGGTGCAGTATCATACTGCTGCCAGGGAGTGTGCCCTAGAAGATGTTGGTGCAGTATCATACTTCTGCCAGGGAGTGTCCCCTAGAGGCTGTTGGTGCAGCATCATACTGCTGCTAGGGAGTGAGCCCTTGAGGATGTTGGTGCAGTATCATACTGCTGCCAGGGAGTGAGCCCAAGAGGATGTTGCTGCAGTATCATACTGCTGCCAGGGAGTGAGCCCAAGTGGATGTTGCTGCAGTATCATACTGCTGCCAGGGAGTGAGCCCTAAGGGATGTTGCTGCAGTATCATACTGCTGCCAGGGTGTGAGCTCTAGAGGATGTTGGTGCAGTTCCATACTGCTGCTAGAGTGAGCCCTAGAGGACATTGGTGCAGTATCATACTCCAGCCAGGAAGTTTGCCCTAGAGGATCTTGCTTCAGTATCTTACTGCTGCCCGGGAGGGAGCCCTAGAGGATGTCAGTGCAGTATCATACTGCTGCTATGTAGTGAGCCCTAGAGGTTGTTTGTGCAGTATCATAGTACTGCCAGGGAGTGTGACCTAGAGGCTGTTGGTGTAGTATCATGCTGATGCCAGGGAGTGTGCCCTAGATAATGTTGGTGCAGTAATATACTGAAGCGAGGGAGTGAGTCCTTGAGGGTGTTGGTGCAGTATCATACTGTTGCCAGGGATTGAACACTAGAGGATGTTGATGTACTATCAAACTGCTGCCAGGGAGTGAGCCCTAGAGGATGTTGGTGCAGTATCGTATTGTTGCCAAGGAGTGAGCCCCAGAGGATGTTGCTGCAGTATCATATTGATGCCAGGGAGTGAGCCCTAGAGGATGATGGTGCAGTTGCATACTGATGCCAGGGAGTGAGCCCTAGAGGATTTTTTTGCAGTATCATACTGCTGCCAGGGAATGAGCTCTAGAGGATGATGGTGCTGTATTATACTTCTGGCAGGGAGTGAGCCCTCAAAGATTTTGATGCAGTATCATACAGCGTCCAGGGAGTGAGACCTGGGGGATGTTGGTGCAGTATCATACTGCTGCCAGGGAGTGAGCCCAAGAGGATGCTGCTGCAGTATCATACTGCTGCTAGGGATGAGGCCTAAGGAATTTTGCTGCAGTATACTACTACTTCCAGGGAGTGAGCACTAGAGGATGTTGGTGCAGTATCATACTGATGCCAGGGAGTGCGCCCTAAAGGACTTTGGTGCAGTATCATATTGATTCCAGGGAATGAGCCCTAGAGGATGTTGGTACAGTATGATACTGCTGCCAGGGAGCGAGCCCTAGAGAATGTTGTGCAGTATCATTCTGCTGCCAGGGAGTGTGCCCTAGAGGATGTTCGTGCAGTATGGTACTGCTGCTAGGGAGAGAGCCCTAGAGGATGTTGGTGCAGTATCATGTTGCCGACAAGGAGTGTGCACTAGAGGATATTTGTTCAGTATCATATTGCTTCCAGGGAGTGACCCCTAGTGGAATTTGTTGCAGTATCATACAACTGCTTGGGAGTGAGCCCTAGAGGATGTTGGTGCAGCATTATACTGCTGTCAGGGAGTGTGCCCTAGTAGATGTTGGTGCAGTATCATAGTAATGCCAAGAAATGAGCCCTAGAGTGTGTTGGTGCAGTATCACACAGCTGCCAGGGAGTGAGCCCTAGAGGGTGTTGGTGCAGCATCACACTGCTGCCAGGAAGTGAGCCCTAGAGGATGTTGGTTGAGTATCATACTGCTGCCAGGGAGTGAGCCCTAGAGGATATTGGTGTAGTATCATACTGCCACCATGGAGGGAGCCCTAGAGGATGTTGGTACAGTATGATACTGCTGCCAGGGAGTGAGCCCTAGAGGATGTTGGTGCAGTACCATACTGCTGCCATGGAGTGAGCCCTAGAGGATGTTAGTGCAATAGCATACTGCTCCAGGGTGTGAGCCCTAGAGGATGTTGGTGCAATAGCATACTGCTCCAGGGAGTGAGCCCTAGAGGATGTTGGTGCAATAGCATACTGCTCCAGGGAGTGAGCCCTAGAGGATGTTGGTGCAATAGCATACTGCTGCCAGGGAGTGACCCCTACAGGATGTTGGTACAGTATCATACTGATGCCAGGGATTGAGCCCTACAGGATGTTAGTGCAGTATCATACTGCTGCCAGGGAGTGAGCACTAGAGGATGTTGGTGCAGCATCTTACTGCTGCCAGGGAGTGAGCACTAGAGGATGTTGGTGCAGCATCTTACTGCTGCCAGGGAGTGTGCCCTAAAGGATGTTGCTGCAGTATCACACTGCTGCTAGAGAGTGTGCCCTAGTGATCATCAGTGCAGTATCATATTGATGCCAGGGAGTGAGTCCTAGAGGTTGTTGGTGCAGTATTACACTTCAGCCAGGGATTGAGCCCTCAAGGATTTTGCTGCAGTATCATACAGCGTCCAGGGAGTGAGACCTGGGGGATGTTGTTGCAGTATTATACTGCTGCCAGGGAGTGAGCCCAAGAGGATGCTGCTGCAGTATCATACTGCTGCCAGTGATGAGGCCTAGAGGATTTTGCTGCAGTATACTACTACTTCCTGGGAGTGAGCACTAGAGGATGTTGGTGCAGTATCATACTGCTGCCAGGGAGTAAGCCCAAGAGGATGCTGCTGCAGTATCATATTGCTGCCAGGGATGAGGCCTAGAGCATTTTGCTGCAGTATACTACTACTTCCAGGGATGAGCACTAGAGGATGTTGGTGCAGTATCATACTGATGCCAGGGAGTGCGCCCTAAAGGACTTTGGTGCAGTATCATATTGCTTCCAGGGAGTGAGCCCTGCTGCCAGGGAGTGAGCCCTGGAGGATGTTGCTGCAGTATCATAGGGCTGCCAGGGAGTAAGCGTAGTAGATGTTGGGGCACTATCATACTGCTGCCAGAGAGTGAGCCCTAGAGGATGTTTGTGGAGTATCATACTGCCACCAGGGAGTGAGCCCTAGAAAATGTTGTGCAGTATCATTCTGCTGCCAGGGAGTGTGCCCTAGAAGATGTTCATGCAGTATGGTACTGCTGCTAGGGAGTGAGCCCTAGAGGATTTTGGTGCAGTATCATGTTGCCGACAAGGAGTGTGCCCTAGAGGATGTTGGTGCAGTATCATACTGCTTGCCAGGGAGTGAGCCCTATAGGATTTTGGTGCAGTATCATAATGCTGCCAGGGAATGAGCCCAAGAGAATGTTGGTGCAGTCTCATACTACTGCCAGGGAGTGAACCCTAGAGGATGGTGGTGCAGTATCATACTGATGCCAGGAAGTGAGCCCTAGAGGATGTTGGTGCATTATCATACTGCTGCCAGGGAGTGAGCCCTAGAGGATTTTGGTGAAGTATCATACTGCTGCCAGGGAGTGAGCCCTAGAGGATGTTGCTGCAGTATCATAGCACTGCCAGGGAGTGAGCCTAGTAGATGTTGGGGCAGTATCATACTGCTGACAGAGAGTGAGCCCTAGAGGATGTTTGTGGAGTATCATACTGCCACCAGGGAGTGAGCCCTAGAGAATGTTGTGCAGTATCATTCTGATGCCAGGGAGTGTGCCCTAGAGGATGTTCGTGCAGTATGATACTGCTGTAGGGAGTGAGCCGTAGAGGATGTTGCTGCAGTATCATGTTGCCGACAAGAAGTGTGCCCTAGAGGATGTTGGTGCAGTATCATACTGCTGCCAGGGAGTGAGCCCTATAGGATTTTGGTGCAGTATCATAATGCTGTCAGGGAGTGAGCACTAGCGGATGTTGGTGCAGTATTATACTGATGCCAGGGAGTGTGCCCTAGAGGATATTTGTTCAGTATCATATTGGTTCCAGGAGTGACCCCTAGTGGAATTTGGGGCAGTATTATACAGCTGCTTGGGAGTGAGCCCTAGTGGATGTTGCTGCAGTATCAAACTGCTGCTAGGGAGTGAGCCCTAGTGGATGTTGCTGCAGTATGAAACTGCTGCCAGGGAGTAAGCCCTAGTGGATGTTGGTGGAGTATCATACTTCTGCCAAGGAGTGACCCCTAGAGGATGGTGCTGCAGTATCATACTGAAGCCAGGGAGTGAGCCCTAGAGGATGTTGCTGCAGTATAAGACTGCTGCCATGGAGTGAGCTCTAGAGGATGTTGCTGGAGTATCATATGGCATCCAGGGAGTGAACCCTAGAGGATGTTGGTGCAGTATCATACTGCATCCAGGGAGTGAACCCTACAGGATGTTGGTGCAGTATGATACTGCTGCCAGGGAGTGAGTCCTAGAGGATGTTGGTGCAGAATCATAGTGATGGCCAGGAGTGATCCCTAGAGGATGTTGGTGCATTATCATACTGATAAGCAGGGAGTGAGCCCAAGAGGATGTTGCTGCAGTATCATACTGCTGCCAGGGAGCGAGCCCTAAAGGATGTTGCTGCAGTATCATATTGCTTCCATGTAGTGAGCCACAGAGGATGTTGGTGCAGTATCATACTGCTGCCAGGGAGTGAGACTAGAGGATATTGGTGCAGTATCATACGGCTGCCACGGAGTGATCTCTAGAGGGTGTTGGTGTAGTATCATACTGCTGCCAGGGAGTGAGCCCTAGAGGATGTTGCTGCAGTATGATATTGCTTCCATGTAGTGAGCCATAGTGGATGTTTGTGCAGTATCATACTGATGCTAGGGAGAGATCCCTAGAAGATGTTTCTGCAGTATCACACTGCTCAGAGGGAGTGAGCCCTAGAGGGTGTTGGTGCAGTATCATATAGCTGACAGAGAGTGAGCCCTAGAGGGTGTTGGTGCAGTATCATACTGCTGCCAGGGAGTGAGCCCTACTGGATGTTTCTGCTGTATCATACTACTGCCAGCGAGTGTGCCATAGAGGATGTTGGTGCAGTATCATACTGCTACCAAGGAGCGAGCCCTAGAGGATGTTGGTGCAGTATCATACTGCTGCTAGGGAGTGAGCCCTAGAGGATGTTGGTACAGTATCATACTGCCGACACGTAGTGTGCCCTAGAGGATGTTGGTGCAGTATCATACTGCTGCCAGGAAGTGAGCCTAGAGGATGTTGGGGCAGTATCATACTGCCAGCAGGGAGTGAGCCCTAGAGGATGTTGGTACAGTGTCATACTGCTGACAAGTAGTGTGTCCTAGAGGATGTTGGTGCAGTATCATACTGCTGCCAGGGAGTGAGCCCTACAGGATGTTGGTGCAATAGCATACTGCTACAGGGAGTGAGCCCTCGAGGATGTTGGTGCAGTATCATACTGCTGACAGGAAGTGAGCTCTACAGGATGTTGGTGCAGTATCATACTGCTGCCAGGGAGTGAGCTCTACAGGATGTTGGTGCAGTATCATACTGCTGACAGGAAGTGAGCTCTACAGGATATTGCTGCAGTATCATACTGCTGCCAGAGAGTTTGCCGTAGAGGATGTTGGTGCAGTATCATACTGCTGCCAGGGAGTGAGTCCTAGAGGATGTTGGTGGAGTATCAAACTGCCACCAGGGAGTGTGCCCCAGAGGATGCTGGTGCAGTATCATACTGTCACCATGGAGTGAGCCCTAGAGGATGTTGGTGCAGTATGATACTGCTGCCAGGGAGTGAACCCTAGAGGATGTTGGTGCAGTATGATACTGCTGCCAGGGAGTGAGCCCTAGAGATGTTGGTGCAGTATGATACTGCTGCCAGGGAGTGAGCCCTAGAGGATGTTGGTGCAGTATCATACTGCTGCCAGGGAGAGAGCCCTAGAGGATGTTGGTACAGTATCATACTGCTGCCAGGGAGTGAGCCCTACTGGGATGTTGTTCCAGTATCATACTGCTGCCAGGGAGTGAGCCCTACTGAGATGTTGGCGCAGTATCATACTGCTGCCAGGGAGTGAGCACTACAGGATGTTTGTGCAGTATCATACTGTTGCCAGGGAGTGGGCCCTAGAGGATGTTGCTGCAGTATCATTCTGCTGACAGGAAGTGAGCTCTACAGGATATTGCTGCAGTATCATACTGCTGCCAGAGAGTTTGCCATAGAGAATATTGGTGCAGTATCATACTGCTGCCAGGGCATGATTCCTAGAAGATGCTGGTGGAGTATCAAACTGCCGCCAGGGAGTGTGCCCCAGCGGATGCTGGTGCAGTATCATACTGCCACCATGGAGTGAGCCCTAGAGGATGTTGGTGCAGTATGATACTGCTGTCAGGGAGTGAGCCCTAGAGGATGTTGGTGCAGTACCATACTGCTGTCTGGGAGTGAGCCCTAAAGGATGTTGGTGCAGTATCATACTGCTGCCATGGAGTGATCCCTACAGGATTTTGCTGTAGTATCATACTGCTGCCAGGGAGTGAGCCCTAGAGGATGTTGGTGCAGTATCATATTGCTTCCAGGTTGTGAGCCATACAGAATGTTGCTACAGCATCATACTGCTGCCAGGGAGTGAGCCCTCAAGGATGTTGGTCCAGTATCATACTGCTGTCAGGAAGTGAGCCCTAGAGGATGTTGGTGCAATATCATACTGCTGCTGGGAATGAGCCCTAGAGGATGTTGGTGCAGCATCATACTGCCACCAAGGAGTGAACCCTAGAGGATGCTGGTGCAGTATTATACTACTGCCAGTGTGTGGGCCCTAGTGGATGTTAGTGCAGTATCATCCTAATGCCAGGGAATGAGCCCTAGAGGATGTTGGTGCAGTATCATACTGCTGCCAGGGAGTGTGCCCAAGTGGATGCTGATGCAGTATCATAGTAATGCCAGGAAGTGAGCTCTTGAGGGTGCTGGTGCAGTATCATACAGCTGACAGGGAGTGAGCCCTAGAGGGTGTTAGTGCAATATCGTACTGCTGCCAGGGAGTGTGCCATAGAGGATGTTGATGTACTATCATACTGCTGCCAATGAGTGAGCCCTACAGGAAGTTGCTGCAGTATCATACTGCTGCCAGAGAGTTTGCTGTAGAGGATGCTGAAGTATCATACTGCCTCCAGGGAGTGAGAGCTAAAGGATGTTCGTGCAGTATTATTCTGCTGCCAGGGAGTGAGCCCTATAGGATGTTAATGTACTATCATACTGCTGCCAGGGAGTGACCCCTAATGTATGTTGGTGCAGTATCATACTGCTGCCAGGGAGTGAGCCCTAGAGGTTGTTTGGTGGAGTATCATACTGCCGCCAGGGAGTGTGCCCTAGAGGATGTTGGTGCAGTATCATACTGCCACAATGGAGTGAGCCCTAGTGGATGTTGGTGCAGTATGATACTGCTGCCAGGGTGTGAGCCCTTAAGGATGTTTGCTGCAGTATCTTACTGCTGCCAGGGAGTGATCCCTACAGGATTTTGCTGTAGTATCGTACTGCTGCCAAGGAGTGACCCCTAAAGTATTTTGGTGCAGTATCATATTGCTGCCAGGTAGTGTGCTGTAGAGGATGTTAGTGCAGTGTCTTACTGCTGCCAGGGAGTGAGCCCTAGAGGATTTTGGTGCAGTATCATACTGCTGCCAGGGAGTGTGCCCTAGAGGATAATGGTGCAGTTACATGCTGATGCCAGGGAGTGAGCCCTAGAGGATTTTGGTATAGTATCATACTGCTGCCAGGGAGTGTACACAAGATGATGATGGTGCGGTATCATACTGAATTCAGGGAGTGAGCCCTAGAGAGTCTTGGTGCAGTATCATACTGCTGCCAGGGAGTGTGCCCTAGAAGATGTTGGTGCAGTATCATACTCCTGCCAGGGAGTGTCCCCTAGAGGCTGTTGGTGCAGCATCATACTGCTGCCAGGGAGTGATCCCTAGAGGATGTTTCTGCAGTATCATATTGCTGCTAGGGAGTGAGCCCTAAAGGATTTTGCTGCAGTATCATCCTGCTGCCAGGGGGTGAGCCCTAGAGGTTGTTGTTGCATTATCATACTGCTGCCAGGGAGTGAGCCCAAGAGGATGTTGCTGCGGTATCATACTGCTGCCAGGGAGTGAGCCCAAGAGGATGTTCCTGCAGTATCGTACTGATGCCAGGGAGCGAGCTCTAGAGGATGTTGCTGCAGTATCGTACTCATGCCAGGGAGTGAGCCCTAAGAGATGTTGCTGCAGTATCATACTGCTGCCAGGGTGTGAGCCCTAGAGGATGTTGGTGCAGTTCCATACTGCTGCTAGAGTGAGCCCTAGAGGACATTGGTGCAGTATCATACTCCAGCCAGGAAGTTTGCCCTAGAGGATCTTGCTTCAGTATCTTACTGCTGCCCGGGAGGGAGCCCTAGAGGATGTCAGTGCAGTATCATACTGCTGCTATGTAGTGAGCCCTAGAGGTTGTTCGTGCAGTATCATACTGATGCCAGGGAGTGTGCCCTAGATAATGTTGGTGCAGTAATATACTGAAGCGAGGGAGTGAGTCCTTGAGGGTGTTGGTGCAGTATCATACTGTTGCCAGGGATTGAACACTAGAGGATGTTGATGTACTATCAAACTGCTGCCAGGGAGTGAGCCCTAGAGGATGTTGGTGCAGTATCGTATTGCTGCCAAGGAGTGAGCCCCAGAGGATGTTGCTGCAGTATCATACTGCTGCCAGGGATGAGGCCTAAGGAATTTTGCTGCAGTATACTACTACTTCCAGGGAGTGAGCACTAGAGGATGTTGGTGCAGTATCATACTGATGCCAGGGAGTGCACACTAAAGGACTTTGGTGCAGTATCATATTGCTTTCAGGGAGTGAGCCCAAGAGGATGTTGGTACAGTATGATACTGCTGCCAGGGAGTGAGCCCTAGAGAATGTTGTGCAATATCATACTGCTCCAGGGAGTGAGCCCTAGAGGATGTTGGTGCAATAGCATACTGCTCCAGGGTGCGAGCCCTAGAGGATGTTGGTGCAATATCATACTGCTCCAGGGAGTGAGCCCTAGAGGATGTTGGTGCAATAGCATACTGCTGCCAGGGAGTGTGCCTCAGAGGATGTTGGTGCAGTATACTGCTGCCAGGGAGTGACCCCTAGAGGATGGTGGTGCAGTATCATACTGATGCCAGGGAGTGAGCCCTAGAGGATGTTGTTGCATTATCATAGCGCTGCCAGGGAGTGAGCCTAGTAGATGTTGGGGCAGCATCATACTGCTGCCAGAGAGTGAGCCCTAGAGGGTGTTTGTGGAGTATCATACTGCCACCATGGAGGGAGCCCTAGAGGATGTTGGTACAGTATGATACTGCTGCCAGGGAGTGAGCCCTAGAGGACGTTGGTGCAGTACCATACTGCTGCCATGGAGTGAGCCCTAGAGGATGTTAGTGCAATAGCATACTGCTCTAGGGTGTGAGCCCTAGAGGATGTTGGTGCAATAGCATACTGCTGCCAGGGAGTGTGCCTCAGAGGATGTTGGTGCAGTATACTGCTGCCAGGGAGTGACCCCTACAGGATGCTGGTACAGTATCATACTGATGCCAGGGATTGAGCCCTACAGGATGTTAGTGCAGTATCATACTGCTGCCAGGGAGTGAGCACTAGAGGATGTTTGTGCAGCATCTTACTGCTGCCAGGGAGTGTGCCCTAAAGGATGTTGCTGCAGTATCAAACTTCTGCCAGGGAGTGAGCCCAAGAGAATTTTAGTGCAGCATCATACTGCAGCCAGGGAGTGAGCCCTCGAAGATATTGCTGCAGTATTATACTGCTGCCAGGGAATGAGCCCTAGAGAATGTTGCTGCAGTATCACACTGCTGCTAGAGAGTGTGCCCTAGGGATCGTCGGTGCAGTATCGTACTGATGCCAGGGAGTGAGCACTAGAGGATGTTGGTGCAGTATCATACTGATGCCAGGGAGTACGCCCTAAAGGACTTTGGTGCAGTATCATATTGCTTCCAGGGAGTGAGCCCTAGAGGATGTTGGTACAGTATGATACAGCTGCCAGGGAGTGAGCCCTAGAGGATGTTGGTGCAGTATCATACTTCTGCCAGGTAGTGAGCCCTAGAGGATGTTGCTGCATTATCATACTGCTGCCAGGGAGTGAGCCCTGGAGGATGTTGCTGCAGTATCATAGTGCTGCCAAGGAGTGAGCCTAGTAGATGTTGGGGCACTATCATACTGCTGCCAGAGAGTGAGCCCTAGAGGATGTTTGTGGAGTATCATACAGCCACCAGGGAGTGAGCCCTAGAAAATGTTGTGCAGTATCATTCTGCTGCCAGGGAGTGTGCCCTAGAAGATGTTCATGCAGTATGGTACTGCTGCTAGGGATTGAGCCCTAGAGGATTTTGGTGCAGTATCATGTTGCTGACAAGGAGTGTGCCCTAGAGGATGTTGGTGCAGTATCATACTGCTTGTCAGGGAGTGAGCCCTATAGGATTTTGGTGCAGTATCATAATGCTGCCAGGGAATGAGCCCTAGAGAATGTTGGTGCAGTCTCATACTACTGCCAGGGAGTGAACCCTAGAGGATGGTGGTGCAGTATCATACTGCTGCCAGGGAGTGAGCCCAGGAGGATGTTGCTGCAGTATCACAGTGCTGCCAGGGAGTGAGCCTAGTAGATGTTGGGGCACTATCATACTGCTGCCAGAGAGTGAGCCCTAGAGGATGTTTGTGGAGTATCATACTGCCACCAGGGAGTAAGCCCTAGAAAATGTTGTGCAGTATCATTCTGCTGCCAGGGAGTGTGCCCTAGAAGATGTTCATGCAGTATGGTACTGCTGCTAGGGAGTGAGCCCTAGAGGATTTTGGTGCAGTATCTTGCAGACAAGGAGTGTGCCCTAGAGGATGTTGGTGCAGTATCATAATGCTGCCAGGGAATGAGCCCTAGAGAATGTTGGTGCAGTCTCATACTACTGCCAGGGAGTGAACCCTAGAGGATGGTGGTGCAGTATCATACTGATGCCAGGGAGTGAGCCCTAGAGGATGTTGGTGCATTATCATACTGCTGCCAGGGATTGAGCCCTAGAGGATTTTGGTGCAGTATTATACTGCTGCCAGGGAATGAGCCCTAGAGGATGTTGCTGCAGTATCATAGCACTGCCAGGGAGTGAGCCTAGTAGATGTTGGGGCAGTATCATACTGCTGCCAGAGAGTGAGCCCTAGAGGGTGTTTGTGGAGTATCATACTGCCACCATGGAGGGAGCCCTAGAGGATGTTGGTACAGTATGATACTGCTGCCAGGGAGTGAGCCCTAGAGGACGTTGGTGCAGTACCATACTGCTGCCATGGAGTGAGCCCTAGAGGATGTTAGTGCAATAGCATACTGCTCTAGGGTGTGAGCCCTAGAGGATGTTGGTGCAATAGCATACTGCTCCAGGGAGTGAGCCCTAGAAGATGTTGGTGCAATAGCATACTGCTGCCAGGGAGTGTGCCTCAGAGGATGTTGGTGCAGTATACTGCTGCCAGGGAGTGACCCCTACAGGATGTTGGTACAGTATCATACTGATGCCAGGGATTGAGCCCTACAGGATGTTAGTGCAGTATCATACTGCTGCCAGGGAGTGAGCACTAGGGGATGTTGGTGCAGCATCTTACTGCTGCCAGGGAGTGTGCCCTAAAGGATGTTGCTGCAGTATCAAACTTCTGCCAGGGAGTGAGCCCAAGAGAATTTTAGTGCAGCATCATACTGCAGCCAGGGAGTGAGCCCTCGAAGATATTGCTGCAGTATCATACTGCTGCCAGGGAATGAGCCCTAGAGAATGTTGCTGCAGTATCACACTGCTGCTAGAGAGTGTGCCCTAGGGATCATCGGTGCAGTATCATACTGATGCCAGGGAGTGAGTCCTAGAGGTTGTTGGTGCAGTATTACACTTCAGCCAGGGATTGAGCCCTCAAGGATTTTGCTGCAGTATCATACAGCATCCAGGGAGTGAGACCTGGGGGATGTTGGTGCAGTATTATACTGCTGCCACGGAGTGAGCCCAAGAGGATGCTGCTGCACTATCATACTGCTGCCAGTGATGAGGCCTAGAGGATTTTGCTGCAGTATACTACTACTTCCTGGGAGTGAGCACTAGAGGATGTTGTTGCAGTATCATACTGATGCCAGGAAGTGTGCCCTAAAGGACTTTGGTGCAGTATCATATTGCTTCCAGGGAGTGAGCCCTATAGGATGTTGGTACAGTATGATACTGCTGCCAGGGAGTGAGCCCTAGAGAATGTTGTGCAGTATCATTCTGCTGCCAGGGAGTGTGCCCTAGAGGATGTTTATGCAGTATGGTACTGCTGCTAGGGAGAGAGCCCTAGTGGATGTTGGTGCAGTATCATGTTGCAGACAAGGAGTGTGCCCTAGAGGATATTTGTTCAGTATCATATTGCTTCCAGGGAGTGACCCCTAGTGGAATTTGGTGCAGTATCATACAGCTGCTTGGGAGTGAGCCCTAGAGGATGTTGGTGCAGCATTATACTGCTGCCAGGGAGTGTGCCCTAGTAGATGTTGGTGCAGTATCATAGTAATGCCAAGAAGTGAGCCCTAGAGTGTGTTGGTGCTGTATCACACAGCTGCCAGGGAGTGAGCCCTAGAGGGTTTTGGTGCAGCATCACAGTGCTGTCAGGAAGTGAGCCCTAGAGGATGTTGGTGGAGTATCATACTGCTGCCAGGGAGTGAGCCCTAGAGGATGTTGGTGTAGTATCATACTGCCACCATGGAGGGAGCCCTAGAGGATGTTGGTACAGTATGATACTGCTGCCAGGGAGTGAGCCCTAGAGGATGTTGGTGCAGTACCATACTGCTGCCATGGAGTGAGCCCTAGAGGATGTTAGTGCAATAGCATACTGCTCCAGGGTGTGAGCCCTAGAGTGTGTTGGTGCAGTATCACACAGCTGCCAGGGAGTGAGCCGTAGAGGGTGTTGGTGCAGCATCACACAGCTGCCAGGAAGTGAGCCCTAGAGGATGTTGGTGGAGTATCATACTGCTGCCAGGGAGTGAGCCCTGGAGGATGTTGGTGTATTATCATACTGCCACCATGGAGGGAGCCCTAGAGGATGTTGGTACAGTATGATACTGCTGCCAGGGAGTGAGCCCTAGAGGACGTTGGTGCAGTACCATACTGCTGCCATGGAGTGAGCCCTAGAGGATGTTAGTGCAATAGCATACTGCTCCAGGGTGTGAGCCCTAGAGGATGTTGGTGCAATATCATACTGTTCCAGGGAGTGAGCCCTAGAGGATGTTGGTGCAATAGCATTTTGCAGCCAGGGAGTGTGCCTCAGAGGATGTTGGTGCAGTATACTGCTGCCAGGGAGTGACCCCTACAGGATGTTAGTGCAGTATCATACTGCTGCCAGGGAGTGAGCACTAGAGGATGTTGGTGCAGCATCTTACTGCTGCCAGGGAGTGACCTCTACAGGATGTTGGTACAGTATCATACTGATGCCAGGGATTGAGCCCTACAGGATGTTAATGCAGTATCATACTACTGCCAGGGAGCGAGCACTAGAGGATGTTGGTGCAGCATCTTACTGCTGCCAGGGAGTGTGCCCTAAAGGATGTTGCTGCAGTATCGTACTTCTGCCAGGGAGTGAGCCCAAGAGAATTTTAGTGCAGCATCATACTGCAGCCAGGGAGTGAGCCCTAGAAGATATTGCTGCAGTATCATACTGCTGCCAGGGATGAGGCCTAGAGGATTTTGCTGCAGTATACTACTACTTCCAGGGATGAGCACTAGAGGATGTTGGTGCAGTATCATACTGATGCCAGGGAGTGCGTCCTAAAGGACTTTGGTGCAGTATCATATTGCTTCCAGGGAGTGAGCCCTAGAGGATGTTGGTACAGTATGATACAGCTGCCAGGGAGTGAGCCCTGGAGGATGTTGCTGTAGTATCATACTGCTGCCAGGGAGTGAGCCCTAGAGGATGTTGCTGCATTATCATACTGCTGCCAGGGAGTGAGCCCTGGAGGATGTTGCTGCAGTATCATAGTGCTGTCAAGGAGTGAGCCTAGTAGATGTTGGGGCACTATCATACTGCTGCCAGAGAGTGAGCCCTAGAGGATGTTTGTGGAGTATCATACAGCCACCAGGGAGTGAGCCCTAGAAAATGTTTTGCAGTATCATTCTGCTGCCAGGGAGTGTGCCTTAGAAGATGTTCTTGCAGTATGGTACTGCTACTAGGGATTGAGCCCTAGAGGATTTTGGTGCAGTATCATGTTGCCGACAAGGAGTGTGCCCTAGAGGATGTTGGTGCAGTATCATACTGCTTGCCAGGGAGTGAGCCCTATAGGAGTTTGGTGCAGTATCATAATGCTGCCAGGGAATGAGCCCTAGAGAATGTTGGTGCAGTCTCATACTACTGCCAGGGAGTGAACCCTAGAGGATGGTGGTGCAGTATCATACTGATGCCAGGGAGTGAGCCCTAGAGGATGTTGGTGCATTATCATACTGCTGCCAGGGAGTGAGCCCTAGAGGATTTTGGTGCAGTATCATACTGCTGCCAGGGAATGAGCCCTAGAGGATGTTGCTGCAGTATCATAGCGCTGCCAGGGAGTGAGCCTAGTAGATGTTGGGGCAGTATCATACTGCTGCCAGAGAGTGAGCCCTAGAGGATGTTTGTGGAGTATCATACTGCCACCAGGGAGTGAGCCCTAGAGAATGTTGTGCAGTATCATTCTGATGCCAGGGAGTGTGCCCTAGAGGATGTTCATGCATTATGATACTGCTGCTAGGGAGTGAGCCCTAGAGGATGTTGCTGCAGTATCATGTTGCCGACAAGAAGTGTGCCCTAGAGGATGTTGATGCAGTATCATAATGCTGCCAGGGAGTGAGCCCTATAGGATTTTGGTATAGTATCATACTGCTGCCAGGGAGTGTACACAAGATGATGATGGTGCTGTATCATACTGAATTCAGGGAGTGAGCCCTAGAGGGTCTTGTGCAGTATCATACTGCTGCCAGGGAGTGTGCCCTAGAAGATGTTGGTGCAGTATCCTACTCCTGCCATGGAGTGTCCCCTAGAGGCTGTTAGTGCAGCATCATACTGCTGCCAGGGAGTGATCCCTAGAGGATGTTTCTGCAGTATCATATTGCTGCCAGGGAGTGAGCCCTAAAGGATTTTGCTGCAGTATCATCCTGCTGCCAGGGGGTGAGCCCTAGAGGCTGTTGTTGCATTATCATACTCCTGCCAGGGAGTGAGCCCTTGAGGATGTTGGTGCAGTATCATACTGCTGCCAGGGAGTGATCCCTAGAGGATGTTTCTGCAGTATCATATTGCTGCCAGGGAGTGAGCCCTAAAGGATTTTGCTGCAGTATCATCCTGCTGCCAGGGGGTGAGCCCTAGAGGCTGTTGTTGCATTATCATACTCCTGCCAGGGAGTGAGCCCTTGAGGATGTTGGTGCAGTATCATACTGCTGCCAGGGAGTGAGCCCAAGAGGATGTTGCAGTATCGTACTGATGCCAGGGAGTTAGCTCTAGAGGATGTTGCTGCTGCAGTATCGTACTCATGCCAGGGAGTGAGCCCTAAGGGATGCTGCTGCAGTATCATACTGCTGTCAGGGTGTGAGCTCTAGAGGATGTTGGTGCAGTTCCATACTGCTGCTAGAGTGAGCCCTAGAGGACATTGGTGCAGTATTATACTCCAGCCAGGAAGTTTATCCTGGAGGATCTTGCTTCAGTATCTTACTGCTGCCAGGGAGGGAGCCCTAGAGGATGTCAGTGCGGTATCATACTGCTGCTATGTAGTGAGCCCTAGAGGTTGTTCGTGCAGTATCATAGTACTGCCAGGGAGTGTGACGTAGAGGCTGTTGGTGCAGTATCATACTGATGCCATGGAGTGTGCCATAGATAATGTTGGTGCAGTAATATACTGAAGCGAGGGAGTGAGTCCTTGAGGGTGTTGGTGCAGTATCATACTGTTGCCAGGGATTGAATACTAGAGGATGTTGATGTACTATCAAACTGCTGCCAGGGAGTGAGCCCTAGAGTATGTTGGTGCAGTATCGTATTGCTGCCAAGGAGTGAGCCCTAGAGGATGTTGCTGCAGTATTATATTGATGCCAGGGAGTGAGCCCTAGAGGATGATGGTGCAGTTACGTACTGATGCCAAGGAGTGAGCCCTAGAGGATTTTTTTGCAGTATCATACTGCTGCCAGGGAATGAGTTCTAGGGGATGATGGTGCTGTATCATACTGCTGCCAGGGAGTGAACCCTAGAGGATGTTGGTGGAGTACTATACTTCTGCCAGGGAGTGAGCCCTCAAGGTTTTGATGCAGTATCATACAGTGTCCAGGGAGTGAGACCTGGGGGATGTTGGTGCAGTATCATACTGCTGCCAGGGAGTGAGCCCAAGAGGATGCTGCTGCAGTATCATACTGCTGCCAGGGATGAGACCTAAGGAATTTTGCTGCAGTATACTACTACTTCCAGGGAGTGAGCACTAGAGGAGGTTGGTGCAGTATCATACTGATGCCAGGGAGTGCGCCCTAAAGGACTTTGGTGCAGTATCATATTGCTTCCAGGGAGTGAGCCCTAGAGGATGTTGGTACAGTATGATACTGCTGCCAGGGAGCGAGCCCTAGAGAATGTTGTGCAGTATCATTCTGCTGCCAGGGAGTGTGCCCTAGAGGATGTTCGTACAGTATGGTACTGCTGCTAGGGAGAGAGCCCTAGAGGATGTTGGTGCAGTATCATGTTGCCGACAAGGAGTGTGCCCTAGAGGATATTTGTTCAGTATCATATTGCTTCCAGGGAGTGACCCCTAGTGGAATTTGGTGCAGTATCATACAGCTGCTTGGGAGTGAGCACAATAGGATGTTGGTGCAGCATTATACTGCTGCCAGGGAGTGTGCCCTAGTAGATGCTGGCGCAGTATCATAGTAATGCCAAGAAGTGAGCCCTAGAGTGTGTTGGTGCAGTATCACACAGCTGCCAGGGAGTGAGCCCTAGAGGGTGTTGGTGCAGCATCACACAGCTGCCAGGAAGTGAGCCCTAGAGGATGTTGGTGGAGTATCATACTGCTGCCAGGGAGTGAGCCCTAGAGGATGTTGGTGTAGTATCATACTGCCACCATGGAGGGAGCCCTAGAGGATGTTGGTACAGTATGATACTGCTGCCAGGGAGTGAGCCCTAGAGGATGTTGGTGCAGTACCATACTGCTGCCATGGAGTGAGCCCTAGAGGATGTTAGTGCAATAGCATACTGCTCCAGGGTGTGAGCCCTAGAGGATGTTGGTGCAATAGCATACTGCTCCAGGGAGTGAGCCCTAGAGGATGTTGGTGCAATAGCATACTGCTGCCAGGGAGTGTGCCTCAGAGGATGTTGGTGCAGTATACTGCTGCCAGGGAGTGACCCCTACAGGATGTTGGTACAGTATCATACTGATGCCAGGGATTGAGCCCTACAGGATGTTAGTGCAGTATCATACTGCTGCCAGGAAGTGAGCACTAGAGGATGTTGGTGCAGCATCTTACTGCTGCCAGGGAGTGTGCCCTAAAGGATGTTGCTGCAGTATCATACTTCTGCGAGGGAGTGAGCCCAAGGGAGTTTTAGTGCAGCATCGTACTGCAGCCAGGGATTGAGCCCTAGAAGATATTGCTGCAGTATCATACTGCTGCCAGGGAATGAGCCCTAGAGAATGTTGCTGCAGTATCACACTGCTGCTAGAGAGTGTGCCCTAGGGATCGTCGGTGCAGTATCATACTGATGCCAGGGAGTGAGTCCTAGAGGTTGTTGGAGCAGTATTACACTTCAGCCAGGGATTGAGCCCTCAAGGATTTTGCTGCAGTATCATACAGCATCCAGGGAGTGAGACCTGGGGGATGTTGGTGCAGTATTATACTTCTGCCAGGGAGTGAGCCCAAGAGGATGCTGCTGCAGTATCATACTGCTGCCAGTGATGAGGCCTAGAGGATGTTGGTGCAGTATCATACTACTGCCAGGGAGTGAGCCCAAGAGGATGCTGCTGCAGTATCATATTGCTGCTAGGGATGAAGCCTCGAGGATTTTGCTGCAGTATACTACTACTTCCAGGGATGAGCACTAGAGGATGTTGGTGCAGTATCATACTGATGCCAGGGAGTGCGCCCTAAAGGACTTTGGTGCAGTATCATATTGCTTCCAGGGAGTGAGCCCTAGAAGATGTTGGTACAGTATGATACAGCTGCCAGGGAGTGAGCCCTAGAGGATGTTGGTGCAGTATCATACTTCTGCCAGGTAGTGAGCCCTAGTGGATGTTGCTGCATTATCATAGTGCTGCCAGGGAGTGAGCCCTGGAGGATGTTGCTGCATTATCATAGTGCTGCCAGGGAGTGAGCCCTGGAGGATGTTGCTGCAGTATCATAGTGCTGCCAGGGAGTGAGCCTAGTAGATGTTGGGGCACTATCATACTGCTGCCAGAGAGTGAGCCCTAGAGGATGTTTGTGGAGTATCATACTGCCACCAGGGAGTGAGCCCTAGAAAATGTTGTGCAGTATCATTCTGCTGCCAGGGAGTGTGCCCTAGAAGATGTTCATGCAGTATGGTACTGCTGCTAGGGAGTGAGCCCTAGAGGATTTTGGTGCAGTATCATGTTGCCGACAAGGAGTGTGCCCTAGAGGATGTTGGTGCAGTATCATACTGCTTGCCAGGGAGTGAGCCCTATAGGATATTGGTGCAGTATCATAATGCTGCCAGGGAATGAGCCCTAGAGAATGTTGGTGCAGTCTCATACTACTGCCAGGGAGTGAACCCTAGAGGATGGTGGTGCAGTATCATACTGATGCCTGGGAGTGAGCCCTAGAGGATGTTGG
Organism: Protopterus annectens; assembly: GCF_019279795.1. NCBI lineage: Eukaryota > Metazoa > Chordata > Ceratodontiformes > Protopteridae > Protopterus > Protopterus annectens. The sequence goes on along the minus strand of NC_056747.1, from coordinate 122,505,446 downwards.
TGCATTATCATACTGCTGCCAGGGAGTGAGCCCTAGAGGATTTTGGTGCAGTATCATACTGCAGCCTGGGAGTGTGCCCTAGAGGATGTTCGTGCAGTATGATACTGCTGTAGGGAGTGAGCCGTAGAGGATGTTGCTGCAGTATCATGTTGCCGACAAGAAGTGTGCCCTAGAGGATGTTGGTGCAGTATCATACTGCTGCCAGGGAGTGAGCCCTATAGGATTTTGGTGCAGTATCATAATGCTGTCAGGGAGTGAGCCCTAGAGGATGTTGGTGCAGTATCACACTGGTGCCAGGGAGTGAGCCCTAGAGGATGTTGCTGCAGTATCATAATGCTGTCAGGGAGTGAGCACTAGCGGATGTTGGTGCAGTATCATACTGATGCCAGGGAGTGTGCCCTAGAGGATATTTGTTCAGTATCATATTGGTTCCAGGGAGTGACCCCTAGTGGAATTTGGTGCAGTATCATACAGCTGCTTGGGAGTGAGCCCTAGAGGATGTTGGTGCAGTATCATACTCCTGCCAAGGAGTGTGTCCTAGAGGATGTTGGTGCAGCATTATACTGCTGCCAGGGAGTGTGCCCTAGTGGATGTTGGTGCAGTATCATAGTAATGCCAAGAAGTGATCCCTAGAGTGTGTTGGTGCAGTATAACACAGCTGCCAGGGAGTGAGCCCTAGAGGGTGCTGGTGCAGCATCACACTGCTGCCAGGAAGGGAACCCTAGAGGATGGTGGTGCAGTATCATACTGCTGCCATGGAGTGAGCCATAGAGGATGTTGGTGCAATAGCATACTGCTCCAAGGAGTGAGCCCTAGAGGATGTTGGTGCAATAGCATAGTGCTGCCAGGGAGTGTGCCTCAGAGGATGTTGGTGCAGTATCATACTCCTGCCAAGGAGTGTGTCCTAGAGGATGTTGGTGCAGCAATATACTGCTGCCAGGGAGCGTGCCCTAGTGGATGTTGGTGCAGTATCATAGTAATGCCAAGAAGTGAGCCCTAGAGTGTGTTGGTGCAGTATAACACAGCTGCCAGGGAGTGAGCCCTAGAGGGTGCTGGTGCAGCATCACAGTGCTGTCAGGAAGGGAACCCTAGAGGATGGTGGTGCAGTATCATACTGCTGCCATGGAGTGAGCCCTAGAGGATGTTGGTGCAATAGCATACTGCTCCAGGGAGTGAGCCCTAGAGGATGTTGGTGCAATAGCTCCAGGGAGTGAGCCCTAGAGGATGTTGGTGCAATAGCATACTGCTGCCAGGGAGTGTGCCCCAGAGGATGTTGGTGCAGTATACTGCTGCCAGGGAGTGACCCCTACAGGATGTTGGTACAGTATCATACTGATGCCAGGGATTGAGCCCTACAGGATGTTAGTGCAGTATCATACTGCTGCCAGGGAGTGAGCACTAGAGGATGTTGGTGCAGCATCTTACTGCTGCCAGGGAGTGAGCACTAGAGCATGTTGGTGCAGCATCTTACTGCTGCCAGGGAGTGTGCCATAAAGGATGTTGCTGCAGTATCGTACTTCTGCCAGGGAGTGAGCCCAAGAGAATTTTAGTGCAGCATCATACTGCAGCCAGGGAGTGAGCCCTAGAAGATATTGCTGCAGTATCGTACTGCTGCCAGGGAAAGAGCCCAAGAGAATGTTGCTGCAGTATCACACTGCTGCTAGAGAGTGAGCCCTAGGGATCATTGGTGCCGTATCATACTGATGCCAGGGAGTGAGCCCTAGAGAATGTTGCTGCAGTATCATACTTCTTCCAGGGAGTGAGCACTTGAGGATGTTGGTGCAGTATCATACTGCCACAATGGAGTGAGCCCTACAGGATGATGCTGCAGTATCATACTGCTGCCAGGGAGTGAGCCCTAGAAGATGTTGCTGCAGTATCATACTTCTGCCAGGCAATGAGTCCTAGAGGATGCTGGTGCAGTATAATACTGCTGCCGCAGAGTGAGCCCTAGAGGATGTTGCTGCAGTATGAAACTTCTTCCAGGGAGTGAGCACTTGATGTTGGTGCAGTATCATACTGATGCCAGGGAGTGTGCCCTAGAGGATGTTGGCTTAGTATCATATTGCTCCAGGGAGTGAGCCCTAGTGGATGTTATTGCAGTATCATATTGATGCCAGGGAGTGTGCCCTAGAGGATGTTGGTACAGTATCATACTGCTGCTTGGGAGTGAGTCCTAGAGGATGTTTCTGCAGTACCACACTGCTGTGGAGGAGTGAGCCCTAGAGGATGTTGCTGCATTATCAAACTGCTGCCAGGGAGTGAACTATAGAGGATTTTGGTGCAGTCTCTCTACAGCCACGGAGTGAGCTCTAGAGGATGGTGGTGTAGTATCATACTGATTGCAGGAAGTGATCCCTAGAGGATGTTGGTGCAGTATCATACAGCTGCCAGGGAGTGAGCCGTAGAGGATGTTGGTGCAGTTTCATACTGCTGCCAGGGAGTGAGCCCTAGAGGATGTTGCTGCAGTATCATACTGCTGACAGGAAGTGAGCCCTAGAGGATGTTGCTGCAGTATCATACTGCTGCCAGGGACTGTGCCCTAGAGGATCTTGGTGCAGTATCATACCGCTGCTAGGGAGTGAGCCCTAGAAGATGTTGCTGCAATATCATATTGCCGACAAGGAGTGTGCCGTACAGGATGTTGGTGCAGTATCATACTGCTGCCAGGGAGTCAGCCCTTGTGGATGTTGGTGCAGTATCATACTAGCTGCCAGGGAGTGTGCCCTACTGGATGTTGGTGCAGTATCATAGTAATACCAGAAAGTGAGCCCTAGAGGGTTTTGGTGCAGTATCATACAACTGCCAGGGAGTGAGCCCTAGAGAGTGTTTTTACAGTATCATACTGCTGCCAGGGAGTGAGCTCTAGAGGATATTATGCAGTGTCATACTGCTGCCAGAGAGTTTGCCGTAGAGGATGTTTGTGCGGTATCAAACTGCTGCCAGGGAGTGAGCCCTATAGGATTTTGGTGCAGTATCATAATGCTGCCAAGGAGTGAGCCCTAGAGGATGTTGGTGCAGTATCATATTGCTGCCAGGGAATGAGCCTTAGAGGATGTTGCTGCAGTATGAAACTTCTTCGAGGGAGCACTAGAGGATGTTGGTGCAGTGTCATACTGATGCCAGGGAGTGTGCCCTAGAGGATATTTGTTCAGTATCATATTGCTTCCAGGGAGTGACCCCTAGTGGAATTTGGTGCTGTATCATACAGCTGCTCGGGAGTAAGCCCTAGAGGATGTTGGTGCAGTATTATAGTAATGCCAAGAAGTGAGCCCTAGAGTATGTTGGTGCAGTATCACACAGCTGCCAGGGAGTGAGCCCTAGAGGGTGTTGGTGCAGTATCATTCTGCTGCCAGGGAGTGTGCCATAGAGAATGTTGGTGCAGTATCACACTGCTGCCAGGAAGTGAGCCCTAGAGGATGTTGGTGCAGTATCATACTGCCACCATGGAGTGAGCCTTAGAGGATGTTGGTGCAGTATAATACTGCTGCCAGGGAGTGAGCCCTAGAGGATGTTGGTGCAGTATGATACTGCTGCCAGGGAGTGAGCCCTAAAGGATATTTGCAGCAGTATCATACTGCTGTCAGGGAGTGAGCCCTAGAGTATGTTGGTGCAGTTTCATACTGCTGCCAGGGAGTGAGCCCTAGAGGATGTTGCTACAGTATCATAATGCTGACAGGAAGTAAGCCCTAGAGGATGTTGCTGCAGTATCATACCGCTGCCAGGGAGTGTGCCCTAGAGGATGTTGGTGGAGTATCATACTGCCACCAGGGAGTGAGCCCTAGTGGATCTTGGTGCAGTATCATACTGCTGCTAGGCAGTGAGCCCTAAAAGATGTTGCTGCAATATCATATTACCGAAAAGGAGTGTGCCGTAGAGGATGTTGGTGCAGTATCATACTGCTGCCAGGGAGTGAGCCCTTGAGGATGTTGGTGCAGTATCATACTGGCTGCCAGGGAATGTGCCCTACTGGATGTTGGTGCCAGAAAGTGAGCCCTAGAGGGTTTTGGTGCAGTATTATACAGCTGCGAGGGAGTGAGCCCTAGAGGGTGTTTTTACAGCATCATACTGCTGCCAGGGAGTGAGCTCTAGAGGATATTGCTGCAGTATCATACTGCTGCCAGAGAGTTTGCCGTAGAGGATGTTGGTGCAGTATCAAACTACTGCCAGGTAGTGAGCCCTAGAGGATGTTGGTGCAGTATCATACTGCTGCCAGGGTGTGAGCCCTTAAGGATGTTTGCTGCAGTATCATACTGCTGCCAGAGAGTGAGCCCTGGAGGATGTTGGTGCAGTATCATACTTCTGCCAAGAAGTGAGCCCTAGAGGATGTTGGTGCAGTATCATACTGCTGCCATGAAGTGAGCCCTATAGGATTTTGGTGCAGTATCATACTGCTGCCAGGGAGTGAGCCCTAAAGGATGTTGGAGGAGTATCACACTGCCACCATGGAGTGAGCCCTAGAGGATGTTGGTGCAGTATCATACTGCTGCCATAGAGTGAGCCCTAGGGGATGTTGGTGCAATAGCATACTGCTCCAGGGAGTGAGCCCTAGAGGATGTTGGTGCAATAGCATACTGCTGCCAGGGAGTGTGCCTCAGAGGATGTTGGTGCAGTATACTGCTGCCAGGGAGTGACCTCTACAGTATGTTGGTACAGTATCATACTGATGCCAGGGATTGAGCCCTACAGGATGTTAATGCAGTATCATACTGCTGCCAGGGAGTGAGCACTAGAGGATGTTGGTGCAGCATCTTACTGCTGCCAGGGAGTGAGCCCTAGAAGATATTGCTGCAGTATCATACTGCTGCCAGGGAATGAGCCCTAGAGAATGTTGCTGCAGTATCATACTGCTGCCAGGGAGTGAGCCCTAGGGAATGTTGCTGCAGTATCACGCTGCTGATAGAGAGTGAGCCCTAGAGGATGTTTCTGCAGTATCATACTCCTGCCAGGGAGTGAGCACTTGAGGATGTTGGTGCAGTATCATACTGATGCCAGGGAGTGTGCCCTAAAGGATGTTGCTGCAGTATCATACTTCTTCCAGGGAGTGAGCACTTGAGGATGTTGGTACAGCATCATACTGCTGCCAGGGAGTGAGCCCTAGAAGATGTTGCTGCAGTATCATACTTCTGCCAGGGAATGAGTCCTAGAGGATGTTGGTGCAGTATCATACTGCTGTCAGGGAGTGTGCCCTAGAGGATGTTGGTTTAGTATCTGATTGCTCCAGGGAGTGAGCCCTAGTGGATATTGGTGCAGTATCATACTGCTGCTTGGGAGTGAGCCCTAGAGGATGTTTCTGCAGGATCATACTGCTGCGAAGGAGTGAGCCCTAGAGGATTTTGCTACATTATCAAACATCTGCCACGGAGTGAACCATAGAGGATGTTGGTGCAGTCTCTCTACTGCCAGGGTGTGAGCTCTAGAGGATGGTGGTGCAGTATCATACTGATGCCAGGGAGTGAGCTGTAGAGGATGTTGGTGCAGTTTCATACTGCTGCCAGGGAGTGAGCCCTAGAGGATGTTGCTGCAGTATCATACTCCTGCCAAGGAGCGTGTCTTACAGGATGTTGGTGCAGCCTTATACTGCTGCCAGGGAGTGTGCCCTAGTGGATGTTGGTGCAGTGTCATAGTAATGCCAAGAAATGAGCCCTAGAGTGTATTGGTGCAATATCACACAGCTGCCAGGGAGTGAGCCCTAGAGGGTGTTGGTGCAGCATCACACTGCTGCCAGGAAGTGAGCCCTAGAAGATGTTGGTGGAGTATCATACTGCTGCCAGGGAGTGAGCACTAGAGGATGTTGGTGTAGTATCATACTGCCACTATGGAGTGAGCCCTGGAGGATGTTGGTGCAGTACCATACTGCTGTCAGGGAGTGAGCCCTAGAGGGTGTTGGTGCAGTATCACACTGCTGCCAGGGAGTGTGCCCTAGAGGATTTTGGTGGAGTATCACACTGCCACCATGGAGTGAGCCCTAAAGGATGTTGGAGGAGTATCATACTGCCGCCATGGAGTGAGCCCTAGAGGATGTTGGTGCAATAGCATACTGCTCCAGAGAGTGAGCCCTACAGGATGTTGGTACAGTATCATACTGATGCCAGGGAGTGTGCCCTAAAGGATGTTGCTGCAGTATCATACTTCTGCCAGGGAGTGAGCCCAAGAGAATTTTAGTGCATCATCATACTGCAGCCAGGGAGTGAGCCCTATAAGATATTGCTGCAGTATCATACTGCTGCCAGGGAGTGAGCCCTAGGGAATGTTGATGCAGTATCACACTGCTGCTAGAGAATGAGCCCTAGGGATCATCGGTGCAGTATCATACTGATGCCAGGGAGTGTGCCCTAGAGGATGTTGGTACAGTATCATACTGCTGCTTGGGAGTGAGCCCTAGAGGATGTTGCTGCATTATCTAACTGCTGCCAGGGAGTGAACCATAGAGGATGTTGGTGCAGTCTCTCTACTGCCAGGGAGTGAGCTCTAGAGGGTGTTGGTGCAGTATCATACAGCTGCCAGGGACTGAGCCGTAGAGGATGTTGGTGCAGTTTCATACTGCTGCCAGGTAGTGAGCCCTAGAGGATGTTGCTGCAGTATCATACTGCTGCCAGGAAGTGAGCCCTAGATGATGTTGCTGCAGTATCATACTGCCACCAGGGAGCGAGCCCTAGAAGATGTTGCTGCAATATCATACTGCCGACAAGGAGTGTGCCATAGAGGATGTTGTTGCAGTATCATTCTGCTGCCAGGGAGTGAGCCCTTGAGGATGCTGATGCAGTATGATACTGGCTGCCAGGGAGTGTGCCCTACTGGATGTTGGTGCAGTATCATAGTAATGGCAGAAAGTGAGCCCTAGAGGGTTTTGGTGCAGTATCATACAGCTGCGAGGGAGTGAGCTCTAGAGGATATTGTTGCAGTGTCATACTGCTGCCAGAGAGTTTGTCATAGAGGATGTTGGTGCAGTATCAAACTGCTGCCAGGGAGTGAGCCCTATAGGATTTTGGTGCAGTATCATAATGCTGCCAGGGAGTGAGCCCTAGAGGATGTTGGTGCAGTATTATATTGCTGCCAGGGAGTGAGCCTTAGAGGATGTTGCTGCAGTATCAGGAGGGGAGCACTAGAGGATGTTGCTGCAGTATCATACTGATGCCAGGGAGTGTGCCCTAGAGAATGTTGTGCAGTATCATTCTGATGCCAGGGAGTGTGCCCTAGAGGATGTTCGTGCAGTATGATACTGCTGTAGGGAGTGAGCCGTAGAGGATGTTGCTGCAGTATCATGTTGCCGACAAGAAGTGTGCCCTAGAGGATGTTGGTGCAGTATCAAACTGCTGCCAGGGAGTGAGCCCTATAGGATTTTGGTGCAGTATCATAATGCTGCCAGGGAGTGAGCCCTAGAGGATGTTGGTGCAGTATTATATTGCTGCCAGGGAGTGAGCCTTAGAGGATGTTGCTGCAGTATGAAACTTCTTCCAGGGAGGGAGCACTAGAGGATGTTGGTGCAGTATCATACTGATGCCAGGGAGTGTGCCCTAGAGGATATTTGTTCAGTATCATATTGCTTCAAGGGAGTGACCCCTAGTGGAATTTGGTGCAGTATCATACAGCTGCGTGGGAGTGAGCCCTAGAGGATGTTGGTGCATTATCATACTCCTGCCAAGGAGTGTGTCCTAGAGGATGTTGGTGCAGCATTATACTGCTGCCAGGGAGTGTGCCCAAGTGGATGTTGGTGCAGTATCATAGTAATGCCAAGAAGTGAGCCCTAGAGTGTGTAGGTGCAGTATCACACAGCTGCCAGGGAATGAGCCCTAGAGGTTGTTGGTGCAGTATCATACTGCTGCCAGGGAGTGTGCCATAGAAAATGTTGGTGCAGTATCACACTGCTGCCAGGAAGTGAGCCCTAGAGGATGTTGGTGGAGAATCATACTGCCACCATGGAGTGAGCCCCAGAGGATGTTGGTGCAGTATCATACTGCCACCATGGAGTGAGCCCTAAAGGATGTTGGTGCGGTATGATACTGCTGCCAGGGAGTGAGCCCTAAAGGATATTTGCGGCAGTATCATACTGCTGTTAGGGAGTGAGCCCTAGAGTATGTTGGTGCAGCTTCATACTGCTGCCAGGGAGTGAGCCCTAGAGGATGTTGCTACAGTATCATACTGCTGACAGGAAGTGAGCCCCTAGAGGATGTTGCTGCAGTATCATACTGCTGCCAGGGACTGTGCCCTAGAGGATGTTGGTGGAGTATCATACTGCCTCCAGGGAGTGAGCCCAAGGGGATCTTGGTGCAGTATCATACTGCTGCTAGAGAGTGAGCCCTAGAAGATGTTGCTGCAATATCATATTGCTGACAAGGAGTGTGCCGCAGAGGATGTTGTTGCAGTATCAAACTACTGCCAGGGAGTGAGCCCTTGAGGATGCTGGTGAAGTATCATACTGGCTGCCAGGGTGTGTGCCCTACTGGATGTTGGTGCAGTATCATAGTAATGCCAGAAAATGAGCCCTAGAGAGTTTTGGTGCAGTATCATACTGCTGCCAGGGAGTGAGCTCTAGAGGATATTGCTGCAGTATCATACTGCTGCCAGAGAGTTTGCCATAGAGGATGTTGGTGCAGTATCAAACTACTGCCAGAGAGTGAGCCCTAGAGGATGTTGATGCTGTATCATACTGCTGCCAGGGTGTGAGCCCTTAAGGATGTTTGCTACAGTATCATACTGCTGCCAGGGAGTGAGCCCTGGAGGATGTTGGTGCAGGATTGTACTTCTGCCAGGGAGTGAGCCCTAGAGGATTGTTGGTGCAGTATCATACTGCTGCCATGGAGTGACCCCTAATGTATTTTGGTGCAGTATCATATTGCCACCAGGTAGTGTGCCGTAGAGGATGTTGGTGCAGTATCATACTGCTGCCAGGGAGTGTGCCCTAGAGTATGTTGGTGCAGTATCATACTGATGCCAGGAAGTGAGCCCTAGAGGTTGTTGGTGCAGTAACATACAGCTGCCAGGGAGTGAGCCCAAGAGTATGTGGGTGCAGTTTTATACTGCTGCCAGGGAGTGAGCCCAAGAGTATGTTGGTGCAGTTTCATACTGCTGCCAGGGGGTGTGCCCTAGAGGCTGTTGATACCGTATCATACAGCTGCCAGGGAGTGAGCCCAAGAGTATGTTGGTGCAGTATCATACTGCTGCCAAAGAGTGAGCCCTAGAGGATGGTGGTGCACTATTATAGTGCTACCAGGGTGTGAGCCTTAGAGCATGTTGGAGCAGTATCATACTGCTGCCAGGGAGTGTGCCCTAGAGAATGTTGGTGTAGTATCATACTCCTGCCAGGGAGTGTCCCCTAGAGGCTGTTGGTGCAGCATCATCCCGCTGCCAGGGAGTGAGTCCAAGAGGATGTTAGTGCAGCATCATATTGCAGCCAGGGAGTGAGCCCTAGAAGATATTGCTGCAGTATCATACTGCTGTGAGGGAGTGAGTCCTAGAGGATGTTGGTGCATTATCATCCTACTGCCAGGGGGTGAGCCCTAGAGGTTGTTGTTGCAGTATCATACTCCTGCCAGGGAGTGAGCCCTTGAGGATGTTGCTGCAGTATCGTACTGATGCCAGGGAGTGAGCCCTAAAGGATGTTGCTGCAGTATCATACAGCTGCCAGGGTGTGAGCTCTAGATGATGCTGCTGCATTATCATACTGCTGCCAGGGAGTGAGCCCTAGAGGATGGTGGTGCAGTATCATACTGATGTCAGGAAGTGAGCCCTAGAGGCTGTTGGTACAGTATCATACTGCTGTCAGGGAGTGAGCCCTAGAGGATGTTACTGCAGTATTATATTGCTGCCAGGGAGTGAGCCCTAGAGGATGTTGGTGCAGTATCATACTGATGCCAGGGAGTGAGCCCTAGAGGATGTTGGTGCAGTATCATACTGATGCCAGGGAGTGAGCCCTAGAGGATGTTGGTGCAGTATCATACTGATGCCAGGGATTGTGCCCTAGAGGATGTTGGTGCAGTATTATACTGCTGCCAGGGATTGAGCCCCAGAGGATGTTGGTGCAGTATCATACTGCTGTCAGGGAGTGAGCTCTAGCTCACTCCCACCTTACTGCAGCTGTGTAAACTCTGCTATTACTGTCTATGGGAGGTTCTGCATACTTCTGAGCATGTGGAACCTCCATACCATGTGGTATACCACTTGCAGTGCAGAGTGCATTTAGCAACTTTATTACTGCTTTGTTCAAGTTTTAATTTTTGTGATGCCTGGAGGTTATTGAGGATGAGAGTACCATCACGAAGTATGGGGAGGGGGTAAGTAGTGGCAAGTGCAGTTTTAGTTGTGTCAGTGACAACATTTTGTCTCTGTAAAGCAATCCTAGTTTGTGATAAGTTTTTCTTATGCAATTTTGTATATTCAGGTCAAATCTAAGATCATCATCCGCTATGACTCCTAATAATTTGCTACGAGAAGTGACCAATAGTTGCATTATCAAAAGAGAGGAGTTTAAATTTTGTTTTTTCATGACAGAGGAATTTGGGGGAAAAAAGCAGTAGTCTGGTCTTTTTTGGGTTGAGCTTGAGTTACGAGTTACAAAGCGATGTTTCAGTGGATGTTAAAGTTTCCTGAGTAATTTTTTGCAGGTGTACCATGTTTCAGATGTGCAAATGACAGTGGAATCCTCTGCATATTGTATTAGAGTGTTCTGTTGTGTGGATGTCCTCCACTGGCTAGATGAGTTTTAGTGCTGTTTCAATTAATGTGAGTTGCAAGGTCAGAAATGTGTGTGTGTTCATGATAAGTCTATTTTCACTGTGAGGCTGTACCGTTTGTTTAGCAAATGGTTTTCAGTGTTTGCGCTCTTTTCTTTCAATATCGGTAATAATTGCAGAAGTAAGTAAGAAAGCACTACGCACACCAACAGGTTTGAACAGTGTTTATGGTAACTGGGGAGAAATAGCCAAGTAATGCAACACTGGAATTGCTGGGGATGGAGCTGCTTTGGGAGGTAGGGCGTTGCTGCAGGAGGGGGTACTCTGGGAGGGACCTTGATGCCGACTGGCATTAATTGCTTTATACGGGCCAATAAAAGCTGTGTAGCAGAGCCAAAGCTGTTCAATGTAGAAAAGCAGGCCAGTGGGTTCATTTAAGGTCAAATGAGGAGCGTTCCACATAGGACAGGGCTTCACTTTTTTTTTTTTTTTTGCTAAAATCAAAGCTTACTCTTGCAGCATTTCAGTTTATGTTGTTCCATTTACGATTTAGGTGTTTCAGATGTAAAAGTGTTTTATTCAGCTATTAAAAAAACCTTCAGGTTCATGTTTTTCAAAAACAACTGCTCTACACAGTTAACTTTAATTATTTTATTTATTTTGTATTTCTGGCAGTCCGTTTATGTTAGGCTTTAGCCTGTCAGAGCCACATTTTGACAGCGGCTTCACTTGAGATAAAAGTAGTTTCCATTTGCAATATATACATTCCAGGCACATCCATTTATTTTTCTGCTTAGTATTTTCCCTCAGATATGGAAAGTCAAAGTTCATTTGAATGATCTGTGTACACAGAATTCTTAGAAATAATTAGAAACGATGGAAAAAACATTGATGTGAAATATAAGCTATGTCCACCAACAAAGAAGTCCTACAGAACTGCTGTAAACAGTACGTTGAATTTAAAAAAGTATATCTTCAGACATCACATCCTATCGCAATTGGAACGCTAAATAGTCTGAAGAAGAAAGCAGTTGATTCATGTACTGACAAGTTGGACAAGAAATGATTGACACAGCCATCTATTGCAGCAGTCATTGGTACTGGTCATGTCACACAGTGCAAGGTGCATAGTTTGATCATTGACTTCATGGTGAATGACATCCACTGCTTCAGCATTGTTGAACAGCCATCCTTCAACCTTGTAACTGGTCTTCAGCCAGGAAAAGTGGTCATGAGCAGGAAAACTGTTGTTGAACAAGTGGAGAAGCAGGTCACTGATATGAGAGAGAATCTGATAGAAACCTTAGCAAGCATTTCGACTGTTTGTACTACAGCTGACATTTGGACCCATCAGAATCATAGTTTTGTTGGGTTCACCACTCACTGGATCGACTGTCATGCTGCAGATTACAGGAGAGGAATACATATGATCTCTTAGCAACAGCTCGAGAGCATTCACATCAAGTACAAGATAGATCAAAAGGTGTGTATGATAATTAGTGACAATGGCAGCAATTTTGTAAAGGCTTTCACTGTCTTCTCAGAAAGTGAGAGATCTGAGACTACAAGCATTCTGTCCTAAGATGATGGTGAAGTGATTTACCACAGCGTGAGCCATGCTGCGTCAGTCAGGGCAAAGCGAGAACACCTCTTCACTGCCTCCCCATCTGAGATGTGCAGTACACACATTGAATCTAGTTGCTGTGCATGATGCTGAATTTGCTTGCAATGATGCACTACTGTGTGAAGCATCATGGCCAAATGCTGTGCTGCTTGGAACAAGGCTAGTCGCAGCATCCAAGATGCTGAGATGGTTCAAAATAAGTGTGATCTGGCATTGATTATTCCCAATGCGACAAGATGGAATTCCACTTTCTATGCGATAGAGAGAATTGGGACCTGACAATATCCCAGGCTGCGTTCTACATGAACTACAGAATGAACTGGCACCCTACCTAAGTACCATGTTCAATCATAGCCTCACCTCAGACTTTGTACCCACTGAATGGTGCACTGTGATGATTATCCCACTCCACAAAGGGGGAGCCACAACGGACCCCATGAACTACCGCCCAATTAGCCTGATGAGCCTGGTCTGCAAGGCCATGGAACGTATCATCGTGGAACTCATAAACAAAGACAATGGTAATCTCCAAACTCTGAACCCTACCCAGTTTGGATTTGTAAAAGGCAGATAATGTCTCCTAAACCTGATTGACTTCTTTGAAGCAATCAGCAAAGCCATAGATGAGGGTAAAATGGTTCACACAGCTTATTTAGATCTCGCCAAGGCTTTCAACACCATCTCCCACTCTGGAATTATAGATATGCTCACTAACTAGGTATAAATCCCTATGTCACAAGATGGGTTGCCAACTGGCTCATGGACAGAACCCACACTGTGAAAGTAGCGGATTCCAAATCTGACTTCAGACCAGTGACAAGTGAAGTACCACAGGGTGCAGTCCTGGGTCCTCTCCTGTTTGGTATCTACTTCTCTGAAGTGCAGACTAACACAGAAGGTCTTTGGCTAACAAAGTTTGCAGATGACTGCAAACTAGGAGCCATAATTGAAACTCCTAACGATGTGGACAAACTACAAAAGGGTCTCACTGAGACAGATACCTGGTGTCAAAGCCATGGCCTGAAGCTCAATGCCAAAAAGTGTATAGTCTTCCCCTCTGGTAAAAACTCTATACCCATGAACTACCACATAGCTGGTAGTCTACTTAATTCCGAAAATGTGATGAGACCTTGGGACACAGGTGGACAGTAGTCTCTCCTTTGATAATCACATTGCCACAGTGGTCAGGAAATCCTTCTACGCGGCTCATCTCATCACAAAAAGGATTCTCATCCAGAAAAAAAGAGGTCGTCGTTCCCCTCTACTCATCACTCATTAGACCCATTATAGAGTACAACGCCCCTTTTGGTGTGTACCTCACAAGACATCTACAACTGGAAAGACCACAGAAATACCTCACAAAGAGGATTACTGGCCTCAAACAGATGCCCTACGCAGGCCGTCTCAAAAAAACTACAGCTTTACTCCATCGCATAGCACCTACTCGGGCAATCTCTGCCTAACATACAAAGCTATGTCAAACCCAGAGCTGTTGGACATGCTCCACTTAAAAAAATCCCAGTCCCTCCAAGCTACATGCTCCAGGGACCTAAACTTTGTCTCTACAATAAACAGAACATGCTGGAGTGATAGATTCCTGTCCCAGAGACTTCCCATACTCTGGAACAGACTACCTATGTCAAACAGAGCTCCTCCTCGGCACTCTTCAAGAAAAATCTTGATGACTGGATGGGAAATGGGAAATTCACCCCAGGGATCACTTCTATGGCTCTGCTTGACAGGGGCACAGGAAAATAATTTTCTTGGGTGGTGAAAGCCAGGGTACATTTTTTGGCTAGGCTTATATAGGCCCTAGGGCCAGTAGCCTAGTACCTACATATGAACCTATGAATTCACCTCATTGCAACTCGGGGTGAAGGCTTGCTGAATGAGATATGTGAACAGACTGGAATTGCCATCTTCAGGCCTGTAGAAATTACCTTTGTTGCTGAGTTTGTGCAAGCAATGCAGCCCCTGGCAATGGCTCTGGACATTCTGCAGTCAGAGCTGAAAAGCTACACGGGAATCCTGGTCCCCACCATTATGTGCCTGAAAAACAAGTTTTCCGAAGTCAGACAGTCTGTGAAGCTTGTTGTGCCACTAGTTGATGCTCTTCTTAAAGGCACTGAAGCTCAGTTCAATCACCTTCTGGAGCGTGAAGGACTCCTTCTGGCTAGCATAGTGCATCCACAGTTCTGTTTGCGATGGATGGACAGTGAAGAGCACAAACTCAGAGGCAAGGATCTGCTCCTTGACGCCATGCAGAAACTGGATGAACCTGCATGTGGGTCATCTGAAGCTTCTGCATTAACTGCAGAAGGCAGCTTCTTCAGCTTCAAAGAGTCGATGCCAGCCAATGTCAGCACATCTTCTCAGATGGATATGTAGCTGGCTGAGCCTTCCAGACAAATATCTTCTCTCAACAGTTACCCTATAGTCAAGAAGATATTTCTGAACACTAAATCACCTTTGCCTTCTAGTGCATCTGTTGAATGCCTGTTAATTTTTTGTTTGTTGTTTAACAGTCTTGTTAGACCTATATAACATTTTCTGTAAGCATTTTTGTGTCCTCGGCATTAGTTTTAGTAGATTAGCCTAATGTACGTTTTTGAAAATTTGATGGGTTGTAACTTGTTATGGGTCTTGTGTTGCTGGCTGTGCGTACTTTGGTTTAAGTATTACATTGTGACTCTCTGACTATAAAGACTAGTCTGTGGGACCTTGTAAAATGCTATTCATCATTATTGCAACACTGTGTTATACAACTTTAATACACTGGTATTCATGTGCAGTAAGCATGTATTCCTCACACACAAGTACTGCGTGAGTAAATCTGAATGAGAATTTATATCTATACTTGTGTAAAAGTAACTCAACAGTAACTAGTTACTTTAGTTAGTAACTAGTAATAGTAATATATTACTTTTTTAGAAAAGTAATAAGTAATAGTGATATATTACTTTCATTTAAAAGTAACTAGTAATAGTAACTTATTACTTTTATAATTAACTAGTACAACACTGTGTGTACATATGGACTTGAGTCTGTGATTTGCAGGCCATGTGAGCTGCTGACTGTTACTCTGAGATCAGTGGGGTAAGGAATTCTTCCTCATTTCCAACTGCTGTGCAATCTCAGAGTTGACATATAAAATTAACATGGATTGTAGGGGGACAGAGGAGCTTGCCTCTCTGCAAAAAACACTATTTTGAGCCATTGTTTCATTATTGACCCTATATGGAGACAGACAGATAGATCAACAGATGGCTGAATCGATGGCTAGCTGTCTCAGTAGCTTAACGTGTAGCACACTCACCTTTGATGCAGAAGGCTGTGGGTTCTAGATCTACAGTAGGTAGATAACAAGTTGGGGTTTGGTATAATGTTTAAGATGGTTACCTTAAAGGTACAAGGTGCAGCGTTTAATTCTTATCTTTATGAAGCATGGTTATGCTTAAAAAGGTCACCTTAGGGTTATTAGCCTAGTAATTGCTTATGATAGCTATAGATATATAATTATGTATACATTTGTAAGTGTGTGTGTTGTCTTTTAAATGAACATATTACCAAGACAGGACAATAATCACTTATGCAGTTACAAAACAAAAGTCGGAAATATTGCCATGTATCCATGGAGGGTGAACTCTTGAACAATTTGATGCATTCCTAGACTACGCAAATTATTTAGAGAATCTGTAGGATCACTACACCATCTAAAATTAAAATACTGTAAGATAATGAGATTTCCTTAGTAATTCACAGTTTATGTTAAATTTATTGAATGAGAGGAGAGCTAAATGCTGCATAATGGTGCAAGAGATAAAAGAAGTGTAATTTGACTGAGTCAATCATAATAAGTAAAAGCATGGTAAAGTAGTCACATTTACCTGAAGTCAAACATAATATCATATTAAAGAAAAAACTTTGCTGTTTCATAAGTCAGAAGAGCTACATTTGCTGCTCCACAACCAAAATAAAAAACAAAAACGAAACAAAACAAATATATATAGCAAAACCATAAACAACTGTAATACTAAATCTGTTGTCTACTGTGCTAAACACTTTTGTTACCAAGCATTCTAGCTGGGGAAAACCATCAATGCTCTTAAGAAACACATCACATGTGTAGAAGATCCCATGGCACCTATCAAAAAGAGTAGGTGATTCCCCAATGCCATGGCAAAATTACCCCAGTAGTATAAATGCCACTTCAGGTCTCCCCTGAAAAGAAACTATACTATTGCAATTAACCTAATCAGCAAGGGTTAAATATCTAAAAAAAAAAAAATAATAAAATTTTGTTTATGTCATGATGAATTAAATGTCATAGCTTTAATTTTAAATATGGGAGCCCATTGAATGTGTCAGGATTGCAACTGTAATCCATGAAACTAATCAAATTATAATTAGGAAAAATGCATACTGAGTCCTATGTTTGAGACTGCAGCATCTCAGAATTTTTCTCCTATACTGAACTGAAGTATGGTGCTTACTGAGTTAGTATATCTAAGCAGCAGAGGATTTTTTTTTTGGGGGGGGGGGTGCTTTACAAGATTTAGCAGTGAATTTTTCATTTGTTTATTCTGAGGCACCTTCTCATACAGTATTACAGTTGTCTGGAGTTGCATTCATCAATGAAAATCAACTTGCCAGAAACTTTGTGGTTTTCTGTTCAGTATTACAATACTCAGATAATAGTATCATATGCTTCATGTCCCCAATAAAAATATATATTTTACTGACAAGGGCATTATTTGTAACCCAATGTTTTAAGAGGCCATTTGGCATATTTATAAAATTAAAACTTTAAGTTATGTATTGGCTTCTCAGACTTTTTGAATACTGATTATATTCCATCATGTAGAGTTTTTTGTACTAGTGTGTAAAAGGAATTAATGTGTAACAGAATAGAGCCAAATCCTCATGTATCAGATGTGGGAAGTATGAGACTGGATCAGAGCAGATTTGAGAGCTCCAGGAAGAGCTGCTGTTCCCTCAGAACATTCCGGACACCGGGCTTGAAGCTGATTGCACACTTAAATGGAGGGGGCTCCACCCTTTAAATTCATTTGATGACTGACACTAGCATGGTATGGCCACAGATTTCCTGATTTTTACCCAAGACTGTTCACGTTGCAGTGTCACTTGCATGGTATGGCCACAGATTTCCTGATGTTTTACCCATGACTGTTCACTTTGCAGTGTCACTTGCATGTTATGACCACATATATCCTGATGTTTTACCTATGACTGTTCACTTTGCAGTCACTGGCATGGTATGCCCACAGATTTCCTGATGTTTTACCCATGACTGTTCACTTTGCAGTGTCACTTGCATGTTATGACCACATATATCCTGATGTTTTACTTATGACTGTTCACTTTGCAGTGTCACTTGCATGGTATGGCCACAGATTTCCTGATGTTTTACCCATGACTGTTCACTTTGCAGTGTCACTTGCATGTTATGACCACATATATTCTGATGTTTTACCTATGACTGTTCACTTTGTAGTCACTGGCATGGTATGCCCACAAATTTCCTGATGTTTTACCCATGACTGTTCACTTTGCAGTGTCACTTGCATGGTATGGCCACATATATCCTGATGTTTTACCCATGACTGTTCACTTTGCAGTGTCACTTGCATGTTATGACCACATATATCCTGATGTTTTACCTATGACTGTTCACTTTGCAGTCACTGGCATGGTATGCCCACAGATTTCCTGATGTTTTACCCATGACTGTTCACTTTGCAGTGTCACTGGCATGGTATGGCCACAGATTTCCTGATGTTTTACCCATGACTGTTCACTTTGCAGTGTCACTTGCATGTTATGACCACATATATCCTGATGTTTTACCTATGACTGTTCACTTTGCAGTCACTGGCATGGTATGCCCACAGATTTCCTGATGTTTTACCCACGACTGTTCACTTTGCAGTGTCACTGGCATGGTATGGCCACAGATTTCCTGATGTTTTACCCTTGACTGTTCACTTTGCAGTGTCACTTGCATGTTATGACCACATATATCCTGATGTTTTACCCATGACTGTTCACTTTGCAGTGTCACTTGCATGGTATGGCCACATATATCCTGATGTTTTACCCATGACTGTTCACTTTGCAGTGTCACTTGCATGTTATGACCACATATATCCTGATGTTTTACCTATGACTGTTCACTTTGCAGTCACTGGCATGGTATGCCCACAGATTTCCTGATGTTTTACCCATGACTGTTCACTTTGCAGTGTCACTTGCATGTTATGGCCACATATATCCTGATGTTTTACCCATAACTGTTCACTTTGCAGTGTCACTGGCATGGTATGGCCACAGATTTCCTGATGTTTTACCCATGACTGTTCACTTTGCAGTGTCACTTGCATGTTATGACCACATATATCCTGATGTTTTACCTATGACTGTTCACTTTGCAGTCACTGGCATGGTATGCCCACAGATTTCCTGATGTTTTACCCACGACTGTTCACTTTGCAGTGTCACTGGCATGGTATGGCCACAGATTTCCTGATGTTTTACCCTTGACTGTTCACTTTGCAGTGTCACTTGCATGTTATGACCACATATATCCTGATGTTTTACCTATGACTGTTCACTTTGCAGTGTCACTTGCATGTTATGACCACATATATCCTGATGTTTTACCCATGACTGTTCACTTTGCAGTGTCACTGGCATGGTATGGCCACAGATTTCCTGATGTTTTACCCATGACTGTTCACTTTGCAGTGTCACTGGCATGGTATGGCCACAGATTTCCTGATGTTTTACCCATGACTGTTCACTTTGCAGTGTCACTGGCATGGTATGGCCACAGATTTCCTGATGTTTTACCCTTGACTGTTCACTTTGCAGTGTCACTTGCATGTTATGACCACATATATCCTGATGTTTTACCTATGACTGTTCACTTTGCAGTCACTGGCATGGTATGCCCACAGATTTCCTGATGTTTTACCCACGACTGTTCACTTTGCAGTGTCACTGGCATGGTATGGCCACAGATTTCCTGATGTTTTACCCTTGACTGTTCACTTTGCAGTGTCACTTGCATGTTATGACCACATATATCCTGATGTTTTACCTATGACTGTTCACTTTGCAGTGTCACTTGCATGTTATGACCACATATATCCTGATGTTTTACCCATGACTGTTCACTTTGCAGTGTCACTGGCATGGTATGGCCACAGATTTCCTGATGTTTTACCCATGACTGTTCACTTTGCAGTGTCACTGGCATGGTATGGCCACAGATTTCCTGATGTTTTACCCATGACTGTTCACTTTGCAGTGTCACTGGCATGGTATGGCCACAGATTTCCTGATGTTTTACCCATGACTGCTCACTTTGCAGTGTCACTGGCATGGTATGGCCACAGATTTCCTGATGTTTTACCCATGACTGCTCACTTTGCAGTGTCACTGGCATGGTATGGCCACAGATTTCCTGATGTTTTACCCATGACTGCTCACTTTGCAGTGTCACTGGCATGGTATGGCCACAGATTTCCTGATGTTTTACCCATGACTGCTCACTTTGCAGTGTCACTGGCATGGTATGCCCACAGATTTCCTGATGTTTTACCCATGACTGCTCACTTTGCAGTGTCACTGGCATGGTATGGCCACAGATTTCCTGATGTTTTACCCATGACTGCTCACTTTGCAGTGTCACTTTGATGCAGTTAATAAAGTTAAGGAAGCAGCAGCTCATTAGGATCTCTGGTACACATACTATAATAATTTCTTAGCTTCTTCTCATTTTGTGAAGTTCACTGCCTCTCTCTGACAAATCTTTGAACCATCAATGATGAAATATTTATTACAGTGCCGATCAGGGTTCACAAATGAGCTTTAGTCATCCTAGGGCTAGCTGGGGAAGGAAAGAGAAAGAATATAGGATAGAGAGTTCTATTTCCATTGGAGGCTGGAGGAAGAGGATGTGTTAGAGGCTGATGGGGTGTTAAAGATGCCCTATACATACCTATAGGGGTGTGTCAATGTATGTGGTATGCTGTTGTCCATTCAGAAAGGACGATACAAGGGAGAAAATTATAAGAATACAACCAGCAAGGACAATCTCCGCAGTGTTGATGTCATTTCTGAAAGACAGCAAACGTGGGCTTTATAGGCACAAGCATATACCCCTAGTGGCACTCAAACAGTGATGTGTTAGAAAAATAAACTGAGTTGTACTTTGAGTAATCAGCAGTCACATACTGCCAAATGGTCATTAAAATGGGTTGTTTTTATAGCTAAATAAGGTTTATTCACTTTCAATGAAACTGTTATAGAACTGCATGTCATTTCTGATTGTTATTACAGAGGGTTTTATGTCATAAAAAGGTGAAGGAGTAGAATAAGCACATTTACTCACATTTCAGGCAACAGCCTTTAATGTCCAGCACATTAATCCATGAGTAATCATTGAAGACTTTGAAATCTGAAAGTAATTTATCTAAGAAACTCTCCAGAGTGCAGCCATTCCAGTATTTGGATGGGGGTCTTATATAAACAGTTAATGTAATCAAGTTTTTGGGAATGCTTTCTGAGAAACCAGTTTTCATCTGTAGCCCTTCCAAGCTAAACAGTAAAATCCTGCATCACAATTTGTTTCTCAGATATAGAAAGGCAAAACTATGAATAGCGGTAGAATCACTTCCTATGCAGGAAATGTGTGCTGCAATAATGCATTATTTGGGAAGGGGGATACCCACTGGTTTACATTCATCTGCCTTCAGAAATTATCAAGTCCTTCATCACATTGAATAATTATCCCCAGCACATTACCTACAGCACAGGGTTATGATCAAAATCTGATGATAGGTGCAGCTGAAACCAAAGAATGTCAATTTCAATCTCAGCACTTCAACACATACCCCCCCCCTCCTCTTTCTCTCTGCATATATATATATATATATATATATATATATATATATATGTATAGGTTTACTATTATAATTTTGAGTTGAGATGCATGCAGATGAAAAATTCAAAATACAGTTGTTCGAATTTACATCTGGTTGAACGTCTCAATGTTTGAAAGTTTATATTAGCATTGCTAATATAAATTTGAAGAACTGTACAGAGATTGCGGTACAGTGCAGTTAGGGAAATTCATCCCTTTTCTCACGGTAGTGTGATCTCGTAGTTGGAATATATAGTTAGCAGGGGGTGTGGGGGGGGCCTGTCCCCCTGCAAAAACACGATGTTAGGTATAGGAGTTGCTCCTATACGGACATCACGCAATGTGTTCGGAAACAATGTCGAATCTGCTGAATTTGTTCAGGTGATTCGACATTGTGACTTATTTTGCATTTTGACTTTCGAGGTTTGCTTTCAATATGTCGAATGGAAATTATTTTGCTGTTTGACATATTGATAGTATATATATATATATATATATACACACACACACACGTGTGTGTGTGTGTGTGTGTGCCTACATATATACGAATACATATTACTTATTTTATTTTTGGTTCGGCAACACTCTGTCCTTATGTGTGGCCTATCTCTGACCGTTTCCCTTCCCTTCCCCCATAGCTCTCAACTTCTTGGCATAACAAATATAGACAAAGCTCCAAAAAGAGAGACACATTTAAAATTTTGCTCTTATAAATTTAGAAAGTTGCTAGAATAAAGGTCTTGTGTTACCATGCATTTTCAGAAGGATATAATGTCTGAAACTCAAAAGTCTGTCATTATATAGTGAATTCAGTCCTCATTGATTTGCCACAAAAATCCAGAAAACACAAATTTTTTGAGGAGCAGACTAAAAATATGAGGCGAAAATCTGGACAGTTGAGAGGTATGATCCTCTATTTTCATACATACATCTACACACTTGTTTTTCCTTTTAGCTAGTCTTACTTCTAACTTTGCGGACAATTTGCTCTTGTCTCTTTTCTCAAATACTTCCTAGACTCACACACACAGTTGCTAAGCTCTAACTACAGGTCTGCCTTTAACAGCAGAGTTTTTTTGGGGGGGATTCTTATAATCCCTCCCTCCCATCACAGTATTTCACACTGAGTTGAGTCTCACTACCATCTGTTATACTACAATAATACAATGCAGGACCAGACACTTACATTGTTATTTGACATGTAAGCACACTGATCAACAGCCAAATACACAGCGACTTTGCACTTACTTAGGTAAGGAGTAAATAGCACCAGTCATAATAAAAATGCAAAGTATGAACACACCACCGTTCCAGTCACTGTCACAATGTGATCTGTTTAAGTGCTGTTAGGTTAATGTCATCATTCTAATTTACATGGCTTTTTATATGGAAAATATAAAAGTATATATTTACTTGTTATTATAATATAACTCATCTCACAAGCAGCACCAGCTAGAATCCTGTTTTCTTACACGCATCTTACATTAGAAGTTATGACAGCAGTTTATTATATAATTCATATGCTGTTATCATTCCTTCCCAGCTGGTTTTCCTTTTTTTCCTTTGTTCTTCTTTAAGGAAAGTGTGCACTACGAGCTGGAAAACTACTAGGTTACATTGTTACATTGTTACATTGTTACATTGTTACATGGTCTGATTTTGCACTCATCCTGGTTATACCCCGTCTAACCATGTCTAATTTGCAATACATGAATTTTCTAATTGGCTTATTATGCAGGATTTAGAGGCATTTTGTTGCTCCTAGACTACTGAAGTGGGCTTATGCACCTCAACTTTAACAGAACCCTTTCTCAGAATGAAGGTGATCCATCACAACTTGACAAATGAGATGGATGGCACTCTGGCAGATCGCAGCAATGACCAAACCCTTCGAGAGACTATTTTTGACCTACTCCAAGTTCCAAATTTCAAAGGGAATTTATCTAATGGTAACATTATACTCCTGAATCTCCCCAAAATGAACAGCTTGAAATGAAGAAGGCCCAACAAGCACTGGAGAAAAATAAAGACCTCCAATGGGAGGAAGTATAAGCACAAATCTTGAAAAGAAGCTGGTTACCAGAGGGCATAGAATTAATAAGAGATCTGTATGGAATAATATGGATCCTGGTCTCAACATCAATAGTGTAACGCACTGGAAGAAACTGCTTTAAAACTAACTGAGATCATTCTGGAGAACAACAAAAGGCAGCAAGCCATATGGAACTGAAAACAAAAATTAGACATTCATTTCAAAATGTTTTTACATCAGAAACACAAACTCTTGAAAGAAAGGGTATCCAAATTTGAGCAGAACATCAAAACCAGGAAATGTAGTAAGTTGGCAAGACACAAAAATGATTACAGCCAAAAAAAAAAACTAAAACTGACAGAATATCAGCAGGCAATGACTTCTGCCTTCCCAACTGCCCTGGCACCCAACATGAGGCTCAAAAACTAGTCCTAGTACGAGTCACATTCCATCAGCCTTCTCTGACACAGTGTTCCTGAGACACAGGTATAAACTTAGCACATGACCTTTATAACGCACAGCAGGATTCCCCAGTAGTCAGCAGAGCATCCCCACCAGACAAAACCCCACAGAATCTCAAGGACAACATCATGAGTATGCCTTCAGCAACAACCACCCAATCAGCAGAACAACAAGGGAATGAATTACAGAAGAATCTCCTCCCTCAAGGAAATCATGTCATACAGACAGGGCAACAAGGGATATGATATCCAGGATATAATCAGAACAGGACAGCACCCACCAGCTAGGAATGGACCACAGGAAATCAGACCAGTCACATATGTACATCGGCTCATAGGTGTTTGTAGGCTAACAACCACAAGAGCCTTTTTAAGCCCAGCCATGTATCCCAAATCTCTGACAAGATCTGGCACTCTTTGTAAGCGTATGCAGGCACTTGAGATGGAACATTTACAAGCAGAGGTCTGGGAGATGAACCATCTTTAGGCTACCTGTCTCCATTAGAGATAGAAGTGCCAAACCAGAGATGAATTTTCTGTTCACCTGAATTGGGCTAGGGAGGGACTCTGCTTCACATGTATGTGGACCCTTTTCCAGAGAAGGGGTAGTCTCTGGAATAGCTGTCCAACAGGTCCTAGTTATATCGCAGGCAAGATTTAAGTCTTTAGAATAGGTAATTTTGGCGCTTTCTCTTTTGCAGCTATACATGAGGTCCATCAGAGTGGGGTCTGACAAAGCCTTGTAAGCCAGACATAGATCTCCCCTCAACAGCCTGTAGGAGACAGAATACAGGGATAGGGCCTTGAAACGGTATGAAGATGATATGTTACTTACACCCTGTATTTTTTTAGCGAGAAACCACTGTGGATGTTCCAATTGTTGGATATGCCTTGTTAGGTACATACCAAAGGGGGCACTGTACTCAATGATAGGTCTGATGAATGCTAAATACAGTGAAAAATGCCTTTCTTGGACCTAGATGCCATACCTTTGTTTATAAGTTGCACAACATAGAATGATTCCTTCACTACTGTAGACACGTAATGGTCGAAGGCTAGATTACTGTCTATGTTTGTCTCCAAGTCCCTGACTATTGGGTCAGCTCTTAAGGCTGTGTTGTCAATATGATAGTTACCAGGGTGGATGATTTTCAGAAAGATACAATTATGCATTTCTTGACATTTAGTTTTAGTCCATGGCTCATACACCAGTTATTTGTCTGCGTTAGCCCTTCCTGGAGAACATTTGAGACGTGGAAGATTCAATGACCGTTCCTAATTTGAAAGCATCTGCAAATTTAGTCAGCCAGAGGCCATTGATATTGGTTTTGACTTTAGTGAAGTTAATGTCAAAAAGGAGCCGTCACATGACCAACTCCTGTTGGACTCTGCTTGTGACTAGCCTCTTTGTAGAGGTGGACTTCCCAATTCTAACTTCTTGTGTTCTGTGAACCAGCTGTCTGTCTACCTGGTGACATATGGGTTTGTACCTAATTTCTTCAGTTTGTCAACAATGCCCAAGTGGGGTATTGTGTCAGATACCTTGGCCAGGTCAAGGTAAGCAGTGTGAACCATTCTGCCCTCATTCATTGTTTTGGTGACCTTCTCAAAGAAGTAGACCATGTTGAGTAGACATGACCTGCCCTTGACAAAACCAGACTGGGTTGGGACCAGTGGCTGGAGGTTTCCTATGTCATTAGTGATCATTTCCATGGTGATTCTTTTTATAGCTTTGCATATGAGACTAGTGAGACTTACAAACATGTAGGAGAACAAAATCTGGAACCATTCCAGCACACCGTTAATGGATAACCAAAGTACTGGAAAAAAAGGGCTTACCTTTTTTCAACATACTAGAAGCAACCTTGTCACTACAGTCATTGAACTTTAGCTTTTTGGTAGAAAACTGAATCTTAAAAATATTTTTTCATGAGTGAGAAGAGAGAAACCGAGAACTTGGAAAAGGTAATCATCTATGGACAGAACAGCAGGTAATGAAGAACAAATTGAGGAAACTTAGCACCTTCTGTTCCCCATTTCATCTTACCATCTGGGTATGAAGAGAAATGTGAGGACGATGTGTGTGCAATTCTAGCTAAATCTTACAAGAGGAAATGTTATAACTTCACACAAGAAGTTCTGATACCTGTAAAATGACTCTCTGCAGACAAGACAAGGATTATAAAATCAGATGGGGGGGGGGTTGGGGTGGGGGTCTTCTTCACAGACACCAAAATGCACAATCAAAAAAACTGAAGAGATTCTAAGGAATGCTAATACCTAAAAGGGATTGGATATTGAACAAGTCATTAAAGCTTACAAGATCATTGACATCAAACTGGTTAAGCTCAACTCAGAAAGACTTCTAGATGGTGATTTGTTTAGCTTTCTGACAGTTCCCACCCCAGGATACCACAATTTGTTTGCATCCCAAAACCTCACAAAAATGTAGATAACTCTTCTTATCACTCAGCAGTAGCAGGAGGTGGTTCAGCCACTGAAACATTATCCATTTATATGGAATTTAGGATTAAAGAGCTCACTAGGAGTGCTTCCTCCTTCATTTTGGAGTCACTCGATAACTTGAAAAAAAATGAGAGAAATTAAAATACAATCAGACATCATATTAGTCAGGATGGATGTGGAAGCCCTATACACTGATCTTCCCCATAACTTCTGTATTGATGCTGTGAAACAGTATAATTGGCTCAAGGGACACCACCAACTAGAGAGAAATTAAAGCTATTGGAAATATACTGGACATCATACTCCACAAAAATTTCTTTCACTTCAATCAGACATGGGGCCAAGAAAAGAAGGGGATAGCTTTGGGAGCTGCTATGGCCACAATCCTAGACAATATAGCATAGCCTAGATAGGAAAAGAACACCATATTTTCCTCAGAATTCTATCAATACATGGATTGTTACTATTGTTTAATTCACAATACCTTTATCACATGGAAAGGCTCCCTGGACAAGTTGCATAACTTCTTCTTCTGCATCAAAAACCTTGCACTTCTCCAACCACTGTAGTTACGATAAGGTGAAATTGCTGGACATCGCCATCTATAAGGTCAGAAATGAGAAGAACCTCAAGAAAGACCTTTACGGAGAACCTACATGGGGGAATCTGCTTCTACATGTCAACAGCATGCACCCCAGAATTACTAAGAAACATGTCGTTAAATCACAGGCAATGAGAAGAGGCAGAGACTCTGGAGAGATGGTCTGAGTTTGCACAAACCCAGATAAACTGTAGCAAGATCTTTTGAAAAGAGGATACTGTAACGGTTTGCCGACCAACATACTGGGACCCATAGAACACCTCAAACAAAATAATGATCCAACTGTGCTGGAACCCCCCCCAAAGGAAACCATCACAAGCCACACAAGCAGGTATCAATGAAGAAAATCACAAATATAAAAGAAGGATGGTCCTAGCTTACTCCAGCCACATGTAGTAAAAAGAAAAATGGTCAAAAACTGGAGCATCATTGGGGGGGGGTCCAATCTATCAGTCAAAAATATTAGATGTTTAGAAAATAAAAAAGAGAATAGTGCACCCCCATAACTACAGGAAGGAACCTTCCCTGCAACCCCCCAGGCTGCAGATGCTGTGGACTTATGAACCAAAAGAACCATTTTA